>NC_037335.1:32305746-32619246 GCF_002263795.3 Bos taurus
TTGTCTGGACCACAGTAAAACCTTTACAGGTATTATCCACTATTATTCCCCTAATCTTACCAGAATACCCTTGTAAATCAGAAAAAAAAAAAAGTCTGCTTTTCCCTCATCTGTGTTTTCACATCTTTTTTTTAAGGTGTCAAACAGAATACTTTTCTGATCTGTATCAGAAAAGTAATGGGAAGAAGGCTTAGTGGGGAATGGGAAGGAGTAGAAGAAGAAAACACAGTTAAATTTCATTGCTGAGGTGTCAGTTAAGTTGCCGATGTGGTAGTTCACACAGTTCATTTCTTTCCTTCTAATTGCTTGTGTGGACTAATCAGGGGTATGACTCGGGCATGGTTATTCTTTAAACTGTTGGAAATAATTCCGTTGCTCAGGCAGGCTAGAAATTACTAACCTGGATCCCTAGGAGGCCCAGATGGTTTAAATATTTATTGGGTATTTAGCAGAAATATGTAAAAGGGATTTGTCTTTTCTATGTCTGTAGCATTGGGAATTTCAAGACAAGTGTATGAAAATTTCCAAGTACAGGAAGTCAAACATCTAACATCTATGTTTTACACATACTAAATACCATGATTAATGGTGAAAAAGGAGTGGAAAGTGGAATCTCCAAAATATTTCAATAATAACTATAAAAACTCTATGTAACTAATAAAAATGTATAGAATAAAATTGGTATTGGCATGGTAACAATATGTCATTTTATTTCATATGTCATGTGTATCATTTTTCCATTTTATTAGTTTTATGTTCATCTGAAAAGTATATTAACTCACAAATAATCACCATTTACATCTTACAGTTTCAATATTCAGTGGATGATGTACATTGGTATGTGATTTACACAAACACTGATAATTTGTTTTTGCCTTGTCTTTGCTCTAGACTTGAAAAATAGTATTGAAAAAATATTTTTCAATAAAAATGAGCCTGAGAATATTTCATTGGGCTGAAATTCCAGGTATATTAGTAATGTTATATACCAGAGAAAAGTGAATCATACTTTCTAAACTCTGTCTTGCTGAAACAAGCCTAAAGGATAAGTGATAATAGCTGTGCAATATTATGTGATGAAATGAAAATAGTGAAATATTATTCAAAAATATTATAGAATGTAGAGTCATGTTTCTTGAAATTAAGGTTCAAAATTAAGGTGAAAGTTACTTGGATTAAAAATTACAATGTAATGTCTTTAACATATCCTATAATATAAGCTATAGATGTAATTGTATATAAATTTTATGGAAAAAATGGTTAAAAGCAACTGAGCTAAAGAATGGATAGGATAATATCATAGAAGAAATGAATAGCCAGTCCAGGTTCGATGCAGAATACAGGAAGATTGGGGCTGGTGCACTGGGATGACCCAGGGGATGGTACGGGGAGGGAGGTGGGAACACATGTACACCCAAGGTAGATGCATGTTGATGTATGGCAAAACCAATACAATATTGTAAAATAAAATAAATAAATAATAATTTTTAAAAAATGGATAGGAATTAAAAACTTGTTAGATACATATATCTGTCTCTCAGATCATTGTGATTTTATGATTACTATTAAATAATATTAATTATATGAAAGTATATTGAATATGAGGCATATCTCTATGTACTTAAAATTTATTTCATCCTTAATAGATACAGTGAAATATTCTTATGATTAAATGATGCTCTTAACATTATTATTGAATGCTTGATTTTGAATCAACATTTCTAATACATATCCGCTTATCTTCAGGATTTACTATGTTATGCTTTTATGTAGTTTTTAAAATACAAACTTTTTTTTATATGCATGTGTATACATAGAAAGATTGCATTTGTGCTAGTGAGCTGTAGGTGGCTTACTGATGAGTTTTTTAAATGTACTGGAGGGTTTAGGAACTAAAGTGAACTAAATGTATTCAAAGTGGTTTTTCTCTCCCTTTTTCTCTCTCAATATCTTTCTCTTTATACGTAATTATGGATTCACATGCTTTACTTAATTATTACTATGAATATTCATTTTTATACTCAGTTTGCACAAAATGTGATCAATATAATCTCTTTCAAGAAGCATTCATTTTTTTTTTTTTTTTTACATGATTCCACTAGTCTTTGGTTGGATGGCATTACCGACTCGATGGACATGAGTTTGAGAAAGCTCTGGGAGTTGGATAGGGAAGCCTGGTGTGCTGCAGTCCATGGGGTCACAAAGAGTTGGACATGAATGAGTGACTGAACTGAACTAGTCTTTGAGAGCTTCTTTTATAATAACATTTATCAGTTTTACTTTCCCTTTTTGCTTGCCATATAACTATATTCAGAAGTGTCTTCAAAGAGTCCTAGTTTTTTATAGTGGCAAAGGGTAGTTGCAAACCAGACCTGGGTGCTAGGTGTGTTAATTACTAATTACTATGTACTAATTACTCTTGTAGTATAGTAGCTTTTCAGTGGAGAGATGTAGCATATAGTTTTAAATAAGTTTTATATTTTAGAACACTTTTAGATTTATAGAAATATTGCAAATACAGTATAGTTTTTTTAAAATAAATTCTCCATTGTTTTCCTTTATAATTAACATCTAACTTTAATGCGATACATTTGTTATAGTTAATTAACCAATATTGAAACATTATTATGAAGTCCACATCCTGTTCAGATTTTATTAACTTTCATTTTGTGTCCCTGTTCTGTTCCAGGATCTCATCCAAGATACCATATTGCCTTTAGTCATTGTGTCTCCTTAGGATTCTCTTGGCTGTAAGAGTTCCCCAGATATTTCATGTTTTCAATGACCTTAAAAGCTGTGAAGAGTACTGTTCAGGTATTATATAGAAAGTTTCTCTGCTAGAATTGCCTCCATTAGAGTTAGAAAGTCTGATGGTTTTCTTATGATTAGACTGTGGTTATGGGCTTTTGAAAGGAAGACCAGAGGTGAAGTGCCGTTTTTTTTTGTTTGTTTGTTTGTTTTTATTTTATTTTTAAACTTTACATAATTGTATTAGTTTTGCCAAATATCAAAATGAATCCATCACAGGTATACATGTGCTCCCCATCCTGAACCCTCCTCCCTCCTCCCTCCCCATACCATCCCTCTGGGTCGTCCCAGTGCACTAGCCCCAAGCATCCAGTATCGTGCATTGAACCTGGACTGGCATCTCGTTTCATACATGATATTTTACATGTTTCAATGCCATTCTCCCAAATCTTCCCACCCTCTCCCTCTCCCCCAGAGTCCATAAGACTGTTCCATACATCAGTGTCTCTTTTGCTGTCTCGTACACAGGGTTATTGTTATCATCTTTCTAAATTCCATATATATGCGTTAGTATACTGTATTGGTGTTTTTCCTTCTGGCTTACTTCATGCATCACATCAAGGGTATGTAGAATACTGATATTGTTGTTGTTAATCTTGATCTTCTGGTTGGGGCGATAGTTTGTCAAGTTTCTCCACTGTCCAGTTATTCTTTTTCCCCATTTTCATATCGTACACTTTGGAGAGAACTCACAACATGAAAACAAGACTTGAAAAGTGTGGAATTAATTTCTGCCTCCAGTAAGGCAAACTAACTACACAAATTATTTGCATTTCATTCTGCATTGGAAATCTCATCCCTCATTTTCCTCTTTCTTTATTCAAAAACCTATTATATTAGTAAATACTCATGAATATTTACATTCTACTCTGAGTCAGAATGCAGTACTTATTTATTTTGTTGCTCAAATAGTTTGGGAGATCTTTCAGTTGGTTCTAGTTGCTTAAATTCCACATCATGGTTTTGGTTTGTTTTGTTTTAGAACTCTTTCTGGCACCACAAGATTTTTTTTCCAGGCTCATTTGGTATATTTCCAGCCTTAGTCTTGGAATAACCATTTATGCAAAGTTCTAGTTCTTTGTTTTGGAGGTTGGATTAGAAACCAAATCGTGGGCAACAGGTGATAAGATGGTTAATTTTATATGTTAACTTGACTGGCTTAAGGTATAATGTGATAGCTGGTAAAACATGTTTCTGAGTGTGTCTGTAAGAGAGTCTCCAGATGAGACTAACATTGAATGGGTAATAAAGATAACTTGAATGAGTAAAGATAATTTCCATTGCAGGTAGATATCACCCAATTCACTGAGGGCCTAAGTAGAACAATAAAACAGAAGGGTAAATTTGCTCTCTGCTCGAGCTGGGACATACACCTTCTGTTCTCAGACATTTGTTCTCCTGATTCTTGGATATTTGGAGTTGGTCTCACTTATAATTGACTCCCCTGGTCCTGGGGCCTTTGAGTTTAAACTCGAATTACACCACCAGCTTTCCTGGGTCTCTAGCTTGCAGATGGCAGATGATGATACTTTTCTATCTCCATAATTGTGTGAGCCAGTCCCCTCATTATAAACACTTTCTATATGTGTGTGTGTGTGTGTGTGTGTGTGTGTGTGTGTGTGTGTATATATATATATATATATATATATATAATTAGTTCTGATTCTTTGAAGAAACTTAATATAGCTTTAATTAGTAAACCCAGTTAGTAATACAGGTTTAGATTAGTAAATCATGATATAGGTTTACTCCTTGCTACTGGGATATCTTTGCCTTTATCAGTATCAGTGCAGGAAAAGTATATGTGTATATACTAACCCATGTGTATATACATACCTATATTTATTGATACCTATGTCACCATATGTGCTGTTCTATGTTTAGTCGCTCAGGCATGTCTGACTCTTTGTGACACCACTGGGATTTCCCAGGAAAAAATACCAGAGTGGGTTGCCATGCCTTCCTCCAGGGGATCTTCCCATCCCAGGGGTCTAACCCAGGTCTCCTGCATTTCAGGTGGATTCTTTACCATCTGAGCTACCAGGGAAGCCCAAGAATACTGGAATGGGTAGCCTATTCTTTCTCCAGGGGATCTTCCTTACCCAGGAAATCAAACCAGGGTCTCCTGCATTTCAAGCAGATTCTTTATTAGCTGAGCTACCAGGGAAGCCCATGTCACCATGTCACCATAAATATCTATATTAATCTAAATATAAGTTCATACTGATATCTCCCATTCTCATTTATTACCACATATTCTTTGCTCCTTCCTCTTGCTTATCTCTAAGCTATCACTACAAAAGTGAGGAAATTGATTTTTCATCATCTACCTTCCATTTACTTTAATTCTAGTAGACATATATATTCAGAATTGTTAACTCATACCTGATGGAATATACCTTTTTCAACTCAAGTTCAGTGGTTATGTACATTTTTCCCCATTTAGTTTTATAGTCTCCACTGACTTCCAGTTACTTACCTTAGAACATTTACCCCACTCCATCCAGTGAAGTTTTGTTGCTTTATGTATTTGTAATAAAGTTCAGTTGTTTTGTCACATTCTGCATTCCATCCTGGGAGTCCCTGATCATTATTTTTATTTTTCCTAAATCATTATTTAAAAATTTTTAAAATGTTAAAGTTCACACTTTGTCCTGTATTGATAAATAGATTTTGGAAAATGAATATTGTCATTTATCCAAAATATAATATACATAATAGATTCACATTCTCAAAACCTCCCCTGTGTTTCAGATATTAAACCTTACCTCCCCTTTCCCCAAAACCCTGGCAAACACTGTATTTTATTGTCTCAGTAGCTTTGGTTTTTCCACAGTACAATTTAGTTGAAATCAAAGTATATAGTCTGTTTAGCCTTTTACTAATAAATATGCACTTAAGATTCAGACATTTTTTATGGCTTGATTGTTCATGTTTTTATCACTGAGTAAATATTAAATATTTTGAATCTATTACAGCAGAGTCTCCACTGATCTACTGAAGGGCATCTTGGTAGGTTTTGTTTTTGATGATCATGATACTTGTATGGAATTTTTTATATGAACCTAACTTTTCCAGTCAGTTGGTAAATACCAAGGAATGCAATTAATACTTCACATGTGAAGTGTATGTTTAGCTTTGTAGTTCAGTTCAGTCACTCAGTCGTGTCCAACTCTTTGTGATCTCATGGACTGCACATGCCAGGCTATCCTGTCTATCACCAACTCCTGGTGTTTTCTCAAACTCATGTCCATCAAGTTGGTGATGCCATCCAACCGTCTCATCCTCTGTCACCCCCTTTTCCTCCTGCTTTCAATCTTGCCCACCATCGGGGTCTTTTCCTATGAGTTAGTTCTTCGTGTGGCTGAAGTATTGGAGTTTCAGCTTCAGCATCAGTTCTTCCAATGAATATTCAGGACTGATTTCTTTTAGGATGGACTGATTGGATCTCCTTGCAGTCCAAGGGACTCTCAAGAGCCTTCTCCAACCCCACAGTTCAAAGGCATCAATTCTTCAGTGCTCAGCTTTCTTTATAGTCCAACTCTCACATCCATACATGGCTACAGGAAAAACCATAGCTTTGACTAGATGGAACTTTGTCAGCAAAGCAATGTCTTTGCTTTTTAATATGCTGTCTAGGTTTGTCATAGCTTTTCTTCCAAGGAGCAAGTGTCTTTTAATTTCATGACTGCAGTCACCATGTGCCATAATTTTGGAGCACCCCCCCAAAAAAAATCTCTCACTGTTTCCATTGTTTCCCCATTTCTTTGTTTCCCCATTGTTTCCCCATTTTTTAGCTTTGTAAGAAATGTCCAAATGCTCCCTAAGTGGTTGTACTATTTTGCATTCCCACAAATAGTGAATGTAACTGTTCTTTTACCTCTTTACCATAAATGAAGTTATAAGGTTTTTTTTTTTTTTTTCAATTTTAGCTAATCTAATAGGTGTATAATGCTCTCTTGTTTTAATTTTCAATTCCCTAATGGTGTTTTATGGATAAAATATTTTCATGTGCTTATTTGCCATCTGTATGTCTTCTTTGGTGAGATATCTCTTCAGATTCTAGTTCTCAAATGGGTTCATCCTTTTTCTTATTCTTGAATGTTGAGTTCTCTCATAGTTCTTTACAAGTGTGTTTTCATAGTCTTTTTCTTACATGTGGTTTTCCATTTCATTCCCTTAAGTGTTTTTCACAGAGGAAAGTTTATATTTTAATAAATCCATCTATCTTTTTTTCCCATGAACTATATTTTAGATGTTTTATCTCAAAACTCATACCCAACTCCAAAGTCACCTAGATTTTCGACTGTACTTTCTCCTAGAAGTTTTGTAGTTTTGCATTTTCTTTTAGGTATTTTATCTACCTCTATTTGTGTGTGTGTGTGTGTGTGTGTGTGTGTGAGAAAGTTGTAAATTCTGTGATTAGATTTATTTGTTACTGTTCCAAGTATTTTTTCATAATTATGACATATGTATATTTAATGTTCTAGCACCAGTTGTAGAATTTTCTCCATTGGATTATCTTTCTGTGAGTCTGTCTCTAGTCTGCCTATTTTGTTTTACTGAATATGTGTGTATTCTTTTGCTAATACTATGTTGCCTAGATTACTGTTAGAGGAAGTCATGGAGAGGACATGACCACTGGTGAACCAAAAGCTGAACCCAGGCAATCGGTGACTCCTTACCCTGTGTCCTGTAGTTGGAACATACATTCTGCCCACCATTCCCACAGCTGAATCTGTATCAAAAAAGTAGACTTGACAGAGTAAAGTGCTTCAAGACCATGTGGACTGAATATGTGACTGAACCCAGTTAAAGTCTCTATATAACTTTTAAAATTCTGGTAGGTGGGTGCACCTATCTACCAGATGAGTAGGTACTGTAGTTACCCAAGATGAGCCTTGTATGCAAGTTCCCTTGCTTATTAAACCTGTCACCTATGACCCAGCAATCCCACTGTTGGGCATACACACCGAGGAAACAAGAATTGAAAGAGACACATGTACCCCAGTGTTCATCTCAGCACTGTTTATAATAGCCAGGACATGGAAGCAACCTAGATGTCCACTGGCAGAAAAATGGATAAAAAAGCTGTGGTACATATACACAATGGAATATTACTCAGCCATTAAAAAGAATACATTTGAATCAGTTCTAATGAGGTAGATGAAACTGGAGCCTAATATACAGAGTGAAGTAAGCCAGAAAGAAAAACACCAATACAATATACTAACACATATATTTGGTATTTAGAAAGATGGTAACGATAACCCTATATGCTAGACAGAAAAAGAGACACAGATGTATAGAACAGTCTTTTGGATTCTGTGGGAGAGGGTGAGGATGGAATGATTTGGGAGAATGGCACTGAAACATGTTAATTATCATATGTGAAATGAATTACCAGTCTAGGTTCGATGCATGAGACAGGGTGCTCAGGGCTGGTGCACTGGGATGACCCAAGGGAGGGGGAGGGGGGTTCAGGATGGGGAACACATGTACACCCATGACAGATTCATATGAATGTATGGCAAAACCACTACAATATTGTAAAGTAATTAGCCTCCAATTAAAATGAATAAATTTATATTTTAAAAATTAGTAAAGAAAATAAAAGATTGCTTCAGTTATAATTGAGAGTGAATATCCCTATATTAAGTGTACCCATCAATAATGATGGTACATTTCTGCAAGTATTCTGGTTTTAGATCCTATAGTAAAGTTTGTCATACTGGTAAAAAAATTTTTTTTTTTTAATTTAAAAAAATAAACCTGTCACCTACCAATTTTAAATGGTCTGCCTCTTTCTTAAGTCTCTCATTCCCCTCCACTTGCGGGGACTACTTTCAGATTTTACCTGGAGATCTCACACATTTTCAAAACACAAATACTGTAGTTTTATATTAAGTATTGGAATTGAGTAGTATGAAATTTCCAAGTGTATTTTTCTTCTTCTTCAATACTGTGTTGATCATCTTAGATCCATTGCAGTTCCTTTCTGACTTAAAAAATTTCTCAGTATCAACAGAATAGCTTCCTGAGATATCAATTAGGATTGTATTGAATCTGTAAGTCAAGTTGGTAAACACTGACATTTTAAAAATAATACTGAGTCTTCCTACTCATGAAATATCTGTTTATTTAGATCTTATTTTACTTTCATTAGAGTTCTATAGTTTTTTTTTATATAGAGGATCTTTATATAATTTGTCAGATTTATACCTGATTACTTATCTTTTTTGGTTATATCATAAATGGTATTGCAATTTTAATTTCAAAATTTAGCTGTTCGTTGTTAGCATTATAGTATATAAAGAGTAATTGACTTCTGTGTAGTAACTTTGTGTCCTCTGACCTTGCTGTACTGGATGATTAGTTTCAATAACTCCTTTGTTGATTCTTCGAGAATTTCTACAAAGATCATATTGTCTCAGAACAAAGACAGTTTTATTGCTGCCTTACTAATCTGTATATATGTTATTTCCTTTTCTTAACTTACTGAACTGAGAAGGAAATGGCAACCCACTCTCTAGTATTCTTGCCTAGAGAATCCCGTGGACAGAGAGAGAATCCTAGGGACAGAGGAGCCTGGTGAGCTGCCGTCTGTGGGGTCACACAGAGTCAGACATGACTGAAGTGACTTAGCAGCAGCAACAACTTACTGACCTAAGTAAAATTCCAGTGCAAAGTTGAAAGGAAGTGCTGAAAGAAGACACCCTTGACTTGTTCTCATCCTTGGGGGAAAACCATTGAAGTTTCACCATAAAATGTGGTATTTAAAGAATGTTTTTATAGATGTTCTTTATCAAATTGAGAAAATTCTTTTCTATTCCTAATATGCTGAGTTTTTATCATTAATAGAAATTGAATTCTGTCAAGTATCTTTCTGCTTCAGTTGTCAATGTGGTAGATACATTGATTTTTGAATATTGAAACAACCCTGAATAATTAGAAAATATCCACTTTGGTGTGGTTTATAATTGTTTTAAAATATTACTGATTTTCTCTGCTAAAATTTTGTTGAGAATTTATTGCATTTATTTTCATGAGAGGTGTTAGTCCATACTTTTCTTTTCATATCATAACTCTCTGATTTGTCTTTATGTTATTGATTGATTAATTCATAGAATGAGTTAGGAAGCATTCCTTATAATTATATATTTTGGAATATATTGTGGATAATTTGTATCATTTTTCATTAAATATTTAGAAGAATTAATCCTTGAAACCACTTAGGTGTGGTGTGTTGCTTTGCTCGTTAGAAGATTATTGGCTATTAATCAATTCCTTTAAGAGATACTGGACTATTCAGATTATTTTTCATTGTGTGGGTTTAGTGGGTTTGAGTCTATCAAAGATATGGTTCACTTCTTCTGAGTTATCAAATTTATGGGCATAGAAGGCTGTTGAAAATTTTAATTGTAATAGTGAGTTTGTCTGTTTTTACTTGAATATGTGTGTTTTCTCATGTCTTTTGTCTCTCTGTTGTTAGGTGCATAGACATTAAGGATTTTAATCTCCTCTTGGAGAACTGACCTCTTTATAGATATTCAATGTCTACCTTTATCCCTAGTAGCTTTCCTTGCTCCAAAGTCTAATTTATTTTAAATTACTATGACTACTCCAGCTTTCTATTTATTAGCATTGGCATACTATACCTTTCTCTAATACTTTTCTTTTAACCTATATGAAACTTCATATTTAAATTGAATTTTCTATAAGCAAAATATAATTGTCTTTTTAAAATTCATTCTAACAATCTGTTTTATAATCGTGGTACTTAGACCATTCAGATTTAAAATGATTAGTGTTTTAGTCTAATGACACTACATTTGTAACTGTTTTCTGTGCCTTGCGTTAGTTCCTTCTTTTCCTTCTGTTTTCTGTCTAATCTGGTTTGATTTAATAGTTTATGTGATATAATTTAAACTCTTCTCTTAGAATATTGGTTGTATCCTTTTTTTGTGGTTCCCCTGTAATTTTCAATATCAGATCAGATCAGATCAGTCACTCAGTCGTGTCGGACTCTTTGCAACCCCATGAATTGCAGCACGCCACGCCTCCCTGTCCATCACAAACTCCCGGAGTTACTCAGACCCACATCCATCGAGTCAATGATGCCATACAGCCATCTCATCCTCTGTTGTCCCCTTCTCCTCCTGCCGCCAATCCCTCCCAGCATCAGAGTCTTTTCCAATGAGTCAACTCTTCTCATGAGGTGGCCAAAGTACTGGAGATTCAGCTTTAGCATCATTCCTTCCAAAGAAATCCCAGGGCTAATCTCCTTCAGAATGGACTGGTTGGATCTCCTTGCAGTCCAAGGGACTCTCAAGGGTCTTCTCCAACACCACAGTTCAAAAGCATCAATTCTTTGGCCCTCAGCCTTCTTCACAGTCCAACTCTCACATCCATACATGACCACAGGAAAAACCATAGCCTTGACTAGACAGACCTTTGTTGGCAAAGTAATGTCTCTGCTTTTGAATATGCCATCTAGGTTGGTCATAACTTTGCTTCCAAGGAGTAAGTGTCTTTTAATTTCATGGCTGCAGTCACCATCTGTAGTGATTTTGGAGCCCAGAAAAATAAAGTCTGATACTGTTTTCACTGTTTCCCCATCTATTTCCCATGAAGTGGTGGGACTGGATGCCATGATCTTTGTTTTCTGAATGTTGAGCTTTAAGCCAACTTTTTCACTCTCCACTTTCACTTTCATCAAGAAGCTTTTGAGTTCCTCTTCACTTTCTGCCATAAGGGTAGTGTCATCTGCATATCTGAGGTTATTGATATTTCTCCTGGCAATATTGATTCCAGCTTGTGCTTCTTCCATCCCAGTGTTTCTCATGATGTACTCTGCACATAAGTTAAATAAACAGGGTGACAATATACAGCCTTGACGAACTCCTTTCCCTATTTGGAACCAGTCTCTTGTTCCATGTCCAGTTCTAACTGTTGTTTCCTGACCTGCATACAAATTTCTCAAGAGGCAGATCAGGTGTACATTTTAACTTATGTAATCCACCTTCACATAACATATACTGCGTCTCTTGTAATGAGTGTTCTTAATAATGAAATATTCCCAATTCCTTCCTGCCTCATTCCTTTTGGCACTGTTATCATTCCTTTCACTTATACATACCCTATAATTATATACTATCTTGTTACTAGTTTTACATCAAAGAAACAGCTATCTTTTAGATTATCTTAATTAAGAATAAGGAAAAAAATATTTTATTTATATTTAATTCTTCCATGACTATCTTTGTGTGGATCTGAGTTTCTGACATACAACATTTCCTTCTCCATAAAAAACTTGTAACTTTTATTTGCAGAACTGCTCACAATGAATTCCCTGTTTTGTTTAAAAGGAAGTCTTCATTTATCCTTATGAAGTATTAGCTTGTTAAGAAAGATCTATGTTGGTGAATATATTTTTTTTGGAAATATCTGTGTCTATATCTGTATCTGTCTATCTACCTGTTACTCTACTCTTTTTTTCTTGTACAGTTTCTGATGAACAGTCAACTGTATTTAAAAAAAAAAAAAAAAAACCCTTATCCCTCATAATTAAGATAATGTTTTTTAAAGAACACTAAATTCTCTATCAGGCCATGTTTAGTATGTTAAGGACTCACTGATAGCATTCTTCAGTTCTGTCACAGTGTTTTTAATTTCTAGCTTATTCTTTTGATTCTTTTTTTATAATATCCATCTCAGTCCTTATATTCCTCATCTGTTCTTGCATTTTATTTACTTTTTCATTAGAGTCATTATTACATGAATTATAATGATTTTAAAGTTCCTCTCTGATTCTAACATTTGTTTGTTTCTGATGCTTGCTTTCTGTTTTAAGATTTTGTTTTTTCTGAACTTTTTAACATGTCTTTTAATTTTTATATGTTTTTTGAATGCTAGGTGTGATGAAAATAAATTGAGGTAAATAACCTTAGTGTGAGCAGGTATGTAACTCTGATTAGGAGCTGAGGTGTTTGGAATGTTTATCGTATCTTAGGCACAGTTGAATTCCTAGATTATGCCTGCTTTGGTCTTCCCATTGTCTGTGATGATCAGATGTGGTGAAAGGAAAGCATTCTACAATATTATGATTGCACCTCATTGTAATAGTAGACCCGTGTCCCTGAACTGTGGTTTTTAATTTCATTATTTAGCTTACTCTTCCTACCCTACATGAGACCTACCTTCATGAGGACCTACCCCCCATGAGACCTACCTTCCATGAGGAAGGCCAGAGAGGGCTAGATCTAAGGAAATATCCTCTCCAATAAGGCTCTGACAATTTCTTTTTCCTCTGGAGAATATGTCTCTCTTATGGAGGAAGCTCTAACCTGGTTTACAATGGTTACTTTTCCCCTTCCTCTGACAAATTGATAATGGGAGCGGCAGACACGACTGAAGTGACTTAGCAGCAGCAGCAGCTCTTCACCAGTAGATTCTGGTTGGTTCCCCAGAGATAAATCTACAGAAGTTTGTGCCTTCCCAATACTATAAGCCTGAAGAGTTTCTCACTTTCACCTTCATGATGGTCTGTATTCATACTCTAGCAATTCTTCAAAATGTCCTTTAACTTTTCCTACCAGTTAATGGCTCCAACTGTTTTTTCTCCAGGTGAAGATCTGTGACTCCTTTGCTTTGATTGTCTTTCTGACTTTCAATCTAGCAGTTAGCCTTTGCATCCTCAGTCCCCCGGTGAGTCCAAGATAGATAATTGATTCTTTGTTGCGCTGTTGCAGTAAGAAGGAGACTAAAACTTCCAAGCTCTTCATGTATAGAAACTTGAACCAGAAATCCCTCAATTTATGTGTTTTAAAACCTGAGTTTTTATTAATATTTCCAATTTAAATATAGTGTGTAACCTATTTATACCTTTACTGACTTTATCTTTCTTTTCTCTAATATGGAACATATCTTTTATTATTAACATATGTAAGTATATAAATATGTATGTATGAATGTATGTTATTCTATGATATACTTAAAGTAATTTTAAAGTTATAATGTTAACTTTGTAGTTTAAGATTCCTTAGTAATTCCTTTTATCTTTAGAGTATACCCCACAAAGAGTATTTAGTTAATGTACTGTATTCAAATTTATTACAAAGCACTTACTGTTTTTGCATGGTTTTGTTAACAACCTGATAAAATAGTTCCATTAATTATTTTTGGTTAAATTTTTTACACTTTTTTTTTTTTTTTTTCCATGTGTAAAACTGACATGGTTCAAATATAAAAACTTTCTAAAAATGGTATATTCAAGAAAATATTAGTCCATTTGCATCTCTTCAGCTCTATCCTCCCCATGTCCTCTTTTGCAAGAATACATATTTGTGTACTGCCCCTTGTATTTTGTAAATTTTTAGCAAACTATACAATGTACCTGTAACCTGCATTTTAAAATTAATGATATATACTGGAAATAATTCCACAATGAACATCTTATTTCTTTTGACAATTAATAAGTTCTTTTAATTATATACTAGTATGCATATATCATAATGTACCCAGCTAGTTACCTATTATGATGTTGAAGTTGCAGATGTTTTTCCAATTTTGCTATAATATGTTATAAAAATATATTTATATGTATATATAGTCTTACATTTGTAGAAGTGAATCAAAGTCTACTCAGTAAAGGCTCCAACATTTTTAAATATGCCCATAACACATAAAATTCCTTCTACAACTTTCTAACAGGTTGGTCTTTCTGATATTGCCAATCTGCCAAAAGAGAAATGGTATCACCCTGCAGTTTTATGTGTTGGTGTTATTATTATGTTAAATATAATTTCATGTTCCTAAGGGCCATGAGAAACGCTGGACTGGAAGAAACACAAGCTGGAATCAATATTGCTGGGAGAAATATCAATAACCTCAGATATGCAGATGACACCACTCTTATGGCAGAAAGTGAAGAGGAACTCAGAAGCCTCTTGATGAAAGTGAAAGTGGAGAGTGAAAAAGTTGGCTTAAAGCTCAACATTCAGAAAACAAAGATCATGGCATCCGGTCCCACCACTTCATGGGAAATAGATGGGGAAACAGTGGAAACAGTGTCAGACTTTATTTTTCTGGGCTCCAAAATCACTACAGATGGTGACTGCAGCCATGAAATTAAAAGATGCTTACTCCTTGGAAAAAAAGTTATGACCAACCTAGATAGCATATTCAAAAGCAGAGACATTACTTTGCCAACAAAGGTCTGTCTAGTCAAGGCTATGGCTTTTCCTGTGGTCATATATGGATGAGAGTTGGACTGTGAAGAAGGCTGAGCGCCAAAGAATTGATGCTTTTGAACTGTGGTGCTGGAGAAGACTCTTGAGAGTCCCTTGGACTGCAAGGAGATCCAACCAGTCCATTCTGAAGGAGATTAGCCCTGGGATTTCTTTGGAAGGAATGATGCTAAAGCTGAAACTCCAGTACTTTGGCCACCTCATGCGAAGAGTTGATTCATTGGAAAATACCCTGATGCTGGGAGGGATTGGGGGCAGGAGGAGAAGGGGATGACAGAGGATGAGATGGCTGTATGGCATCATTGACTCGATTGACGTGAGTCTGAGTGAACTCCGGGAGCTGGTGATGGACAGGGAGGCGTGGCGTGCTGCTATTCATGGGGTTGCAAAGAGTCGGACAGGACTGAGCAACTGATCTGAAGGGCCATTTTATTTCCCTTTTTCCCCCAGTTAACTTCCTTTTGTCCCTTTATTCTGTCAACTTGCTCTTTTTTTCAGAGCATTTTATATAATGGTGATTTTAAGTCTTTGACTAATATATCAATGGAAAATATTTTTAGTTCTTCCTTTGACTACTGATTTTTTTCCAGTTCCATTTTTTTTTAGATTGCAGACATATATAACTTTGCTGTACACAAGCAGCTAATACAACATTGTAAATCAAGTATACTTCAATAAATAAATAAACAAATACTACATTGCCCCATGAGCACAAAAAATGTAGTTTTATTTTCTAGTATCTGAGTGCAAAATTGACTGTATCAGGAAGAGCCTCTTTATTGATTGATTTTCAGATGTTTTTCATCTTTGCTCAATATTGTATCAATTTTGTCCGAGACAAAACATTGTACTGGAAGTATATTAAAAAGCACTCTTGGGATCAGTGCTTACAGATAGAAATGGAAAAAGCCAGAGTAGGCCAAGGAAGTAGATGGGCTGTCATGCATTCTCTACAAAGACTTCAGCCAGCAAATCTGAGCAGAGCACTGAAGCTGGGTTGGCCCTTCAGAGTTGCCCCATGTTGCATCCATTGGCCTGGTATTTACACAACGGGTCTTTGGATACACTCTGTCACCAGAAACAAGTTTTCTTAGACTAGCCAGCTCTCTGCAGCCAAGACAATTTCCAAGAGGGCTAACAACTGGGAGTTGGTAGCTCACAGTATTCCAGGTAGTTGAAGGAAAGGTCTTTCAGTCCTAAAGAGAAGTTTCTGGGCAGTTTCTATATCTTCCTCCTTGTATGTCTTTTAGTCTCTGCTTTATGGGGACTGCAGATTTTTAGTGCACAGCTCACAACAACTGTTACATCTTCATGGTGAATTGTAGTTATTACACTATAAATATACTAATATTAAATATGTATTTTTTACGTTAGCACCAAGTACTTTCTTAACATGTATTATCATTTTAATGTATTTCAATTTCCTCCATGTTGTACACTTCATAAGTATTTTTATTACAGTTGTATACTTTTTTACTTAATAAATATTTTTATAATATTAAATGTACAGCTATGTGAAAACTTTCTATTAGTAATACATAGTCTTTATCCTCAATTTTCATTCAGGTTACATTTCCTTCTTGTGAAGGATAGTATTTTCCATTATATTTACAGCAGAGATGAATTTTCTTTACTTTGTCAGAAAATGTCTTTATTTAGGCTTCATTTTACATTTAAAATTATTTTTTTTGAAGAAAAAGGAATATAATTCTACAGTATTCTGGTGTCCATTTTTTTCTTTTAAGAAGCCAACTGTAATTTTATTGATATCCCTTTAAAGTTCCTTCCTGAGCCCATTACTATACTCCTTCTTTTCAGATTGTTGTCTTTGGCTTTTATTTTTAGCAGTTGTCAAAATGTCAGACTTACTCTCTAAGAGGAATTTTATTTTAGTATTATTTTTGAAAACCTTTTGGCCATTATCCTCTTTGAATATGGATTCTGCCTCATTCTTACTCTCATCTCCACCTGAAATGCTAAGAACATGTCAATTAGAGCTTTTCATAGTATTTAATAGATTTTCTATGCTCTTTTCTGTATTTTCCTTCTTTTGTTTATGTGTTTGTTACCTTCATTTGTTTTGTGTGTGTATTGTGGATATTTTCTTCAAAATCATAGTCAGGTTTTACAATTTTTTTTGACTTAGTGGAATCAAATCTGACATTAATTCTACCCACTAGGTTTAGAACTTTAGTACACTTTAAGCTCTATAATTTCCCCTACTTATTTTTAAGGTAGTTAAATTTTTTCTCTGTCAAAATTCTTGATACTATCTTTTTTATTTTTGAACATAATAAGCATAGTTATTTTGGTCTGTGTCTGTTTTCTTCATATTTATTCAGTGACTTATTAAGTGTTTTTACCTTTGGTTTTATATATAAAACAGTTTAAGGTTCACAACAAAACTAAGGGGGGGTATAGAGATTTGTCATATATCCCTCACCCCACATGCATAACTTTCTTATTGCTACCATCCCCTACCAGAATCATACATTTGATACAATTGATGAACCTACACTGACACATAATCACTCACAATCCACAGTTTATTGTAAACTTTACTCCAGGTGAGTACAATAAATAAGTTTGAACAAAAGTATATTATAATAAGACTTCCCTCATGGCCAGCCAGTAAGGAGTCTGCCTGCAATGCAGGAGACCCGGGTTTGATCCCTGGGTTGGGAAGATCCCCTGGAGAAGGAAATGGCAAACTGGTACTTCAGTATTTTTGCTGGAAAATCCCATGGACAGAGGAGCCTGACAGGCTCCTGTTCATGGGATCACAGAGTCTGACAGGACTGAGCGACTTCACTTCACTTCACTTCATACTATAATAAAACCATCATTATAGTATTGTGAAATGAAAATATCTCCTGCCATACGAATAAGCAGGACTTGTCACAGCCATCATTGGATTTCTGGCATCCAAATGTGAATGAGGGCTCCCAAAACTGTGATCCAGGGGATGCTGCCACCCACTATGGTTTGCTGAGGAGCTGGGGGATGCAAGAAGCAAGGTGAACAGGATTGACCCCAGATGGCTGAGGTGCATATGAAAGGAATGAATTTAGTGAGCACAGAGGCTTGCATCTTACCATACTTGATCGAAACTTGATACCTCATTGAAGAAGCAAGAGAGTTCCAGAAAAGCATCTACTTCTGCTTTAGCTTTATTGACTATGCCAAAGCCTTTGATTGTGTGGGTCATAATAAACTGTGGAAAATTCTTAAAGACATGGGAATGCCACACCAGCTGACCTGCCTCCTGAGAAATCTGTATGCGGGTCAGGAAGCAACAGTTAGAACTGGGTTTGGAACTACAGACTGATTCCAAATAGGAAAAGAAGTATGTCAAGGCTGTATATTGTCACCCTGCTTATTTAACTTATATGCAGAGTACATCATGCGAAATAGCGGGCTGGATGAGGCACAAACTGGAATCAGGATTGCCAGAAGAAATATCAATAACCTCAGATACGCAGATGACACTACCCTTATGACAGAAAGCAAGGAAGAACTAAAGAGTCTGTTGATGAAAGTGAAGGAGGAGAGTGAAAAAGTTTGGCCTAAAACCCAACATTCAGATACTGAGATCATGGCATCCAGTCCCATCACTTGAAGGCACATAGATGGGGAAACAATGGAAACAGTGAGAGACTTTATTTTGGGGGCTCCAAAATCACTGCAGATGGTGACTGCAGCCATGAAATTAAGACACTTGCTCCTAGGAAGAAGCTATGACCAATCTAGACAGCATATTAAAAAGCAGAAACATTACTCTGCCGACAAAGGTCTATCTAGTCAAAGCTCTGGTTTTTCTAGCAGTCATGTATGGATGTGAGAGTTGGACTATAAAGAAAGTTGAGCACTGAAGAATTGAAGTTTTTAAACTGTGGTGTTGGAGAAGACTCTTGAGAGTCCCTCAGACTGCAAAGGGATCAAATCAGTCCATCCTAAAGGAAATCAGTCCTGAATATTCCTTGGAAGGACTTATGCTGTAGCTGAAATGCCAATTCTTTGGCCACCTGATGTGAAGAACTGATTCATTAGAAAAGATCCTGATGCTGGCAAAGATTGAAGTCAGGAGGAGAAGGGGATGACAGAGCACGAGATGGCTGGATGGCATCACCGACTCGATGTACCTGAGTTTGAGTAAGCTCCAGGAGTTGGTGATGGACAGGGAGGACTGGAGTGCTGCAGTCCATGGGGTCGCAAAGAGTTGGACACAACAGAGTGGCTGAACTGAAATCAAACTCAGGTACGTATGAAAGGAATGAATTTAGTGAGCCCAGAGGCTTTCATCTTCCCATACATAGAATGATAAATTCCTAAGCCTGATACCTGATCTTGATGTTCAGACTGCTCTTCCCTTTGTTGCAAACTTGTATATAGCCTGTGTTCCCTTCTGCATCCTTGGAGTAGTTTTCTCAGAGCTATTGAGATGTTGTCTCCTGGGCTTGGAGTCCTAAACTTTCCCACCAAATAAAATAACTGTCTACTTTCAGATTGTGACTATATGTTTTAGTCAATAGTATCAAGCAGAGTATTTTCATTCTTCTGAAAATTATTTGTGTTCCACGTATTCATCCTTTCCACCACACTAACCCCTCTTAGTTTTTCTAACTGGCCAATCATGTCATCTGCAAGTAAAGACAGTTTTATGCCTTCCTTCTAAATCTTTATACATTCTGCTTTCTTTCCTTGCCTTATTATATTAGCAAGGTGTTCCAGTACAATGTTGAAAAGGAATGGTGAGAGTGGACATCTTTGCCTGTATCTGATCTTAACGGGAGAAATCTTTGAGTTTCTCACCATTAAGTATGATCTTAGCTATAAGATTTTGGTGAATAAACTTTCAAGTTGAAAAAGTTCCCCTCCTTTCTTAGTTTATTGAGAATTTGTATTATGAATGTGTATTGGATTTTGTCAGATGTTTTTTCTGAATTAACTGATATGGGTGTATACTTTTTCTCCTTTAGTTTTTTGATGTTATGGATTACATTAATTGATTTTAAATATTGAGCTAGCCTTGAGTATCTAGAATAAACCTCAGACATAATTCTTTTAATGCTGGGTTGGATTTTATTTTCTAAGATTTGTTTTTTTTTTGAGGATTTTTGCATCTGTGTTCATGAGCAGTATTTGTTTTTATTTAGCTTTTTTGTAATGTCTTGTCTGATTTTAGTATTATATTCGGGTAATGCTAGTCTCATTAAATGAGATAGTGTTAGGGAAATTAAATAGTCTGTTTAGGCTTCAGAGACAAAGTGGAGCTGGCCTCTGACCTTGATTCTAAGGTTCCTAGACACTGCCATGACTGAGTGACTGCCTCCTGTGAGTGCAAGTCTTCAGATATCATAGATAAGATGTTGTTCAGTCATTCAGTCCTGTCCAACTTTTTGCAACCCCAGGGAATGCAGCATACGAGGCCTCCCAGTCCTTCACCATCTCCCAGAGCCTGCTCAAACTCACATTCATTAAGTCAATGATACCATCCAACCATTTCATCCTCTTTCATCCTCTTCTCCTGTCTTCAATCTTTCCCAGCATCAGGGTCTTTTCCAATGAGTTAGTTGGATGGCCAAAGTTGGATGGTCTCATCAGGTGGCCAAAATATTGGAGCTTTAGGTTCAGCATCAGTGCTTCTAATGAATATTCAGGATTAATTTCCTTTAGGATTGACTGGTTTGATCTCCTTTCAGTTCAAGGGACCCTCAATAATCTTTTCCAACACCACAGTTCAAAAGCATCAATTCTTAGACACTCAGCCTTCTTTATGATCCAATGGATATTGGCAACTGGATCTCTGGTTCCTCTGCCTTTTCTAAATCCAGCTTGTATATCTGGAAGTTTTCAGTTCACATATTGTTGAAGGCTAGCTTGGAGAATTTTGAGCATTACTTTGCTAGCCCGTGAAATGAGTACAATTGTGTGGTAGTTTGAACAATCTTTGGCACTGCTTTTCTTTGGGATTGGAATGAAAACTGACCTTTTCCAGTCCTGTAGCAATTGCTGAATTTTCCAAATTTGCTGGCATATTGAGTGCAGCACTTTCACAGCATCTTTCAGGATTTGAAATAGCTCAACTGGAATTCCATCACCCCCACTAGCTTTGTTCGTAGTGATGCTTCTTAAGGCCTACTTGATATCCCACTCCAGGCTGTTTGGCTCTAGGTGAGTGACCACACCATCATGGTTATCTGGATCATTAAGATATTTTTTGTATAGTTCTGTGTATTCTTGCCACCACTTCTTAATATCTTCTGCTTCTGTTAGGTCCATACCGTTTCTGTCCTTTATTGTGCCCATCTTTGCAAGAAATATTCCCTTGGTATGTCTTTTTTTCTTGAAGAGATCTCTAGTCTTTCCCATTCTGTTGTTTTCCTCTATTTCTTTGCATTGTTCACTTAGGAAAACTTTCTTATCTCTTCTTGCTATTCTTTGGAACTCTGCATTCAGATGGGTATATGTTTCATTTTCTCCTTTGCTTCTCTTTTTTTCTCAGCTGTTTGTAAAGCCTCCTCAGACAACCATTTTGCCTTTTTTGCATTTCCTTTTTGGGGGAATGGTTTTGATCACCACCTCTTGTACAGTGTTATGAACCTCCATCCATAGTTCATCAGCCACTCTATCATATCTAATTCCTTGAATCTAATGGTCACTTCCACTGTATAATCATAAGGGATTTGTTTTCAGTCATGCTTGAATGGTCTAGTGGTTTTCCCTACTTTCTGCAATTTAAGTCTGAATTTTGCAACATGTAGTTCATGATCTGAGCCATAGTCAGCTCCCAGTCTTGTTTTTGCTGATTGTATAAAGCTTCTCCATCTTTGGCTGCAAAAAATATAATCAATCTGATTTCGGAAATGACCATGTAGTGATGTCCATGTGTAAAATCGTCTCTTGTGTTGTTGGAAGAGGGGACAAGTGTATTCTCTTGGCAAAACCCTGTTAGCCCTTGTCCTGCTTCATTTTGTACTCCAAAGCCAAACTTGCCTATTACTCCAGGTATCTCTTGACTTCCTACTTTTGCATTCCAGTCCCCTATTGTGAAAAGGACATCTTTTTTGGTGTTAGTTCTAGATGGTCTAGTTTGGCTTCATAGAACCATTCAACTTCAGCTTCTTCAACCTTAGTGGTTGGGGCAAAGACTTGGATTACTCTGATATTGAATGGTTTGCCTTGGGAATGAACAGAAATCATTCTGTCGTTTTTGAGATTGTACCCAAGTGCTGCATTTTGTACTCTTGTTCACTATGAGGGCTACTCCATTTCTCTAAGGGATTGTTGCCCACAGTAGTAGATACAATGTTCATTCGAATTAAATTCACCCATCCTGGTCCATTTTAGTTCACTGATCCCTAAAATGTCTGTGTTTATTCTTGCCATGTCCTGTTTGACCATTTCTAATTTATCATGATTCATGGACCTAACATTCCAGTTTCCTATGCAATATTTTTCTTTACAACATCAGCTTTACTTTCACCACCAGACACTTCTACAACTGGGTGTTGTTTTTGCTGTGGCTCAGCCTCTTCATTCCTTCTGGAGCTGTCTCCCCTTATCTCCATTACCATATTGGGCACCTTCTGACCTGGGGAGTTCATTTTCAGTGTCATATCTTTTTTGCCTTTTCATACTGTTCATGGGGTTCTCAAGGCAAGAATATTGATGTGGTTTTCTGTTCCCTTCTCCAGTGGACCACATTTTGTCAAAACTCTCCACCATGACCTCTTGGATGGCCCTACAGGGCATGGCTCATAGTTTCCTTGGGTTAGACAAGGCTGTGATCCATGTGATCAGTTTGATTAGTTTTCTGCCACTGTGGTTTTTATTCTGTCTGCCTTCTCATGGATTAGGATAAGAGGCTTTGGAAGCTTCCTGCTAGGAGGGACTGGCTGTGGAGATAACTAGGTCTGGCTCTGGTGGGCGAGGCAATGCTCTGTAAATCTATAATCCAAATTTCTGCTAAGGGGTGGGGCAGTCTTAGATCCCTGTAGTTTTCCTGAGGCCAAACTATGGTAGGGGTAATGACAGTAATGGTGACCTCCTTCAAAAGGACGTATGCCAGCACAGCACGGCTCCCAGGACTGTTGTAGTCAGTGCCTCTGACCCCACAGCAAGCCACTGTCCACGCACGCCTCCCCCAGAGACTCCAGAACATTCACAGGTAAGTCTGACTCAGTCTCTTGTGAGGTCACTGCTTCTTTCTCTTGGGTTCTGGTGCACACAGGGTTTTGCTGTGACCTCCGAGAGTCTGTTTCCCCAGTCCTATGGAATTTCTGTATTCAAATCCCCTGCAGGTTCTCAGTACCTCGCCAGATCTCCAGGCTGGGAAATCTATTGTGGGCCTTAGAACTTTTGCAGCAGTGCGAGAACATCTTTGATATAATTGTTCTCCAGTTTGTGGGTTGTCTGCTTGGCTTCTTTCTGGTGGGGCTAATGGTGACCTTCTCCGAGAGAACTTATGCCCCACTCTGTGCCTTTCAGGTCTGCTGCAGCCAGAGCCCCTGTCCCCACGGCAGGCCACTGCTGACCTGTGCCTCTGCAGAGACACTCAAACACTCAAAGGCAGGTGTGGCTCAGGATCTTGTGGAGGTCACTGCTCATTTCCCTGGGTCCTGGTGCACACAAGGTGCTTTGTGCCCTCTGAGCGTCTCTGGTAGGTATGAGGTTTTATTCTAAACATGATTCAGCCACTCCTACCATCTTGCTGGGCCTTTGCCTTTGCTCTTGAATATGGGGTATCTTTATTTGCTTGGATCCAGCATTCTCCTGTTGATAGTTGCGGAAGGCAATGGCACCCCACTCCAGTACTCCTGCCTGGAAAATCCCATGGACAGTAGTCCATGGGGTCGCTACGAGTTGGATACGACTGAGCGACTTCACTTTTCACTTTCATACATTGGAGAAGGAAATGGCAACCCACTCCAGTGTTCTTGCCTGGAGAATCCCAGGGACGGGGGAGGCTGGTGGGCTGCAGTCTATGGGGTCCCACAGAGTCGGACTCTACTGAAGTGACGTAGCAGCAGCAGCAGCAGCATTCTCCTGTCGATGGTTGTTCAGCAGCTAGTTGAAATTTTGGTGTTCTCACATGAGAACATGAGCACAGGTACTTCTCTGCCATCTTGCATCTTATAATAGATAAGATAGGGGATGAATCCTGAGATTGTTGAGCCCCTGGAGGGGGTCTGGCCCTGGGCTTAAGGGCATTCCAAGTTTTTCAAGACAAAGAGCATTAATGTGAAACCAGAGCTGCAATTTGCTCACAGACTGATGAGGAAATCATTTTGCATCCTGGGATTATAAACTGGAACTTAAAGTGCAATTTTTAAGTCTCACCCACAGAGCAGACAGGCTGCCTGGGACATTTTCCCAACTGGGACTCCAGATATGCTGTGTCATGGAACTTCCCAGGGCTGTTTTAAGTTTTGGTGTTGGTCAAAACCCAGTTTGGTGATGTATCATCTGCTGTTTCTATTTCTCTTTTCTTTTAATGTCAGTATATTCAAAGTAAGCCAGATAATTCTCTTATAAATATTGTTATTATTTATTCATATATAAAGACTGGCTTATTTTGTTAACAAATCCTTTGAACCTGAGACAAAAATGAAAACTTCCTGCAGAAAAGATAGGACATATTCTCTCTGCTTCTATCTATTCAACATTGTTACCCTTCTTTCTTTATTATTATTTTTTTTAATAATTGAAGGATAATTGCTTTACAATATTGTGTTGGTTTCTGGCATACATAAACATGAATCAGACATAGTCATACATATGTCCCCTCCTTTTTGAACATCTCTCCCACCTCCCACCACATCCAGCCACTCTAGGTTTTCACCAAGCACAGGTTCGAGCTCCCCGAATCATACAGCAAATTCCCACTGGCTATCTATTTTGCATATGGTAGTGTATATGTTTCTATGCTGCTCTCTCCAATAGTCCCAACCTCTACAGCCACCCTTGTGTCAAGAAGTCTGTTCTCTAAGTCTGTGTCTCCATTGGATGCATATTTTGTATAATGTTCCTGAACTCCCTATTCAATACTGTTCCAAATTGGTATTCTTTTAAATTCTATTGTATATCTAACTAACACAAAATTTGTGAATATTTAAATAGTTAAATATTTAACTATATAGTTAATATAGTAAATACAGTATATAGTGAATATAGTAAATAGTTAAATAAGTATAAAATAGATTTTGTAAAATGTTATGCTTTTTGTTTTATCTATTTCCAGGCCTTTCTTCTTTTTTCAGTTGGCATTAGGACTATTTTATGTTACATGTGTTTTAAGTAAAGTAATGAGTGGTAAACTCTTTCAACTTTTATATATAAAATTTTATTTTTCCATATTCACTCATATGTTAATTTGACTATGTAGAATCCTAGTTTACAGTTATTTTCCCTCAGGTACATACATATCTTTTCAATATCATAGAAGAATTATTTTTCCTGTGAGAAAGCTCTTCCCTGTCTGATTGTTCATTTGAAGTAGTTTGTACTATGTCTTAACTCTTGATAGCTTTTAAGGGTACTGCTTTAGCTTCCTGATACTCTATTATATTTTATATTATAATATGTCTCTGTTTGAATGTATGTATTAAAACTTCTTTGGTACTTGAAGTACATTTTATAATCTGCAAAGAAATATTTTTCCTCCACTCAAAAAAGTTTCAGAAGTAGTCTTTACAAAAATTGTTTTCTTTTATACTTTATATTCTTTTTTTTTTCTTGATAGAATATTAAATCTCTCCATATTACATCCAAATATTTTACTACTTTTATAATTTTCTCTTTCTGTACAATTCTACAAGTGCCTTCCTTAGTTTAGATGTAATTTGTTGATTTTCTCTGCTGAACTAAATCCAGCCTAAAATTCTGGTTAATTATTTGTTATGTATTTTATTACATGTTAAAGTTGTTTCCAAATATTAAAAATTTTCCTTCTTTTAACTCTTTACATACTTCAAATATATACACATACATAGACACACATATGTATTTAATGTTTGTGTATTAAATATTAAACTTGTTTGCTGTAATATTTCTATTTTCCCACAGACTACAGCTCACTAGGCTCCACTGTCCTCCATATATCCTGGATTTTGCTCCAATTCATGTACATTGAGTCTGTGATGCTATCTAACCATCTCATCCTCTGCTGCTCCCTTCTCCTTTTGCCTTCAGTCTTTCCCAGCACAAGGTCTTTTCCAGTGACTTGGCTTTTTGCATCAGGTGACCAAAGTATTGGAGCTTCAGCTTCAGCATCCACCCTTCATATGAATATTCAGCATTGATTCCCTTTAGGATTGACTGGTTTGATCTCCTTGCAGTCCAAGAGACTCTCAAGAGCAAAGCACCACAATTCAAAAGCATCAGTTCTTCAGCGCTCAGCCTTCTTGATGGTCCAATTCTCACATCCATGCCTGACTACTGCAAAAATTGGACTGTATGGACCTTTGTCAGCAAAGTGATATCTCTGCTTTTTTATATGCTAAGTTTGTCATAGCTTTCCTTCCAAGAAGCAAGCATCTTTGAATTTCATGGCTGCAGTCACCATCTGCAGTGATTTTGGAGCCCAAGAAAAGAAAATCTGTCACTATTTCCACTTTTTCCTTTCTATTTGCTATAAAGTCATGGGACGAGATGCCACGATCTTAGTTTTTTGAATGTTGTGTTTTAAGGCAGCTTTTTCACTGTCCTCTTTCACCATCATCATGAGGATCTTTACTTCCTCTTCATTTTCTGTCAGCAAAGGAGTGGTATCATCTGCATGTCTGAGGTTGTTGATATTTCTCCCAACAATTTTGATTTCAGCTTGTGATTCATTCAGCCCAGCATTTCGCATGATGTACTTTGCATATAAATTAAATAAACAAGGTGACAATATACAACCTTGTTCTTTTCCTTTCCCAATATTGAACCAGTCTGTTGTTCTACATCTGGTTATAACTGTTGCTTCTTGATCTGCATACAGTTCAGTTCAGTTCAGTTGCTCAGTCATGTCCGACTCTTTGTGACCCCACGAACAGCACCATGCCAGTCCTCCCTGTCCATCACCAACTCCCAGAGTTTACCCAAACTCATGTCCATTGAGTCGGTGATGCCATCCAACTATCTCATCCTCTGTTGTCCCCTTCCCCTTCTGCCATCAATCTTTCCCAGCATCAGGGTATTTTCCAATAAGTCAGCTCTTCGCATCAGGTGGCCAAAGTATTAGAGTTTCAGCTTCAACATCAGTCCTTCCAATGAATACCCAGGACTGATCTCCCTTAGGATGAACAGGTTGGATATCCTTGCTGTTCAAGGGACTCTCAAGAGTCTTCTCCAATACCACAGTTCAAAAGCATCAATTCTTCTGCTCTCAGCTTTCTTTATAGTCCAACTCTCACATCCATACATGACTACTGGAAAAACCATAGCCTTGATCAGATGGACCTTAGTTGACAAAGTAATGTCTCTGCTTTTGAATATGCTGTCTAGGTTGGTCATAACTTTCCTTCCAAGGAGTAAGTGTATTCTAATTTCATGCTGCAATCACCATCTGCAATTATTTTGGAGCCCCAGAAAATAAAATCAGTCACTGTTTACACTGTTTCCCCATCCATTTGCCATGAAGTGATGGGAGCTGATGCCATGATCTTAGTTTTCTGAATGTTGAGCTTTAAGCCAACTTTTTCACTCTCTTCTTTCACTTTCATCAAGAGTCTCTTTAGTTCTTCTTCACTTTCTGCCATAAGGATGGTGTCATCTTCAAATCTGAGGTTATTAATATTTCTCCTGGCAATCTTGATTCCAGCTTGTGCTTCTTCCAGCCCAGCGTTTCTCATGATGTACTCTGCATATAAGTTCAATAAGCAGGGTGACAATATACAGCCTTGACTTATTCCTTTTCCTATTTGGGACCAGCCTGTTGTTCCATGTCCAGTTCTAACTGTTGGTTCCTGACCTGCATACAGGTTTCTCAAGAGGCAGGTCAGGTGGTCTGGGATTCCCATTTCTTTCAGAATTTTCCACAGTTTATTGTGATACACACAGTCAAAGGCTTTGGCATAGTCAATAAAAGAGGGGTAGATGTTTTTGTGGAACTCTCTTGCTTTTTCCATGATCCAGCAGATGTTGGCAGTTTGATCTCTGGTTCTTCAGCCTTTTCGAAAACCAGCCTGAACATTTGGAAGTTCATGCTTCATGTATTGCTGAAGCCTGGCTTGGAGTATTTTGAGCATTACTTTACTAGCATGTGAGATGAGTGCAATTATGTGGTAGTTTGAGCATTCTTTCGCATTGCCTTTCTTTAGGATTGGAATGAAAACTGACATTTTCCAGTCCTGTGGTCACTGCTGAGTTTTCCAAATTTGCTGGCATATTGAGTGCAGCACTTTCACAGCATCATCTTTCAGGATTTGAAATAGCTCAACTGGAATTCCATCACCTCCACTGGCTTTGTTCGTAGTGATGCTTACTAAGGGCCACTTCACCTCACATTCCAGGATGTTTACCCCTAGATGAGTGATCACACCATCGTGATTATGTAGTTCATGAAGATCTTTTTTGTATACTTCTGTTTATTCTTGCCACCTCTTCTTAATATCTTCTACTTTTGTGAGGCCCATACCATTTCTGTCCTTTATTGAGCCCATCTTTGCATGAAATGTTCCCTCTGTATCTCTGATTTTCTTGAAGAGATCTCTAGTCTTTCCCATTCTATTGTTTTCCTCTATTTCTTTGCATTGATCACTGAGGAAGGCTTTCTTATCTCTCCTTGCTATCCTTTGGAACTCTGAATTCAAATGGGTATATCTTTCCTTTTCCCTTTGCTTTTCACTTCCCTTCTTTTCACAGCTATTTGTAAGGCCTCCTCAGACAGCCAATTTGGTTTTCTGCACTTCTTTTTTTTTGGCGATGGTCTTGTCACGAACTTCCGTCCATAGTTCATCACGCACTCTGTCTATCAGATCTAGTCCCTTAAACCTATTTTTCACTTCCACTGTATAATCATTTGGCGTTTGACTTAGGTCTAACCTGAATGGTCTAGTGGTTTTCCCCACTTTCTTTAAGTTTGAATTTGGCAATAAGGAATTAATGATCTGAGCCAGTCAGTTCCTGGTCTTGTTTTTGCTGACTGTATAGAGCTTCTCTATCTTTGGCTGCAAAGAATATAATCAATTTGATTTTGATGTTGACCATCTGGTGATGTCCATGTGTAGAGTCTTCTCTTATGTTGTTGGAAGAGGGTGTTTGCTATGACCAGTGCATTCTCTGGGCAAAACTCTATTAGCCTTTGCCCTGCTTCATTCTGTACTCCAAGGCCAAATTTGCCTATTGTTCCAGATGTTTCTTGACTTCCTACTTTTGCATTCCAGTCCCCTATAATGAAAAGAACATCTTTTTGGGGTGTTAGTTCTAAAAGGTCTTGTAGGTCTTCATAGAATCATTCAACTTCAGCTTCTTCAGTGTTACTGGTTGGGGCATAGATTTAGATTACAGTAATATTGAATGGTTTGCCTTGGAAATGAACAGAGATCATTCTGTCTTTTTTGAGACTGTATCCAAGTACTGCATTTTGGACTCTTTTGTTGATTATGATGGCTACTCCATTTCTTCTGAGGGATTCCTATCTGCAGTAGTAGATATAATGGTCATCTGAGTTAAATTCACCCATTCCAGTCCATTTCAGTTCGCTGATTCCTAGAATGTCGACATTCACTCTTGCCATCTCCTGTTTGACCACTTTCAATTTGCCTTGATTCATGGACCTGACATTTCAGGTTCCTATGCAATATTGTTCTTTACAGAATCAGACCTTGCTTCTATCACCAGTCACATCCACAACTGGGTATTGTTTTTGCTTTGGCTCCATCCCTTCATTCTTTCTGGAGTTATTTCTCCACTGATCTCCAGTAGCATATTGGGCACCTACCAACCTGAGGAGTTCATCTTTCAGCGTCCTATCTTTTGTCTTTTCATACTGTTCATGGGTTCTCCAGGCAAGAATACTGAAGTGGTTTGCCATTACCTTGTCCTGTTGACCACATTCTGACAGACCTCTCCACCATGACCCGTCTGTCTTGGGTGGACCCACACGGCATGGCTTAGCTTAATTGAGTTTGACAAGCTGTGATCTGCATACTGGTTTCTAGTAATTGCTTTCCTTTCTTCCCTTATAGCATATTTGACAGCTCTGACCCGGGAGGCTCATCTTCTGTCACGTCTTTTGGCCTTTTCATACTGTTCTTAGAGTTCTCACAAGAAAACTGGAGTGATTTGACATTCCCTCTTCTAGTGGGTGACGTTTTGTCAGAACTCTCCACTATGATCCATCCATCCTGTGTGGTCCTGCATTTCATGGCTCAGAGCTTCATTGAGTTATGCAAATCCCTGTGCTACAACAAGGCTGTGATCCATGAGGGGATCACACTTTATATAATAACTTATTAATTACAAAATATCTTTGTTGATTTTTGGATATTCTACACAAACAATTCTGTCATCTGTGAATGTAAACAGTTTTATTTTTTCCGTGTGAATCTCTATATCTTTTATTTCCTGTCTGTTTCATTGCATTAGCTACGATTCCCAGTACAATGTTGAAAAGTGGTGGTGACAGAAAGACTTTCTTGCCCTGTTACTGATCTGACTAGGAAAGACTTGAGCTTATCATCATTAACTATAATATTAGAGTTTTAGAATTTTTGTAAATATACTTTATCAATACAGATAGTTTCCCTGTGTTCTAGTTTACTCAGAATGTTTATTGTGAATATGTTTTGGATTTTTGTGAGATGTTTTTCTGCATGTTTGGTGTAGTTGTGTGTGTGTGTGTATATTTCTTTAGATGATTATTAATATAATCAATTACATTCATTGATTTTTGAATATTGAGCTAGTCTTGAATAACTGAGAAAGGTCTCAGGTAGTCATGATGTATGATTCTTTTGATATGTTGTTGAGTTTGATGTGCTAATATTTTGTTGTGGATCTTTTTTTGCTCCTTTGTTCATGAAGTATTGTTTGCCTTGAGCTTTGTTTTTATAATATGTTTATTCAACCATGTTGTTGCATATTACAGAATTTCCTATTTTTTAAAGTCTGAATAATATTTCATTGTGTATGTGTATAACACATTTTATTTTTGTATTTATCTATCAATGGACATTCAGGTTTTATTTTTATTTTTATTTTTTTGGTATTATGAATAGTGTTGCAGTGAACACAGGAGTGCTGATATCTCTTTGAGATCCCAACTTCATATATTTTGGATAAAAATCCAAATATGGGATTGCTGGATTATATGGTAGGTCTATTTTAATTTCTTTGAGGAATATCCTTATGTTTTGTAAAGCAGGTATACCATTTTCCATTCCCACCAATAGTGCATAAAACTTCCAATTTCTTCACATCTTGTCAACACCTTTTTTTTTTTTCCTCCTTCATAATTGCCATCCTGAAAGGTGTGAAGTAGTATATCATTGTGGTTTAGATTCACAGTTTCTTGATGACTTGTGATGTTGAGCATCTTTTTATGTTCCTATTGACCATTTGCATGTCTTCTTTGGAGATTATTAAAGTCTATCTAACTCCACAGTCCATTTTTAATTTTTTGTTTGTTTTGCTATAGCGTTGTAGCACTTTCTTATGTAATTTGAAAATAAATCCCTTCTCAAATATACAAGTATTTTCTCTCATTCTGTAGGTTCTCTCTCACTCTTAATTATTTCTTTTCCTGTGCAAAACCTTCTTGTTGTTTGATGTAGTTCTACTTGTCTATTTTTGCTTTTGTGGCCAGTGCTTATGGTGTCATATCCATAAAACTATTGTCAAGATCAATATCAAGGAGAGATTCCATATGAATTTTAGAATTGCTGTTTTTTTCTGTTTCTGTAAAAAAAAATTGAGATTTTTCTAGAGATTTCATTGAACATGTAGATTGTTTTGTGTAGTATGAACATTTTAATAATAATATGTCTTCCAATCCATGAATATATGTCTTTCATTGTGTCTTCCTTAATTTCTTTCATCAGTAATTTATGTCTTTCATTTCCTTAGTTAAGTTTATTCCTAAATATATATTTCTTTAAATGCTATTTTAAATGAGATTGTTCTCCTAATTTCTTTTTTGGATAGTCTCATGTTACTGTATAAAAGCATACCTGATTTTACTTTGTTCATTTTTGTACCTTACCATTGTATGAATTCATTAATTCTAGTATTTTAATTTTTCAGTGGCCTGCAATATTTTTTATATATAAGACCATGTCATCTGCAATCAGTGACAGTTAAGATTATAGTGCAATAACATTTGGTCCCTTTGGCTAACTTGGGAGAGAATGGCAATTGAACACTTGGGAGAAACATAGAGAGGACCCTTGTAAGGAAGAAGAGTTAGTTACACAGTGGTAGCTGGAGATAGAAACGAAGTCACATTTTAAATAAATCATGGATTAAAGAAATCTCAAGAGAAATCAAAAGCATTTTGATATAAGTAAAAAATGAAGTGATCAAAATTTGTAAAATGCAGTGAAAACAGTGTATGGGGAGAACTTAGACCACTGAATATATGTATAATAAAAGAAGAAAAATTCAAGAATAGCAATTTAAACACAAAGCAAACATAAGGAAAATAAAAATAGAATATAAATCAATAAAATTGAAAAAAAGAAAAAAAAATAGAAAACTAGTTTTTATAAAAAGATCAATAGGCTAACTAAAGAATAAGAGAAAACATAAATTACCAATATCAGAAATAAGGTTGAGTTATCATTACTGACTTTTGGACCCTTAAGGATAACAATGAATTCTATGAGCACATCTGTTTCCATAAATTGGATGACTTATATAAAATGGATCAATTTCTTGAAAGGTACAAACTGTCAAAATTTAAGAAAGAAGAAATAGATAATTTGAATGGGTTTATATCTATTTAAAAATCCAATCATTAATCAATAAGATTTCACAAAAGAAAGCAGAAAGCCTAAATAATTTAAGGAAGATTACAAAAAAGTTTTCCTATATTTCAAAGATTTTGTTTATTCTTTAATTAATGAGGTAACTAGTAGATGTTACCACCAGTTCACAAGAGAATTTTAAAAACATTTATATTAATCTCTTTCAGGAAGGCTAAAATGAATTTATGAAACACTGGTCAATATCCTCAGGGTAATTTTTATGTGTGTCTCCACCAGAGAGAATTTCTATTTTTATGGAAAAGAAACATTGAATTTCTATTAGTATTCTACTACTTTCAGAATTTTAAAATGGCTCTAAGTCAGTGAAAGTCATAGATAACGTGGAAGGGTACTCTCAATGGGACAGTCATCATTTTTGTCCATTTCAGTGTCTTCACATTTTTTCTGATACCTGCTACCAATGAATGGGATAGGAGCTCTTTTAAAATGCTAAAATTAGTTATAGAATATAAAGATAAATTTTATTCAAGTATTTTAGAAGTAATATATACATTTTGCAATCTTAATGAAGTCACTTTCCAAGGCTACTACTAATATCTACCTTTAACATCTATCTGAATAGTCCCACATTAACACACTGCAGAACTAAATGAGATTCATTTCACCCATATCTCCCATATCCTAAAGAATTAATACACAGAGACCAGTGCTCTCAGGATCCTAACTGTTGAAATAAGAATAGTTCTACCCAACTTAAGTTCCAATCTCATTTGTATGAGGAGAGACAAAGCCACAGTTCCTTGTGTTCACAACAACTTAGAGAACTGCCCTTTTGTTTTAATTACATTGCCTTCTCCCTAGGATTCAAATTTAAGACCGGGAGGATTCAGTTCAATAGTCATATGAGAGACAGGGAACGAGAAAGAGATATAAACTGTTTTGAGAATCTTGGAACTCTCCTATTTGTGCTATTGTTTTATCTATTCATCTACATATTCATCCAGCCTTCCAATCATTAATACTAGGATAAGTTTAGTATTACAGCTGACATGGGGAGAAGCTTTTCACAAATTATAATAGCAGAAGGTTCCAAAATCCTATCATGTAATACCAGTCCCTGGAGTTCTGTCTTCTGACCCAGAGAATCATTATGGTATCTTGTAGACATAGCAGAGTACTGGGGTGAAAGAAGCTCAGTGTGTTAGTTTTCATTTTCTTCAGACACATTATTATTTACAAAAATAAGGGGATTGATTATAACAGCTTTGTGAGATTATTATAATAATTAGGGATATATTTGACAAATAATATTTAATTGCTGAGTGCAAGTTCCTTTACTGCCCCATGTCATCAGTCTAGGTCTCAGATTCAGTTCAGATGCTAGTAATACGTAACTCTCTCTCTCATACTTATGGCTTTATTTCCAGTCAGTTATTCACAAAAAAATTTATGTCCCAGTTCATTTTGATTGGTGTACTAGAATAATATCCTTTATCTTATTATAATTAATTTGTTATGGTAGCTATAGTTATAATAATGTTATGATCACAGTTAGCCCTTTTATAGCTTATAATTTTTCTATTTTTCTGTATACTCATCATTAATAAGTTCATCTATAACTATAATATTATTTTTGAGATATATATATACCAATCATTTAAGAAATAAGCTATTTCTATACAATCATTTCCAGATATTAGATGCAGAAGAAATACTTTGTAATGCAATCTTTGAAGCATCATTGTCCTAAATAAAATCAGATGTACACTACAAGAAGGAAAAACTGCAACCAGTATATCTCATGAACATAGTTTCAAATGTTCCTAACAACATATGAACAAATTAAACCCAAAAGTGTACATTTAAAAATACATATTAATTCACCCACGGTCCAAATTACTGCTTCTATCAAAATCATTCTTATTTTTCCCTCAAAGGTAAACACATTTGCCTAAAATAATGTTTTGAGGTGAGTGAAACAAAAATAAAAAATGTTTACTCACGTGAGTAAGTTTAAAATATCTAATTTTCCCAAGACTATTTAAAGCAACTAAGTAAACCTATTTGTCACTAGAATGAAGGTCAAATAATTAGTACTATTCTGTTTGGTTCCATGATAATTCATTTAAAATAATCCATGAACATAAATTATTAAAAATATGACTTAGGAACCAAAACGTCTAAAAAATTCTATTAGACTTTTGAATTAAATGATGTGTTTAGAAATTAATAAAAACACTTTTGGTTATACTGAATAAAGGAAAATTGAATCACCATTATCTTCACAGAAGGTTATCAAGGGCCTTTGGCTCTAGGGAAACAGATGTTTATTAAGTAGCTATAAAGGCCTCAGGAGATAGATTTATAATCACTATAATTTAATCTTCCCATCAAGCCAATTGGATGATGTTGTCTCAACTGCAACAGAAGAGGAAAGAATCTAGTGTGGATTGAGTGTATGTTATCAAGTCATACATATAACTAAGCGTTCAGTTCAGTTCAGTCGCTCAGTCGTGTCTGGCTCTTTGCAACCCTATGAATCACAGCACACTTGTCCCTCACCAACTCCCAGAGTTCACTCAAACGCATGTCCATTGAGTTGGTGATGCCATCCAGCCATCTCATCCTCTGCCGTCCGCTTCTCCTCCTGCCCCCAATCCCTCCCAGCATCAGGGGCTTTTCCAATGAGTCAACTCTTCGCATGATGTGGCCAAAGTATTGGTTTCACCTTCAGCATCAGTCCTTCCAATGAACACCCAGGACTGATCTACTTTAGGATGAACTGGTTGGATCTCCTTGTAGTCCAAGGGTCTCAAGAGTCTTCTCCAACACCACAGTTCAAAAGCATCAATTCTTCGGTGCTCAGCTTTCTTCACAGTCCAGCTCTCACATCCATACATGACCACTGGAAAAACCATAGCCTTGACTAGATGGACCTTTGTTGGCAGTGTAATATCTCTGCTTTTGATAATGCTATCTAGGTTGGTCATAACTTTCCTTCCAAGGAGTAAGCATCTATTAATTTCATGGCTGCAGTCACCATCTGCAGTGATTTTAGAGACCAAAAAAGTAAAGTCTGACAGTGTTTCCACTGTTTCCCCATCTATTTGTGAGGCAATAATAACTTGGAACTTGGAAGTGATAGCATCAAATGATAGTTTGGCTCCATTTAATAATGGAGATTTGGAAAAAGCATTCAATATTAAGGAATTTTGACATATAGTTTCTTCTGAATTAAAGTTTCTTTGATTTGAAATGTATTCAAAAACAAGAATAGAGTATTTGGCTTGCAGTTTTTTAAGCAAATAGTGTCTTCTCTCTTCTCTCTCTGTTATTGCCTCATACACACACACACACACACACAAAGTCATACAAAAACAACACGAGGGCAGTCCAGGGCAACTGAAGATGTTTAACAATAGTTTGTGGACATAGCTTCCTATTTTTGCATTCTACCATATTTATGTAGAATCATCTTTCCTCTACAATATATTTGACATTATGTTCAAGGAAGAGAGTAGATACAAGGGCAATGAAGCCAAGATTGGGCCTGCTGAGTCTACTTTTTTTTGTTTTGTTTTAGTAAAGAAAGCAAAATCTGAGAAGCTTCACTGCTACTTTTTTTCTTTTTCTTTTTTCCTTCCACTTTTATTGAGGCATAATGGTCAAACAGTATTGTATAAGTTTAAGGGGTACAAAATAATGATTTTACTTACAAACATCATGAAGTGATTATGATTATGGTATTTGTGGGTTTTTTGATAATAGTCATTCTGACAGGTGTGAAGTGATATTTCATTGTTTTAATTTTTCAATTTTGTGATGATTAGCAATGTTAAGTATCTTTTCGGAAGCCTATTTTGGCCATCTATACGTCTTTAAAAATATGTCTATTTGGATACTCTGCTCATTTTTATTTAGATTCTTTTATTTAGTTGAGTTGTGTGAGTTCTTTTTATATCTTGGATATTAACCCCTTATAGGATATCATGTGCAAATATATTTTGTCATTCAGTAGGTGGCATTTTTATTTTGTTTATAATTACCTTTTGTATGCAAGTATTTTTAGTTTGATTTAGTCATATTTGTCATATACAAAAAAATATTACTATGACTCATGTCAAAGACTTTACTGCCTAAGATTTCTTCTAGAAGCTTTATGGTTTCATGTCTTACATTTAAGTCTTTAATTATACTTTGAATTTATTTTCATCCATGGTTTGAGAGAGTAGTCCACTTAAATTGTTTAGCATGGAGCTGTCCAGTTTTTCCAACACCATTTATTAAAGAGGCTATATTACCTTCATTGCGTATTTTGGTTCTTTTGTCACAGATTAATTGTCCATATAAGTGTGAGTTTATTACTGGGTTATTTGGTTCCTTTATATATGTGTGTGTGTTTGTGCTAGTCTCATAATGTTTTGATTATTGTAACTTTGTAGTGTAGTTTGAAATCAGAACGTGAGAAATCCACTTTGTTCTTCTTTCTCAAGATTGTTTTGGCTTTAGAATTTTTGCTTTCTCCATAATTTTAGAATTTTTCTTTTATATTTCTGTAAAAAAAATGCTATCGGTTTGTTGATACGAATTGCATTGAATATGTAAACTGCCTTGGGCTATATGGTTATTTGAACAATATTAATTCTTCTAATCTATGAACACAACAAACTTTCCATCTAGTTGTGTCATCTTCAATTTCTTTCATCCATGTCTTACAGTTTTCTTAGTACAGGTCTTGTACATCCTCAGTTTGATTTATCCCTGGGTACTTTATTATTTTAGTTGAGGTTATAAATAGAATTTTTCTCCCAATTTTTTCTTTCTGATAATTGTTAGTGTTTTGGAATGCAACTTATTTATGTATACTAATTTTCTATCCTGCAACTTTAGCAAATTCAATGATGAGTTGTAGTCATTTTCTGGCTGCATATTTAGAATTTTCTGTGTTTAGTATCATGTCATCTACGAATGGTGGCAGTTTAATTTCTTTATTTCTAATTTGGATTTATTTATTTCTTCTAATTGCTATGGTTAAGACTTCCAATCTATGTTGAAAAAAAATGGTGAGAGGAGACATCCTTGTAATATTCCTTATCACAGAGGAAATAATTCAGCTATTCACCAATGACTATGATTTTATCTGTGGGATTGCCATATACAGCCTTTTTATGTTAAGATGTATTTCCCTAATAGCCATTTTGTTGAGACTTTTTATCATGACTAGATGTTAAATTTTGTCAAAAGATTTTTCTGAATCTATTGAGATTTTTATTCTTTAGTTTGTTAATATTATATATAGAATTTATCATTTTGCATATGTTGAACCATCCTTGGGTCCATGGGACAAATGCCTCTTGATTATGGTGTATGATCCTTTTAAAGTATTATTGCATTTAATTTACTAATATTTTGTTGAGGATTTTTGCATCTGTGTCATCAGTGATATCGGTCTGTAATTTTATTTATTCTTCATAATAAGTTTGTCTGATTTTCATATCAGAATGATGCTATTTTTGTCAGATAAGTTCAGAATTATTCCTTCCTCTACAATTTTTGGGAATGATTTGAGAAATATAGGTGTTAACTATTCTCTAAATGTTTGGTATAATTCACTTGTGAAGCCATCTGGTCCTGGCTTGTTTGTTGGGAGTTTTTAAATTACTGAAGAAATTTCACTACTGGTAATTGGTGTGGTCTATTTCTCTTTCTTCTTAGTTCAGTTTTACACCTGGAAATGTGTCCATTTCTACTAGGTTGTCAGTTTTATTGAAGGTATAATTGTTCATTGTAATCTCTTAAGATCTTTCATGTTTCTGTGATGTTGATTATAATCTCTCCTTTTTCATTTCTGAAATCTGTTCATCTAATCTTCTCCCAAGTTCTTGAGGCATCTGTATAATCATTACCTTGAAATCTTTATTAAACATATAGCTTCTCTTCCCTTCTCTTAGTTCTTTTTCTGGGCTTTTATCTCGGTCCTTCATTTGGAACGTATTCCTTGTCACTTCATTTTGCCTTATATGCTGTTTTTGTTTCTAGGTATTCAGAGGTTTATGATTCCTAACCTTGAAGAAGTACATTTTTCTAGAGGATATCATATGTATCTCCACAGTGTACTTCTATTTAGTCACCAGAGCTATACGCTTTAGCTGTGCACCCTATGTGGCTGCATGGATCCTCCTCTTGTAGCAGTCTGTGTACTATAAGTGGTCTGGTATGTGTTCCAGTCCCCCAGTCTGTTTGGTTGCCAGGCCCTTGTGCTGAGGCTGCCAGCTGCTGGTGCACAAGGCCAGGTTGTTAGATAACTTGTTGCAGAGCCCCAAGCGTCCTAGGTCTATTGTTGGTCCACTGGTAGGCAGAGCTGAGTCCTGGGATAGATAGTTGCAAAGCTGGGTTTCCTGGATTCCGTGTTGGCCTGTTTTTGTGTGAGGCCAGTACCTTAAATGGTATGTATGGGATCTTTGAGTGTCCAGAGCTCATGTTGATCTACTGTTGGATGGGTCTGGATCCTGGGGCAGCTGACCTTGGGGTCCAAGGTGTTTTGAAGCTGGTATGTGGTTCCTGGTGGGTGAGGTTGGGGCCCAGGGGGAGTGTTCACAGGCTGGTGTTTGCCTGCTGATGGATGGAGCCAGAGCTCAAGAGGTCTCTGCGCTAGTGCTGACCAGCAGGAATGTGGGATGGGTGCTGACATGGAAGGCTGCAGCACAGCGTTGGTCCTGGAAATGGTGTCTACCTGCTCATGCTGGTGCTCTTACATAGTTGATCCTGGAGCTGTGCCTACCTATTGGTGATGAGACTGGTCCTGGAGCTAGTACTGGCTCACTGGTGGGTGTAGACAGGTCCTGTGGTCTCTGGCTGCAGGGCCCAGGGATACCCAGAGTTGGTGGTGGCCCTCTGGTGGATGGACCAGAACCCTCAGAGCCCTGGGCCTTATGCTTGCCAACTGGTGAATAGTGCTTGGTCCCAGGGTCTCTGATGCAGGATCCTGGGGGTTCTGGGGCTAGTGCCCATGCATGGTATATAGGGTCAGGTCCTTGGCCCTGTTATGGAAAGAGAGAGTTCTTGGTGCCACTGTGGACTCAGGTGGTCCTACAGCATCTGGCTTGCTGATGGGTAGGACTGTTTCCCCATCCAGCAATTTGCTAGTCTTGAGGTATCCCAGAACTGGTTCTGACAGGTCAGTGGATAAGGCTGCATTCCATCCAGGGGAAAAAAATTCCAAAATATCCTTTGTCAGCACTGGTATTCTCTTGGGAGAACTAGCTCCAAAAATGGCTGCCTCCAGTGGCTATGTCCCCAAGGTGAGCTCTAGTTGCCTCTTGACTCTCTAGGTGGCTTCCCAAAATCAGCACATGGTCAGACCCAAGCTCCTTTCAGATTATTGCTTTTGCCCTTGGTCCCAGAGCATGTGAGATTCTGTATGTGTCTTTAAGAGTAGAGTAGAGTTTCTTTTCCCGACATCCCTCTGTCTCCCAAAAGTAATCCCTGCTAGCCCTTATAGCCAAATTGTCCAGGAGTATTGTCTTCTTGCTACAGGACCACCAACCAGGGAATTCAAGTGTGGGGCTCACACCCTTTGTCCTTGGAGAGAACTTTTGAAATTTTAATTATCTTCCTATTTGCAGATTTCCCACCCATGTTTATGAGATTTCACTATATTGCATCTCAGCCCCTCCTACCTGCTTCACTGTGGTTCCTCTATAATTTTGGATGCAGAAGACCTTTTCTGGTCCTCTAGTCTTTCTCATTAGTATTTTCTCTGTAAATAGTTGTAATTTTGTTGTGCCCATGGAAGGAAGTGGGTTCAGAGTCTTCCTACTCCACTATATTGGCCATTCCCATCTGCTACTTGTCAGTACATGAATATTTGGAGACAATTTTCCATGAGTCTCTTAGGATTTTGCATGTATACAAAGGTACCAAGTGTTTTATTATATAAGATCTTTCAAAGTATTATGTGGATAACAGCCTTGGGAAGTAGAATGTCCTGTCAGAGCAAAGGGCAAGTTTGTGTGTTGTCCAATAAAATCAAAATAATATCTACTTCTGGGATAAAGGACAGTCATATTTACTGTAGCTTTTATTAAAGGTTGAAGTTTCCTAAGCTCAGAGTCCTTTTTCTATTGTAACACACTGTATGTTCTGGGTTCTCTTGGCTCTTACTGTATTGCCTGTGGGAACTGAGGCTTGGAAAATCTGTGAGAATGACTCGATCATGCCACCCTAGCAACCTTGAACATTTCTATGTAGACCACAAAGGCAAGACCTGACTGCAGCTTTTCTAAGTCTTTGCAGAATACCCTGTGATCCTCCTGCAACATGAGATCATTTGATGTTTGTGGATAGCTATTATAAGGTTATTTTCTACTTGTTTCCCATTTCCCTGGGATACTGTCATGACACAATTTTTCCCTAGTCTTCTGGTTTCTCATGAGCTGTGAGACTGTCTGCCTTGTCTCTTTAGGGTAATACTGCAGGCTCGGGCTCTTAGATTGCTTAGCTACAGCATGACATTAGCTGCTCTGCAAAAATGTCTCCTAACACTCTCCCTAAGGGACAGATAGAATAGAAGCAGGCACCTTTACTTCTCTTTGTTTTTGCTATTTGTGTAAGTAACAAACACTGATAATCTAAAAAAATGACTTTCTTTTCTTTACTGGATCAGTTTTTCAGCCTTGCATTGGTAAGGAATTAGTACAGGAAAATTATATTCTGGCTACTTCTATTTCTGTGAATAATAATTGTTCTTTTTCTTTGATCCAGAAGATTTGTGTCATCTACCAGCATCCAATAAACTGTGACAGGCATAATCGTTAGCTTGCAAAAAGTGTAAAATACCAGATCTTTCAGAGTTCTTGACAACGATAGTGGCAGAATTGTGTCACATATATAAGCCCAGTTGGATGATGGCTGGGAAGACATGATTGTATATATAGCGTGAGTTCCCACCCAACAGCATCTACCATATAAAGCTAAACTCCTAAAAACAACAGACAAAATCCGTATAGAGGCCTAATTTTAACTATTTGTATGTTTAAGGCATAGAGTAAATTCGTAATTCTTGCTATAGTCTCCTTAGCAAACCTACTAGTTTACTTATCTCCTTGCTTGCCATTTTTTTCTTCTTAATACAGAAATCCTACTTAAACTGCATAAATAGTTGACTGTTTGCAATGAACAGAATCTAGAGGGGATCAGGAAATATGTTTCAGAGCAGTTAAAAACACGTTGGTTTCTTTCCTCTATACATAGGAAGTCATTTTCTGTTGAAGTCGGGAGCACTTAAACTGTTTTGAGATTTAAAAATACAGATGTTAGAAAAAGTTATTAGTTTAAAAAATGATCCTTTTAGGAGTTGAATGTTCTTCAGTGCTAATTATAACTTTTAATGATTGTAAAGTGCCCTGGGAGACTTTAATGAAGATTGTAAGACTACATTTCTACTGTAAATTTCCCTTTCCTAAGCACAGAATAAGGATAAAGAAAATGTGTTTGAACACCCAAAGGACAGAGTTAGTTGTATAAAGTTCACTAAATGTTAACACTTGCCTAGTGACCCAGGAGTCATATAAGGGAATTACAGACACATGTTCTGAGAAATCTTTGGCAAAATTAGTTCTCTGGAGTTTAAAAAAAATGGACTGAGAAAAATTTAAACAATGATATCACTCGCTTAGCCTATAATAGATGTTACTTAAGTCAAAGTACTGGGGAAAGACACTATAATTTGTGATTCTATTAGGGCAACTTCCTGCTTGTTTCTAATTGACTTGCTGAAAATTCTGTGGCTTGCCAGCAATACACATCTAAATGAAAATTGTTCACAAAATCTCAAAAGCCAGGGTCATTGGCATTGTAAGTTATGAGTTATATAATTAGTAGTCAAAGTACTGTTCCCCAAAAACATTATTTCTGGACTTGAAATACTTTATCTGAATTGATTCGTACATGGTTCATTTGTACTCAATCACTTAACATTTCCCTCTCCAATTCTTTGCTTTCTTGTGGTTGCTGCAGTTCAAGAGGCTAAGTGGTGCCATTTCTCTTAATTCTCATCAGATGTGTGCATCATGTTATAGATAGAAGACTAAAGTATTCTCCTCTTTGGACCTAGAGCAAGGCCTTTTACAGGGTAAGTTATCTCTTCTACAGAATTAAATGGTTTATAAAATTAGGTAATTTATCTCCACAACTGATCACTTCAAGTAAGTAATGTTTACTTCCTGCTTTATTTCATCAGATACTTAAGATTGCAGATGGTGTTTTGACTTTTTAAAATATCCTTAGGATATCCTAAATAATTTTCTGAGTTCTTTCCTATTTTTAATTTTAAATCTGTAAAATTATATTGGAATTTTTTTGTAAAAGGAAAACACAATTTAGGGATGTGTCAAATGGTTTTCATGATAAATATATTACATATTCAAATATTAATTTATCTTTGAATCCTCATAGCAATTAAAGTCCAAACTGAATGTGATCACTAAATCTCTTTAAGTGACTTTATCTTTAACAAGAGCCTTGGTCTTATTATTGTAAGCATTTTTAGGCATTTTGTCAATTTTCCAAATCAAACCAACAGTTTGAACACCTAAAATAACAATATAACAATGGTCATAACTTAATGAAAACCTAATTGTCAGGAACTTTTCTAAAGCCCATTCCATATTCCTGGGCATATATCCAGAGTAAACTATAATTTGAAAAGATTCACATACCCAAGTGTTCAAAGCAGTATTTACAATAGCCAAGACATGGGGAGCAACCCAAATGTTCATTAACAGATGACTGGATAAAGAAAATGTAGTGTATATATATAAACACACACAATGGAATAGTACTTAGGCATAGAAAATGAAATAGTGTCATTTGCAGCAATATGGATGGGTCAAGAGATTGTCATACTAAGTGAAGTAAGTCAGATAGAGAAGACAAATACCATATGTTATCACTTATATGTGGAATCTAAAATAGGGCACGTGTGTGTGTGCTTAGTCTGTGCAGTTCTATGGACTATAGCCTGCCAGGCTCCTATGTCCATGGGGTTCTCCAGGCAAGAATACTGGAGTGGGTTGCCATGCCCTCCTCCAGGGGATCTTCCCAACACAGGGATCAAACCCACATCTCTTATGTCTCCTGCATTGGCAGGCAGGATCTTTTACTACTAGCACCACCTGGGAATATGACACAAATGTACTTAATTACAAAGCAGAAATAGACTCACAGGCATAGAAAAAAATTTTATGGTTACCAAAGGGGAAAAGACGTAGGGTAAATTAGGAGTTTGAGATTAGCAGATACAAATTTCTATATATATATAAAATTAATACACAACAAGGACCTACTATATAGCACAAGGGACTATATTCAATATCCTATAAAAAACATATTGGAAAGGAGTATGAAAAAGAATATATAATATATGTATACATATAACTGAATCACTTTGCTGTATTATACCAGAAACTAGCACAACATTATCAATCAACTGCATATATTGAGAAAAGACATTAATGATAAAGTATGAAAATTTAGATTTTAATATACTTCAACAATTCATTGATACAATTAATTTCAAAAACACCTGAAATAATATCTGGGTAGCTATCCATGGACTCTATAGGATAATTTTATCACTAAGTATGTGGTCTATGATAGACAAGTTTTTCATAAAATGTTCATCATGCCAATATAATGAAAACCAGGAAGATAGTATAAAGAGAGCTGTATGCTATTGAATTGCTCTATTTCTTTTTCATTTTTTTCTTTTTGCTTTTTGAGAATAAGTTTGGAGAATTGTGGCTATTTATTAGGGGTAAACATTGGTATTGTATTATGAGGCTAATGTGTAGACAACTCTACATAGAAATGGTAGGCTTACATGAGAAACTGAACAAAGATAAAAAACTACTAATCCAATTAAATATAATTGATTTAGATTATTCTTTAATATAGGTTTGTAAACAATATTTACACAGATTAAGACAACTATTTTATTATTTTATTCCTCTTGAAATTCTGACATGATTTTATACCTTGCTCTGCTGCTGCCTCTGCTGCCAAGTCACTTCAGTCATGTCCGACTCTGTGCGACCCCATAGATGCCAGCCCATCAGGCTCCCCAGTCCCTGGGATTCTCCAGGCAAGAACACTGGAGTGGGTTGCCATTTCCTTCTCCAATGCATGAAAGTGAAAAGTGAAAGTGAAGTCGCTCATTTGTGTCCGACTCGTAGCGACCCCATGGACTGCAGCCTACCAGCCTCCTGCATCCATGGGATTTCCAGGCAAGAGTACTGGAGTGGGGTGCCATTGCTTTCTCCAATACCTTGCTCTAGATAAATTTTGTTTTCAAAATTTTTTCAAGTTAAACACTCTGGCACATCATCAATTTTCAGAAAATTTTATGGATAATCATAGAATTCAAGACTAAGAAATCTATGAAATATAATTTTTATGATGAAAACTTTTGTTTCCTGAAAGCTTTTATTCAGTACCTACTGTACCGTATTCCATGATAATCAACACCTAGAATTTCTAGACAATAATCTAAAGGAATATTTCATTTTTCATTATATAAAGGGCATTTCTATACTTTTCCTTCTTTTCCATAGTTTTATTCCTTTACCTTCTTCACAACTCGAAAGGTTTTTTTTTTTTTTTTTTTTTTTCATTCACTTGTTTAATTGTTGAGTTTTTTGGGCTAAGTTTTTGTGTTGTTTTTACCTCTCATAAACTTTATTCCACCTACATGTGCTAAGTCAAAACTAGATTCCATTCTAGAAAGTTGATAGCATCCTTGTAGTTCATTGTGGGTTTTTTAGGTTTTCACATTTATCAGAAAAGCATTTACATGTATATAGTACTATATATACAATAGATAACCAACAAGGACCTACTGTGTAGCACAGAGAACTATACTCAGTATCTTGTAATAACCTATAATGGAAGATAATGCAAAATAATACATATATATATATATGTCTATAGATACAGATAGCTGAATCACCTTGCATGTCTGAAACTAACACAACATTGTAAATCAACTCTATTTCAGTAAAAATTAAAAAGAAAGCATTTACAAGTAAATAAATTTTACTTCATGAAATTCACCATGCATAAGAGCATAACTTGATGCATTTTTAAAGACTCCCTTGTCCTCTGGAATAGAACAAAATAAAAGGAGGAATAGAGAGAAACAGCCCTAATCACATTCAGATGACTAGAAGGAAACCCTCCTCTCTTTGTACTCAGAATCTAAAGGCAGAGAAAAGTAGTTTAACATCAAGTATGTTCATCAGTTTAACATTTTTTCTTTTTTTCTGGAATGGGCTGGACTTGATAGGCTAAAGATAAAAATGATGATATTTCATTATTTTCAAATGTGCTCTCTCTGATTTTAACTGTCTCTACTACTAAACGTATCAGGAACATTTCTGTGATTAGAAAAAAAAAAAAAATAATTGTGTTTACTTATTAAAGCATCCAGTTGAATCATACATTTTTTTTTATAAAATTCATTCTTACATACCAAACCACTAACTGCACCATTTCTCAACTCGGTTCTCTCCTTTGGTTCAGAAATCATCAGTGGCAAAAGAAGAATGGGCAATTCCCAATACTTCCTTTCCACTTTTTTCCCTGCCTCTAATCCTTACCATACCAGGTATCCTTCCATTTCCTTTTATGTTAGCACATGCTGACTTCTGTTGCCACAATGTTTACTCTCTAGTAATCCAAAAATTTGAAGGAAAATGTTGCTTTGAACCTCTTACACTAGTGCTGTTGATGTATGACAAAACCAGTACAATATTGTAAAGTAGCCTCCAATTAAATAAATTTAAATTAAAAAAAGTAAATCCATATTTCACACACAAAAAAGAAAACAAACAAACAAAAAAATGATCACTTCAATTGCTAAATTGGTTTCCAGGCCTATGAAATTCATTTACTCCTTTTCTCTTTTTCTTCATTTTTTTCTCTATATTCTAATTTTTACCATGGAAACAGTAACCTTACTTTACCTACATCAGTGGACTATTGCCTAGTCCCACTATTCAATATTGTTGGAGTGCTTTGAACCCTTTAAAGACTTTAGAACGTTGACATGGATTTTTTATGTCCCACCAATGTACATAGTTCTTGTTTTCGCAGATAATGTCTCATCATATTATAATTTAAGTTACTGCTAGTTTTGCATTCTTTCCTACATTGGATTATAATACTTAGTTCTCATCAACAGCAAGTAATGAAACCTGAAAAATGTGAATTAATGTTATATGATCATCCTGTTTAAGAGTAGTGGAGAATATCTCATGTAAAACCAATTGCCCTACATATAAGCCAAAGGTAGAAATAAGATCAGGAAAGTGTATTCCATGAAAGCCAAAAAACAGACAATTATATGTTGAGAAAAGTTAGCTCTACATCAGAAGTGCATAGGATGTGAAGAAGGTTTATGTAATAGGTGTTCATATATACAAATATTTGTGGATAATTGAAAAAAGCCTTTTCAGGGTTTTTGTTCAGTAGTGTGATAAAATGGGGAATAAAAATTGGAAACAATCTGCCCATTAGTTTATATTGACTTTAGTATGAATGAAATTATTATTTTTTAAACCCAAACAAATCCTTATTTAATAGTTTAAACAGCCATTCCCAGTACTTTAGAAACTTGGGTCTCATCTCCATTTTATTACAGTGCCTGGTACTTTTAAAAATCTCTATTGATTTTTCCAATTTTATAAACTGAAGGAATAAAAAGTTCACTTTACAAAGTTCCCTTCAGGTGATTACAGATATCTTAGTGGGTCCCAAAATCTGATTTAAGAACTTAGTATGTAAAACACTGAAAGTAAAATGATAAAATTATTTGTTTCTATTTTCTTTCAAATGTTTCTTAAGTCAATTTTTTTGCTTTCTTTTTTTTTTTTTTCAAATATGTATTTGCAGTGAAACAACAATTCTGAAGGTGGCCTTTCATCTGTGGTTTGAAAATATATAATACAAGGAAGCTTAATAATTCAACAAAGCAGAAAATAACCCATTCATTCTCACAGAAAAGGAAAACAACAACAAATTTTAGTGAGGGAAGTTTTTCTTTCAGGAAGCTATCAGAAATCCTTCCTTGTTGACAAAACTTTTCTAATCCATTGGCAGCTTTCTTAAATTAATCTGATATCATGTGATAGCAAAGAACCACCTACAGAATTCTAGATTCTAGAATATTACATATTTGTATATGTAAATATATGGAATTTTATCTTCTTAATACAGACTATAAACTCACTTAATATAGTGCCATTGCTTTGGTTTTATAGTCTTTATCATGAAACTGCCTTGTACTAGGATGAATGCCTCATATATCTGAGCAGTTAAATAGATGGGCTGCTTCATCTTGACCTTTGGAGAGTCTATATTGAGTTGGGGGCTCATTTCATTGCTTTTACCATTTCCGACGCTGTCTTCCAATGGCAAGCGTGTTTCAAATGTTTTCTAATCAAGCATGTACCTTTACTGAAAGGTCAGAATACTAAAACGCTATCTATCAGGGACTGAAATTATGTTTCATCTCTCCCATATAAGAAATTCTAATTAGAAATGCACTATATTCATTCCCTTGGGTCAAAGATGGCCATGAATATCACATCACTGAACTGAGGACTATAGCACATACACATACACAGTAAGCAACATATTCTCTAGACCTTTGTTGACAGTATCGCTTCTCTCAGTGTTTTGTACTTTTTTTTTTTTTTCATGGACTTTGAAATCCTCTTTCAGATTGTTCTGCAGAGGGTTCTTACTGCACTGAGCAACAAAAACAAAACCAAAAGAACATTATGTTATTTTGTGGATCCACTCAGGAGCTCATTTCCCCAAAGAGACATGCCAATCGACCATTCTATTCAATTTCACAAAATAATAACAACAACAAAATCCGAGCAGTAGTGTGGTGTGTGTGTGTATACATCCACACCCTACAAGCCAAGAAAAGCAAATCCTCAGCCTTGAAAGGAGGTTGATCAAAACACAGTCTTGGACTAATCAAGGCAGAAGAAACATTTAGAAGGCAAAATGACACAGGTAGTAAACAGAACGAGAAACTTGTGCAAGCATAAAGGAATCACAGATTTCTTTACTTATAGCTATTTATAATACATAAGCCTAACTGTTTTCACTTGACTGAATTTTGGAGATCTTGTCATAGATTCTATATCTGCCACATTATTAATATTATTCATAAAATATTTTCTTCTGTAGCTCTACCACAGTTTGTTCAGCCTCACCTTACTGATGAATATGTCTGTTGTTTCAAATTTTACTATTTTAGAAACAGGAAATATTGTATATGCTTATGTGTGTGTTCACACACATTTGCATCCTTATGCCTGTATTTGTGTAAGATACATTTACAAAATTAGATTTGCTGGGTGAACCTTTACATGATGACCTAAAAATGTGTGAAAAATTACACATTTCCTTCTGCAACACTGCAACAATTTAGGTTTCAATTGATGATTAATGAATGCCTATTTCTTGCACTTTGGCTGCTTATGTCTACTCCTATCAATTTGATCTTTGTCAGTATCTTAGGAGAAAATTATTAGCATGCCATTTGTATACACACACACATGCATGCACACGGACACCCACTATTGTGCTTTGTAGGAAAGCAAATTTTTCTTCCAATGCAAAACTATTTACTGTCTACAAGTTTACTGTCCCAAGTTATGAGGTTCTACTTCTATTCATTAACTTTGAGCTACCCTGTAACTTTCAGTTTTGTAAGTTATAGGTAACTGAGAGATATGTAAATTCTGTCCTGTCTATTAATGATTTTATTGACTTACCATTGCCAAAAATTACCTTTGTCTCAATAATCCTTTATTCCATATTAATTTGAGCTCTTTTTACTTTTTCTTTGAATCAGTTACAATATCTGCCTAGTTCTGTCATATCATTGAGTGAGACAAATGCTTTAACCTGGTTCATATTTATATTTTTATGTGAGTCATGATTTTACCTTCCTATAAAAATTACATTTTAAGAGTATACAGATATAAAGATATGCCATGTAGTGTATATGTGTGAGTATACTTGTATCATACATATCTACCTATGTATATATGTATGTATATTTTAATATGTATATTTTAATCATTTATGTCAAAGAAACATTGCACTGGATGGAATTAAACAGACCAGGAAGACTTTATTTAAGATTATTGCAGTAGGGATCAAGTCTATTGGGCAAGGGATTTAACTCAACTCCATTGAAACAAGAGGTTCAGTTCAGTTCAGTTCAGTCGCTCAGTCATGTCCAACTCTTTGTGACCCCATGAATCACAGCACGCCAGGCCTCCCTGTCCATCACCAACTCCCGGAGTTCACCCAAAACAAGAGGTTAGAGTTTAGACATAGCCCTGATTTTATTTTTCAGTGCTCCCCTGTCTTGCTAACATTTGTCATTCTCTTCCACTGCCCAACATTTGACGTTCATTTCTGCATCTCCTATCAACAAATCTGATAGTGCATGCATGCTACATCTCTTTAGTTATATCCAATTCTTGCGATCCCATGGACTGTAGCCTGTCAAGCTCCTCTGTCCATGGGATTCTCTAGGCAAGAATACTGGAGTGGGTTGCCATGCCTTCCTCCAGGGGAGCTTCCTGACCCAAGGATCAAACCGTGTCTCTTGTATTGGCAGGCAAGGCTCTTTACCACTAGTGCCACCTGGGAAGCCCAAATCTTATAATTCTAATTCTTTGCTCTCTCAGCCTTTCATATTTGTAAGTCTTAGCATATTCTGATGGCTGTGTGAGACATACATGTCCATTCCATGATCTAAACCACAACCTCAGCTGGGGTGAACAAGCAGCAGATTATCTCAGAAAGCCTGGCAGCAGGAGCCGTAGCTAACTGCAAGTGGGTATAGAAGCAAAAGTACTAGTTGGTGGAGCCACTGTCCAGGAGGTAGTACCAGTCTTCAGAAATGAATTCAAGGATTATCTGGATTATTTTTAGCATTTCTCTTAGATATATGACCTCCAAAGTTCATTCTTTTTTTTTTTTCTTTCTGAAAACTTGTCACTTACCTCTTTTAATAATTTCCTTACCTGCTTCTTGTTAGCTAGAGTATGTTTATAGTACTTGCACCTAAAATACCAAGGCTATTCTGCTTAGCAATTGTTTCTACATCAATAATATGATAAAAGCTTTACTCTTTGAGAACGAAAGAAAAAATCTGTATATCACTACCTTAAGGGAGGTAAATCCAAACATATGCATTGTAATTTTTTGTGGTTGTTTAAGCCAAATGTATGTTAAGTAATATTTTGTGATTCTTGTACTTTTCCAGAATACATTTGTTAACATTGCTTTTACAGTCAAATCCTCTAGTTATATTACTAAGGGAATAACAAAATGCCAGGGTGCCAATTTGAATAGTCCATATTTACTAGTCTGTGAGTTTCTCCCAATTTGTTGATATATTTTGAAAATACAAAGAACATGAAATTTTTATCGGAAAGTGAAATTGTTCACATTGTTGGTTAGCCCTTGGCAGATGAGTACTTCAAGCGAAACTTTAGGCAAGCTTCAGAGTTGTAAATACGAGTAATACTTCTGATGACCCAGCCATTTAGCAATTACTTGGTTTCCTAAAAAGCCAATAGAGAGACTATTTGAAAGGAACGTACTTCTTCCTTAATTTTATTTTAATTACCTAAGTACCTAAGAGGTTTTGAAACATTGACCCATCTATAATACCTAGCTTGAACTCTGTACCACTGTAAAATGCTTCTCTTTGCAGAATTTTTTATTGATTTTATTTTTTTTAGTTTCAGTAAATTTAACATAACATTTACCATTTTAATCATTTGTAAGTGTACAGTTCACTGGCATGAAGTGCATTCATATTGATGTTCCACCATCTTGCAAAACTGAAACACTGCACGTTTTAAACAATATATGAACATTCTCTATTCCATCCAGCCTTTGGTAACCACCATTCTACCTTTTTTATCTGTAAATTTGACTATTTTAAGTATCTGGTTTATGTGGTATTGTACAGTATTTGTCATTTTTAACTGACTTATTTAACTTAGCATAATGTCTAAGGTTCATTCATGTGGTAGCATGTCTCAGAATTTCACTCCCTTTTTAAGTTGAATAATCTTCCACTCCCTACAAACTTTGTTTATACATCCAGTTATCAATGTACACTTGGGTTGCTTCCACTTTTTGTCAATTGTGAATAATGTTTCAAAAATATGGCTATTAAGATATCTGTTCAAGTCCCTGGTTTTAATCCTTTTGTGTGTATACTCAAAGTGAGATTGTTGACTCATATGGTGATTTTATTTTCAGTTTTTGGAGGAACTAACTTGCTGTTTTCCATAGTAGTTGCAACATTTTAAAATATTCTCACTATTAGTGTACAGGGTTCCAATTTTTTTGCATCCTTACTGACATTATATTTTTTTAAATAATAGGCATTCTAATGAGTATGAAGGTGTATCCCTTTGTAGTTTTGATTTGCATTATCCTAATAATTGGTAATGTTAAGCACCTTTTCATAGACTTTTGACTGTTTCTATGTCTTTGAAGAAATGCTTATTTATCTGTGATTTTTTTTTAAATAAGGTTGTGTTTTGTTGTTATTGTGGGGGTTTATGAGTTATCTATATATTTGGCTGACAATCTGATATACAGTTTAAAAATATTTACTTCCATTCTGTGGGTTGCCTCTTTACTCTGTTGATACTATTCTTTGCACAGAAGTTTTGAATTTTGATGAAGTTCAGGGTGTCTATTTCTTCTTCTGTTGTCCTATACAAGGAATCATTGTCAAGGCCAATGTCATGAGGTTTTTTTCTTACGTTTTCTTTTAAGAGTTTCATAGTTGTAGCTCTTGAGTGTAGGTCTTTGGTCTGTTTGAATGCATTTTTATATATGGTGTAAGTAAGGATCCAGCTTCATACTTTTGCATGTTGATATGCAGTTTTCTCCTGTACCATTTGTTGAAAAGTCCATTCTCTTAATTTTAGAATGAATTTTTCTATTTCTATAAAACTGTCCTTGATATTTTGATAGGGATTATATTGAGTCTGTAGAGTACTTGAGTAGTATTGACATCTTAACAATATTGACCTAACAGTCAATGAACACGGGGTGGCCTTCCATTTCTTCATGCCTTCTTTAATTTCTTTCAGTATTGTTTTGTAGTTTTCATTTTACAAGTCTTTTGTCATTCTAGTTGATTCCAAAGTATATTATTATTTTTCATGCTAATTAAGACAAACGTTTTATTCACTTTGAGGATAGATATTTAAGCTTATAGAAGTTTTGTGTTACTAAGATGTCATTAAGTAAATGGCAACATTGAAATTTTAATTCAGATACTCTGTTTTCAAATCCAGTTCATTCTCTGTTGCCTTTTAACACTAAATCATAAGGTATTATTAATTTTATATACTAGATGTAAGTATATAAAATGGAAATGTAAGTGGAAATGTAAGTCATCTAGCATCATGAGGACACTAATCATGTAAAGTGCTCCAGAATTCTGTCAATTTGCTATGAAGAAACTTTATGAGAGAATTCTACTAATTATTCTACATAGTCAAACTGTGGAAGCAGAGTGTGAAAACAGAATAAATTAAAAAGCTAACAAATTAACTCTGTGAATAAAATCTGAGGCAATATCTGAAAATGAAGACAGAATTTGAAAGCTAAAATCTAAGCTTTTTAAAGGTAAAACCATTATGACCCTATTGATAAAACTCAAATGTTTTTTTGAACAGTACTATCACATATTATTGCTTTCCTGGTTTGAGATTTTATTAATTATTGATGGAATGAGAACAATTAAAGCTATTGCAAATTTGCAACATCACAATATAATTGATTTTGTTTACCTCAATACTCAAAGTAATAATATGCAGCTCACTAAAACATATTAGAAATGAAATCTTTAAGACTTACCAGAACCTATTTTGACTATTAAAATGTATTTTTACAGTTATCTGTTTTATAAATAGAATATTAATTGCCATCTATGAAACTATCAAATATTTCTGATCTATATTACTGAACATATGGTATGTTTGCCATTGTTTGGTGAGAATTTTCTTAATAAAGCTTGTTGGAAATTAAATTGATTCCAAATTTTGTGAATATTAATATTGTAATGAGTCAGCCTCCTTAAAATCCAAAGACTCTATCTGACTAATAATTGTGTAAAATGAAAAACATAGAAATAATATATCGATTTCATGAGCTGTCCATTCAAGGAACCATACTGACTTCTTTATAATAGCATAAATTGGAAGTTCAAATTTTGAAATAAATTATTACGCCATTATTTAAAACAATGCTGCTGAAAAAGATTGACAGGGTTAAATACTAAAATATATAACTTCAAGTAAAAAAAATTAGAGTAAAATAATATTTTATAAAATAAGATAATCTGTTTATATAAGATTAAAAAAAATACACATCACATACTGTGAATACATACATGAACACAGACTGGAAACAGACCTGAAGGAAACATTCAAAAATATAAATGCTAATTATCTGTATATGTTAAGATTGTAATTAATACTATTTAAAGTAATTTTCTACATTTTAGAAATTTGTTTTTAAAAATCATATGCAAAGATCTAAAATTTTTGTTTGTAAATTTTATAAGTGAATTCAATATATCTAAAAGTAAGTCTTCCAAATTTTGTCTCAGAAAATCAGAAACTCTTTCATATATTATATATAGCCACCTTACTCTTAAAACAGGAGTTTCCACAGTAAATGAATAAAATGTACATTTTAAAAATAAGGACAAACTTTTAAACAGTGGAAAATACCAAAAAATCATATGTTTAATCCTCTTTCCTCATCAAAGTATTTCTATTCTATCTTAGTGTTTTTCTGTGAGGTTATTTTGCTCCTTTGGCATTGCCTGTTTTCATACTCCTTCTTTAAATATACTGTTTTTAAGAGATGAGCAGACATGGTGCTATTTATTTTTCACATTGAATACTTTTGCTAATAGTTAATAATTCACCAGTTGTGGTTTCTCTCTGTAGAAGGGGTTTGGGGATTTCCCTAAAGGACTTTTACAGTGGTCCCAGGATTCAGTGTGTTTAAATAGAGGTTTCTTTACCATCCACAGGGACGAGAACTTCTGAATATTTAATAAGGAGAACTGATTAGCTGCAAACTGAAGTAAGCTTTCTTCTTTTCCCTAAATAGCTTTTAAAAGTTTCTTTTTATAATTAATTATCTTTCCTCATGTCATAGTTAAATTTAGGGCCAATTTGAGAAAAAAATAAATTATTATTGGTACTTTTGTGTATGTGGAAAGGGAGATGGAATAGATTACTTAGAAACAATTAAGTGATTTAAAAAAAATTATAGTCCTTGGATATTGTTGAATGAGGCAGGCTTCATTTAGATGGAGTCTGTTACTCCAAAAGCAAGTAGAAAACTGGCTGCTAAGGAAATGACCACAAGCTGGAATTCTGAATTAACTGCCATCCTTAAACTTCTGGAGTAAATGTCTTAAATTTTGTAGTGTTGCACAAATCAAGGCACTTTACAAAATCAGCATGAGAGAGCTTGGCAGGAGCTCAGGCACCCTGTGTTTTTCTTGTGGATATGAAAATTCAGGTTCAAGAAAATAACCTGTATTCTTTAGCATTAGCATTCTAAAGGAAAAGAAAGTTTTATTTACAACTTATCTTTGAAATTTAACTGCAAATCTTTATGAGCATAGTCATCATTGTTCCCAAGAAAATATTTTATTTGAGTCAACTGAGACACAGGAAGTTACAGCAATAGTTATTCATTTGCAATTCAGTTCTATCTCAGCATCCAACCTGAAAGACAAAGCATAGGTGACTGCTTGTGTTTGAGAAAAGATGCACTCATCTGAGCAGCTAAAGTGAAAAGTGAAAGTGAAGTCTTTCAGTCGTGTCCAACTCTTTGTGAACCTGTGGACTGTAGCCCACCAGGCTCCTCCATCCATGGAATTTTCCAGGCAAGAGTACTGGAGTGGGCTGCCATTTCCTTCTCCAGGGGATCTTCCTGACCCCAGTCTCCTGCATTGCAGGCAGACGCTCTACCATCTGAGCCACCAGGGAAGCCCTTCTGAGCAGCTGTCCAGAGACCAAATACACAAACTTGATAAAAATCAAACCATCTGTACACAATACAACTCTGACCCACAATCCACAACTATCAATTTTAACAACTGTAGACTTAGAATATTCAGGATTTGGTCCCTAACTACTAGCTTCCCTAATTATCTGCCCTTGTTCCTATTTAGAATCAGTCAAAGAAAACCATATGGTCCCTTACCCAATCTCATGGGATGTCTCCTCTCCAGCTCACAATGCTAACAATTTCAGAACATAAGTGGCTGCTAAGTCGCCTCAGTAGGCGACCTAGTAGACGGCAGCCCACCAGGCTCCCCTGTCCCTGGGATTCTCCAGGCAAGAACACTGGAGTGGGTTGCCATTTCCTTCTCCAATGCATGAAAGTGAAAAGTGAAAGTGAAGACGCTCAGTCATATCCAACTTTTAGCAACCCCATGGACTGCAGCCTACCAGGCTCCTCCATCCAGGAGGAGATTTTCGAGGCAAAAGTACTGGAGTGGGATGCCATTGCCTTGGAGCCTTCCCTTTTATCCACTGTAAAACTTTTACACTATCTTGCCTACATTAAAGTCTCTCTCCGATGCAAATAATAGACATTGACTCCAGCCAGTTCATTGTCCAGTTCTAACCATTGGTGAAAGTAAAAGAAAATGCTATTAATAGAAGCCTCAGTGTTCTATATGTAATCTGGACAAATTTGTTTGGATCAATTTGGATGGTTAATCTGATCCAAGGAAAAGACCCAGATTCTGGGAGCAAATCCACATTGTGTTTGAATAGGTGGTCTTAGCTATGAAGGCAGAGAAGTATCATGTTTTGAGATGTGGGGTAACTGGGGACTTGCCAAAGACATATAGGCTTTACCTGGAGTTAGTTTTCTCTGTATTCTTACCTTTTTTGCCTGGCATTCCTATAAGTGTCTGTCTCCTGCCCACATGTCAACACTTTGCACCTCTCTTCTCTACCAAGGAAGGGACTTTTGCCTGCATGCGTGTGCCTGCTTAGTTTCTCAGTCATGTCCAGTTCCTTGTGACCCTATGAACTGGAGCCTGGTAGGCTCCTCTGTCCTTGGCATTCTCCAGGCAAGACTACTAGAGTGGCTAGCCAGTCCCTTCTCCTGGGGATCTTCCCAACCCAAGGATCAAACCTGGGTCTCCTTCATTTCAGGCAGATTCTTTACCAGTTGAGCCACCAGTGAAGCTCCCTAAGTCCCTTCAGTTCCTTTTTCTCAAGATATCTCCTCATTTCTCTTTTTCACCAATTCTGTTGCTTCTCAGTTCTTTGCTTTCTAAAAATGCCTAGCCCTCCTTTTCCTAGAGTCTTTATATATACTTTAAAAACAATCAGCTGTTTTTATGGAATTAAATTAGATAATCCATTATGAAATTAAAATCTATCAATATTTGTGTCAACCATTTTATTAACAAAAGTAATTTGTTAACAATAGGATTTGCAGTTATCTCTTTTGTAAATATGGAGTTGATGGTGTCCAATCAAATAACAAAAGTGGGAAAAAGGTGAAGAAAGAGAAAAGAAGACAGAATAATTTGCAACTGTTGTAGGAGTGTGTGACTTAAAGTTGGACACTCCCCCTTTTGGACTTTTAACTCATGGTAATAGTATATTTCTATTACTTTGCTTTGTTTTCTGTCCTCTGTATTTTAAAAAGGAATTGGCAAATATTTGTGCTTTTACCACTTGATCATGTGACTCTTCTCCCACTGTTTGTGATAATTTAAAAAAAAAAAAAAAAACCTAGCTATACAGTATTGCTGGCCATAGCACCTGTTTGTGTTAATGAGGAGATGATTACAGTCTAAGTAGCCCATTTCTGTTAACTTCTCTATAGTTCTCTTCAATGCAAAGGTCATCAGCACATTCTGACATTCTAATTAGTTACAGGGCTGAGTTTTTCAAAAGCATCAGGATCAGGAGGAGGAACTGCCAGGGTGTGACTTTTCCAGAAATAACTCCCCTTAATTAATCATTGTATATCATAGCAATAAAATCTTGGGAATGGGGGACATCTGAATGATTAAACAGGATACAGTCACAGGTTTAGTTAAACTATGATCTGTTTTTCATTCTAATTTAATCAAGATTTTTGGTTTATCACTTGTATGGACAAGACATATTGACCTCTTCAAGATACTGTACGATATTCAGAATAATTTATCAAGCAATACATATAAAATGGCCATCACTAAACAGCAATTCCATATTTCCTACCTTTTTAATGTATCAGCATGTTAATAATTCTGTGGGAAATAAAATTCAGTTTTCAAATATTTCCTTTCTATATTGACAGTTACTTGTTGAAAAGAATGTCTTCTCTATGAATTTTCATTAGCCCACATAACATAAATTTGAAGCTACAATTGGATTATGAATGGATTCATTAAAAGGAAGTTGTTTTTACTGTTACCAAGCAGTACTGGAGAAAAGGAAAAAATAACATCTCATAGACATTTTATTTCTCAAAGATTTTATAGCATTAAGAGCCTAGTTATGCCAGGCTCCAGCATACAGACAGGATGATTCCTGCTTAATAAGAGAAATATTTATTTATCCTAAACATAAATATTAAAATACAAGAGGACAATCCCTGGTAGGCACTTGTCTTGACATACAAGTATTCTTTGTAATTGTCATTGTACTGCAAAGATCTGAACTCTGATATATTTTTACTGTGGATATTCTTGAGCAGCACAAATAAAACCTGATCCTTTATTTATTAATTAAAGTATTGGAATATACATAACTCTGTAGGATTCTGCCCTAAGTCTTTGATTACTACAAAGATGCTGTTTCCATCTTTAGCATCAAGCACACTGTAAAAGAAATCTCACTGTTAAATCAGCCTCTTCAATAGTTTCTTTTTTCCAATGCATTTTCTGAAATAGTTTCCAAGCTTAAAAAAATTAAAATTTAGAAACTACAGGTTTGAGGATGCTGAGGATGCCAGATTTAATTCTCTTTTCCACTCTGGCACAGTTCCCACAATGTAGGAGCTTTTGCAGTCAATACTTAATGCATTTTGGACCAATCTCCCTTCTAAGTAATACCATGAGTAAATCACATTAACTTTTTGAAACTATTCAGTTACTTCAAGGTCAGGAACCCCTGATATTTATTGTTGGATATGCTATGGTTAGGTCCACTGCCCGTCACACAGTCAGTATATTGTGTAAGAATTGAATGGGAATTTAGCAAGTAATGATTCATCTCCCACTCCCTGTCCCACCCTCCAAAGAGATTTAAAATACTGTAATATGGTGGGCAGTCCCAAGATGGCAGAGGAATAGGACAGGACAGGAAGACCACAAATTCATCAAAAGATCATTTGAATGCTGAGCAACTTCCAGAAAACAACTTCTGAATGCTGGCAGAGGACACCAGACACCCAGAAAGGCAGCCCATTCTCTTCGAAAGGACATAGGACAAAATATAAAAGACAAAAAGAAAGACAAAAGAGTTAGGGATGGAGACCCATCCTGGGGAGGGAGTCATGAAGGAGGAGAAGTTTCCAAACAGCAGGAAACCCTCTCACTGGTGGATCTGTGGGGAGCTTTGGAATCTCAGAGGGCAACAGGAGAAAAAAACAAAAATAATACATACCTAACTGCAACTCCCAGTGGAGAAGTAGCCCAGATGCTTGCTCCACCATCAGCGAGCGGGGGCTGGACAGGTAGGTGCAGACTGCATGCTTAGGGTAAGGACCAGACCTGAATTCACTGAGGACAATCTGAGGGAGTTAATGTGAAATAGCAACCCAAACTGTGGGATAGTCACAGAGGGAAAAAAGAGAACTTTCCCGTGATAGGCTCTAACGTAATGCAGAGCCTGGCCCACTCACAGAATGAAGGATTGAGCAAACACCAAAGGAGAGCTAGCTGGCTGCATTCCAGCTCTCCACATCCCCTCACCCCCACCAGAGGTAGAGAGGCAGGTGTGTGACAGCCAGAGCCAGATGGCAAGGGGCAATCTCAACCACAGAGACTGGCATCCTCTACCAAACTGTGAGCAGGCTACCAGTTGCTAACCACATCTTCTTGGGATCCTAGATGGTAGACATCTGCCAGGAGGGTCACGGCCTGAGATCAGCTCCCCAGAAGAGACACATGACACACCTGAGACAGTGCTCTCACGGAGCACCTGGGAAACCGAGCGGCCAGAACCAGGGAGGTGATAAGATGCATGGTCCACCTGGGACGGTGCACTCGTCAAGCACCAGTGCGTTTGAGCTGCTCGGACATGGAAAGGGCACAAAACACACGCCCAACCGAGTCTGTGCCCTTGCAGAGTACTTGAGAACCTGAACCTGAGCAGCTTAGACCTGGGAAGTGCACGAAACACAGGGCTGTTTTGGACAGTGCCCCTGCAGAGCAACTTGCAGCCTGAGCAGTGTAGACCCAGAAAGCACACGCTGCCATAAGCTTGGGCAGATCCAGTGTGGTCCATACACTGCAAACACTCCCCACACATGCCAGTGATATTTGATTACAGTGTCCTTCCCTCCCCACAACACAACTGAACAAATAAGCCTAAATAAGTGACAACCTTTACCAGCTTGGGTCAGGGCAGAAATTAGACACTGAAGAGACTTGCAAACAGAGGAAGCCAAAATAAACATGGAAGAAGGAACCTCTCTGGAAATGATAGGTGCAACAGATTAAAACCCTGTAACACTGACTAAACATTGGAAGGGGCCTATAGACGTTGAAAAGAAGTACAAGCTGGAACAAGAAACTATCTGAAACTGAAGTGACCCCACACTGCCCACAACAGCTACAGATAAATTCCTAGATATATTTTTAACTATTATCATATTTTAATTCTTTTTTTAATTTTTAGGTTCTTTATTACTCCTTTAATTTTCATTTTTAAAACCTATAAATTTTCATTTTATAACCTTGCAAAAAAAGACCCTATTTTTAAGCAAATTTCATATATATACATATTTTATAATTTTTGTGATTGATTTTATTTTGTGGTTTTAATATTATATTTTTGAGTGTCCAACCTCTATTTTAAATTTTTAACCTTTTCTTTTTGGTAGGTTATCAATTTTGTACCTTTAAGAATCTAATCATCATATCCATTTTCATGTAGGGGTGTGATTACTGGCTTGATTGCTCTCTCCCCTTTTGACTCTCCCTTTTTGCCCCTAGGTCACCTCTATCTCCTCCCTCCCATTCTTTTCTCTACTTAAAGGCCTGAATCTCTCTGGGTATTCCAGGCTGTGTAGAACACAGAGGGAATTGATTACTGGCTAGATTGTTCTCTCCCCTTTTGACACCCCGTCTTCTCCTGGTCACCCCTATCTCCCTCTTCTCTTCCCCATGTAACTTTGTGAAACTCTCTTGGTGTCCCTCCTATGGAGAATTGTTTCACCTTTAACTTAGATGTTTTATCATCTGTGCTGTATGGATAGAGAAGTCTTGAGGCTACTATAAGACTGAAAGCCAGAGGAAGAAGGATTAAATCCAAAACCTAAGAACACCAGAACACCAGAGAACTCCTGATTCCAGGCAACTTTAATCGACAAGAGCTCATCCAAAAGCCTCCATACACTGAAACCAAGGTCCACCCAAGAGCCAACAAGCTCCAGAGCAAGACATACCACACTAATTCTCCAGCAATGGAGGAACACAGCCCAGAGCATTAAAGTACAAAGCCATGCCAAGCCCATAGACACCCCAAAACTCACTACTGGACGTTTCATTGCACTCCAGAGAGAAGAGATCCAGTGCCACCCACCAGAACACAGACACAAGCTCCCCTAACCAGAAAACTTTGACAAGCCACTAGTCTAACCCCACCCATAGGGAGCAAGCTCCACAATTAAGAGGAACCATAAACTTCCAGCCTACAGAAAGGCCACCCCAAACACAGTAATTTAAGCAAAATGAAAAGGCAGAGAAGTATTCAGCAGATAAAGGAACATGATAAATGCCCACCAAACCAAACAAAAGAGGAGGAGATAGGAGTCTACCTCAAAAAGAATTCAGAATAATTATAATGAAGATGATCCAAAATCTTGAAAACAAAATGGAGTTACAGACAAATAGACTAGAGACAGGATTGAGAAGATGCAAGAAATGCTTAACCAAGGACCTAGAAAAATAAAAGAGTCAATCAATAATGAATAATGAAATAACTGAGATCAAAAGCACTCTGGAGAGAACCAACAGTAGAATAATTGAGGCAGAAGATAGGAGAAATGAGGTGGAAGATAATATGGTGAAAATAAATGAAGCAGAGAGGAATAAAGAATTAAAAGAAGTGAGGACAACCTCAGAGACCTCTGGGACAATGTTAAACACCCCAACATTCAAATCATAGGAGTCCCAGAAGAAGAAGACAAAAAGGGCATGAGAGAATACTTGAGGAGATAATAGTTGAAAACTTCGCTAAAATGGGGAAGGAAACAGCCACCCAAGTCCAAGAAACCCAGAGAGTCCCAAACAGGATACACCCAAGGTGAAACACCCCAAGACACATATTAATAAGATTAATGAAGATCAAACACAAAGAGCAAATATTAAAAGCAGCAAGGGAAAAGCAACAAATAACACACAAGGGGATCCCCATAAGGATAACAGCTGATCTTTCAATAGTAACTCTTCATGCTAGAAGGGAATGGCAGGACATACTTAAAGTGATGAAAGAAAAACCTACAACCCAGAATACTATACCCAGCAAGGACCTCATTCAAATATGAAGCAGAAATCAAAAGCTTTACAGACAAGCAAACACTGAGAGAATTTAGCACCACCAAACCAGTTCTTCAACAAATGCTGAAGGATCTTCTCTAACTAGGAAACAGATAAAAGATTTATAAACTCAAGCACAAAACAACAAAGTAAACAGCAACGGGATCATACTTATCAATAATTACCTTAAATGTAAATGGGTTGAATGCCCCAACCAAAAGACAAAGACTGGGTGAATGGATACAGAAACAAAACCCCTATATACGCTGTCTACAAGAGACTCACCTCAAACCAAGGAACACATACAGACTGAAAGCGAAGAGCTAGTAAAAGATACTTCATGGAAATGAAGACCAAAAAAATCAGGAGTTGCAATACTCATATCAGATAAAATAGACTTTGAAATAAAGGCCTTGAAAAGAGACAAAGAGGGACATGACATAATGATCAAAGGATAGATCCAAGAAGAAGATATAACAATTTTAAATATATGGACTTCCCTTGTGGCTCAGATGGTAAAGCGTCTGCCTACAATGTGGGAGACCTGGGTTCGATCCCTGGGTCAGGAAGATCCCCTGGAGAAGGAAATGGTAACCCACTCCAATACTCTTGTCTGGAGAATCCCATGGATGGAGGAGCCTGGTGGGCTAAAGTCCATGGAGTCGCAAAGAGTTGGACACTACTGAACAACTTCACTTTCACTGTCATGCATCCAACATAGGAGCACCGCAATATGTGAGGCAAATGCTAACAAGTATGAAAGGGGAAATTAACAGTAAGTATGAAAGGGGAAATTACTGTTCAACATAGTTTTGGAAGTTTTAGCCACAGCAATCAGAAAAGAAAAAGAAATAAAAGGAATCCAGATTGGAAAAGAAAGAGTAAAACTATCACTGTTTGCAGATGACATGATCCTCTACATTGAAAACCCTAAAGACACTACTAGAAAATTACTAGAGCTTATAAATGAATAAAGTTGCAGGATATAAAATTAGTACAGAAATCCCTTGCATTCCTATACACTAACAATGAGGAAACAAAAAGAGAAATCCAGGAAACAATTCCATTCACCATTGCAATGAAAAGAATAAAATACTTAGGAATAAATTTACCCAAAGAATCAAATGCCTGTATATAGAAAACTATAAAAAACTGATAAAAGAAATCAAAGATGACACAAATAGATGGAGAAATATACCATGTTCATGGATCGGAAAAAATCAATATAGTGAAAATGAGCATACTACCCAAAGCAATCTATAGATTCAATGAAATCCCTATTAAGGTACCAACAATATCTTTCACAGAACTAGAACAAATAATTTCACAGTTTGTATGGAAATACAAAAAAACTCGAATTACCAAAGCAATCTTGAGAAGGAAGAATGGAACTGGAGGAATCAACCTGCCTGACTTCAGGCTATACTACAAAGCTACAGTCATCAAGACAGTATGGTACCAGCACAAAGACAGAAATATAGAACAATGGAACAAAATAGAAAGCCCAGAGATAAATCCACACACCTATGGACACCTTATCCTTGACAAAAGAAGCAAGAATATATAATGGAGAAAAGACAATCTCTATAACAAGTGGTGCTGGGAAAACTGGTCAACTGCCTGTAAAAGGATGAAACTAGAACACTTTCCAACACCATACACAAAAATAAACTCAAAATGGATTTAAGATCTAAATGTAAGACCAGAAATTATAAAACTCCTACAGGAAAACCTAGGCAAAACATTCTCAGATATAAATCGCAGCAGGATCCTCTATGACCCACCTCCCAGAGTAATGGAAATAAAACACAAATAAACAAATAGGACTTAATTAAATTTAAAAGCTTTTGCACAATGAAGGAAATGATTAGCAAAGTGAAAAGACAGCCTTCAGAATGGGAGAAAATAATAGAAAATGAAGCAACTGTCAAAGAATTAATCTCAAAAATATACAAGCAGGTTATGCAGCTCAATACCAGAATAATAAGCGACCCAATCAAAAAATGGGCCAAAGAACTAAACAGACATTTCTCCAAAGAAGACATACAGATGTCTAGCAAACACATGAAAAGGTGCTCAACATCACTCATTGTCAGAGAAATGCAAATCAAAACCACAATGGATACCGTCTTACACCAGTTAGAATGGCTGCTGTTAAAAAGTCTACAAACAATAAATGCTGGAGAGGGTGCAGAGAAAACGGAACCTCTTACACTGTTGGTGGGAATGCAAACTAGTACGGCCACTATGGGGAACAATGTGAAGATTCCTTAAAATTTGGAAATATAACTGCCATATGACCCAGCAATCCCACTGCTGGGCATACATACCGAGGAAAGCAGAATTGAAAGAGACAGATATATCCCAATGTTCATTGCAGCCCTGTTTACAATAGATAGGACATGGAAGCAACCTAGATGTCAATTGGCAGAAAAATGAATAAGCAAGCTGTGGTACATATTCACAATGGAATATTACTCAGCTATTTAAGAGAACACATTTGAATCTGTTCTAATGAGGTGCCTGTGAGTAATTATGAGCCTATTATACAGAGTGAAGTAAGTCAGAAAGAAAACTACCAATACAGTATATTAATGCATATATGTGGAATTTAGAAAGATGGTAGCAATGACCCTATATGCAAGACAGCAAAAGAGACACAGATATAAAGAACAGACTTTTGGACTCTGTAGGAGAAGGCAAGGGTGGGATGATTTGAGAGAATAGCATTGAAACATGTATATTACCATATGTGAAATAGATGGCCAGTCCAAGTTTGATGCACGAAACAAGAAACTCAAAGCTGGTGCACATGGGACAACCCATGAGATGGGGAGGAAGATGGGAGGGGGTTCAGGATGGGGCACACATGTACACCCAGGGCTGATTCATGTCAATGTATGGCAAAACCACTACAATATTGTAAAGCAATTAGCCTCCAATTAAAATAAATAAATAAATTAAAAAAATAAAAAGGTAATCAGCAAATCCAAATGGCCATCTAAATACCAGGTGAGTTTAGGAAGAACTATGTGTGACAAATAATGCTGTCATGTCCTACCTTACTTGTAGACTAAGTATCATTTACTTTGAGATCAGGTACTGGGTTGTTCTAGCTACCTGCATAAAAGGGTGAGATTTCTCTCTGTCCTGATTTTTAGTGAACTACCTGTGATGAGCATCACATTCTGGTGTAATGGTTATTCAATAATCAAAATCATTTCTTCTCTTCTAAAAAAAAATACTGTAATTTGATTTAGGGGATATTTGCAGGCCTCTAAATGGACTCAGCCTACATATATTTTGCAAAGTATGTAATATTGATTTTTAATAAATGATATGTCTTTTCTTTTCTAATGTATCTGAGATCTTTCAAGATTTTCATCCTCAAAAGTGATAGATATGCTTCAAAGAGATACTAAGCTCAGCCAGTTTCAAACATGAAAACTTACCTTCAAATAGATATGACTTTGAGTCTATAAATCAACTTTTCAGAGTATGTAAATTTGATGAAGCTTTGTTTTTTTAATTTATAAATAGTATTAATGTTGTAGGTAAAAGAGCTTCCCCAAATATATAGCGTTTCATAGAAGTTGGGAGCTGCATCATTAGAGTAAGAGATGGAAAAATCTGTGTGGCTTAAAAGTAGAGTTTTTTAAAAATGAAATCACTTTTTTATATTATATTTTATGATCCAGAGTTTTTTTTTAAATAAAAGGTATGTATGTATAGATCATTCTATTAAAAATATATAGATGAAATTTTATTTCTTAGATATTTTATCCTTACATGTAGTTAATAAAAATAATATTTTTTTATTCTTTCAAACAAGAAATGTAAGAAATGTAGCTTAAAGGCAGTATTTAAAAATCTGAAAACACTCTTTTAACCCATTTTATTTTATAACCCAGAGTCAGAAAAATATGTAAGATATACCTGTATAGGTTATTCTAGGATAGAAATTATATATAAATATATAATTTATTAAAAAGTCCTTTATGTTTTATTCTAATATATAATTAATTTAAAAAATTATTTATTTCACCTGTGATTTTCAGGAACACCTTCAGTTTAGTTGGGAGATACTTTGGGGAAATAAGGTCCCTTGGCCTTCCCTTTGAAGGGAGGGAGTTGGAGACATTATGGAAGCCTGAGTCTTAGTAAAAAATTAGAGCAGAAACTTAATAGGGTCTTAATTTTTCGTTCTCCAAATACCCTGAGACTAGAAAAGAGAGATAATATCCATAGTATTTCTTAAGCTTTTTAACTTATTCATGTTTGCTAATTTTGCTCTTTCTTGAGTATTTAATAGAAAAAAAAATGTTAGAAAAATTTAAAAATGAATTTTTAGTAATAATGACAGAAATCTTTCATTTAGCAATTACACATGGATCACAAGAAAGACAGGACTACCAGACAGTATTTCTCAAACAGCCATTCAGGTATATGTGGGATTTTGTTTATATTTTTATTATAATTTTAATATGTTGACATGATTATATATTATCATTATATATTATACTGGAGTATGAATTTGTGCTTTTGGTCTGTAGCAAACCCTAACTGTGGTAATATAATACATTCAAATTACTAAAGAAAGTATTGGAGTAATAGTAATAGGTGAAAGATACATTTATAATAAAGGCAATTTTTTGACATAACATTTAATTATTTTTTCATTAAATTGAATAAAGAAAAATGTGAGGGAATTAGGCAATCATACACTACATTAATTATGGGAAAGAAGAATTCAAGCTATTCTATTTCATAGCAACCAGCTCCATTTTTCTCAGTGTTTTGGATGAATTGTTCCTGTCAGGAACAGTCAGTCACCCAGGACTATCGATTTTACTTCTGAAGTAATTCTCATCTCTTCCTTTCCATCTTTTGTATCAGTGTCCACATCATGCTGGTGGTGTGGCTCTCTCCTTTTGCAGGTCACTTTTATTGACCTCTAGCATTATCTACATTCATTCACTCTTTTACCTTCAGTGAATGGTCTTCACACCTCGGTAATAGTGATTTAAAAAACAAACATACAATAAAAACAGGAAAATCTTTACATCATTCCATAGAAAATAACCTTTAATAGCTTCTGAGTGCTCTAGAGATAAATACCAGAAGACTGAAGATGGTTTCTTATGACCTTCTGAGCTAGGTCTTGAACTTCTCCTCCAGCCTATTCCCATCAAGTCACAAATCTCTATTTTTCCCAAGAACAGCAACTTTCTTTCTGGTCCTTGAACATGACACACACTTCCCTGTCATGATAGTCTTCCTAAATTCTGTATGGATGATTTACTTGATTCATCTTTGAGCTCTTGCAGCAAACCTATTACCTCACTTGCAGACTTCCGTTTTTCAAAGTCAAGTCCCTATAATGAGATGTTTTGATACAAGGCATATTCCCTTCATAGTTCTTATCAAAATTTATAATTAGGCAGTTATTGCAATTATTAATACTGACTGTTCCTTCCAGTAAAATGTAAGCTCTAAAAATCCTAGAACATGGCTGCCTATGCTCACTGTTGCATCCCTAGAAAGATCACAGTTTGAAACAAACCTTGGCAAAGGAACAAAAGAATTGAGTGCTACAAAGTTAACTTTGTAAACTTAAATTTTCTTCATTTATAGTTTACATGAAATATATGTATGTTTTAATTTTACTACTTTCAATGATTTGTAATTATAAAGTTGTTTTAGTTTAAATCTTACCTATCTAGGAGGCAATATGATTATACCACTATAATAAGTTTGAATGTTTTTATTTGCATTGAGTATACTACTGAAGTTCTGTAAAAAAATTTATTGAATAGATATGAACTGCCATGTATAAAATAGACAAGCAACAAGGGTGTGTTGTACAGCACAGAGATTTTATAATCATTCTTTTGTAATAACTTTAAATGGAGTATAATCTTTAAAAAATATTGAATCACTATGCTGTATATCTGAAACAATACATCTAATACAATATTGTAAATGAACTATACCTCAATAAGAAAGAAATTCTCCAAACTTAAACATTTGTCAGATAGACATAAAATACTATTAAAGATAAAGTGAATGATATCAACTATTAAGAAACTGGAAGACAAGCTGGGTTCTCAGGACTTTTATAAAAATAGTAAGAGCGTAGGGAATTAATTTAATCCTCCCAGGGACCTATAGCATAGTATGTTCATGTAATTTTTGAAAAATAATTTATCATACACAACTTCCTATTGCCTTAGCATGTATTTAGTGAAAATGAAGGTAATTCTTCCTTGGGAGTATTAAAGTTTGGGGGATAAAGTCCTCATCATTTCACTGTGAAATGAAAACAGGAAGTCAATGATAGTTTTAGAAGAAACTGAAATAAAGACAATCATCAGGAAGTGATTTGACATTCATGCTCAGCTTCATTGCCTTCTATTTTATCTTGTTTCAATCTGCAATTACTTTTGAAACCAAATACTTGGTGTTAGGCCACCCTTTTCAAGTTAAGGATACAATATTCCATAAGGCAGACTTCACTTTAGATACCAGGTAAAAGTCTGAGGGGTCCTAAAGCCACTCACATTTGATACTAAGATCTCCCACTATCTGTGTGGTTGTTGTTTAGTCACTGCTACTGCTGCTGCTTGCCTGGAAAATCCCATGGATGGAGGGGCCTGGAAGGCTGCAGTCCATGGGACCGCTGAGGGTCAGACACGACTGAGTGACTTCACTTTCACTTTTCACTTTCATGCATTGGAGAAGGAAATGGCAACCCACTCCAGTGTTCTTGCATGGAGAATCCCAGGGACGGACGGCGGAGCCTGGTGGGCTGCCGTCTATGGGGTCACACAGAGTCGGACACGACTGAAGTGACTTAGCAGTAGCAGCAGTGTGTATCTTGGAGAAGGCAATGGCACCCCACTCCAGTACTCTTGCCTGGAAAATCCCATGGATGGAGGAGCCTGGTAGGCTGCAGTCCATGGGGTCACTAAGAATCGGACACGACTGGGCGACTTCACTTTCACTTTCACTGCTGCTGCTAAATCGCTTCAGTTGTGTCCAACTCTGTGTGACCTCATAGACGGCAGCACACCAGGCTCCTCCGTCCCTGGGATTCTCCAGGCAAGAACACTGGAGTAGGTTGCCATTTCCTTCTCCAATGCCTGAAAGTGAAAAGTGAAAGTGAAGTCGCTCAGTCCTGTCTGACTCTTCGCGACTCCATAGACTGCAGCCTACCAGGCTCTTCCATCCATGGGATTTTCCAGGCAAGAGTGCTGGAGTGGGGTGCCATTGCCTTCTTCATGTTTAGTCACTGCTGCTGCTGCTGCTAAGTCACTTCAGTCGTGTCCAACCCTGTGTGACCCCATAGACGGCAGCCCACCAGTCTCCCCTGTCCCTGGATTCTCCAGGCAAGAACACTGGAGTGAGTTGCCATTTCCTTTTCCAATGCATGAAAGTGAAAAGTCAAAGTGAAGTCGCTGAGTCATGAATAACTCTTTTGTGACCCCTTGGACTGTAGCCCACCAGGCTCCTCTGTCCATGGGATTTCCCAGGGAAGAATACTGCACTTGTTAGCAATTTCCTTCTCCAGGAGATCTTCCCAATCCAGGGATCAAACCCACATCTGCATTGGCTGGCATAGTCTTTACCACTGAGCCACCAGGGAAGCCCTGCACTATCTATACCAGTTTTCTAATTCAGTAGGAAAACTCATTTCCTTCCTGGAGAAGGAAATGGCAGCCCACTTCAGTACTCTTGCTTGGAGAATCCCATGGAGGGAGGAGCCTGGTGGGCTACAGTCCATGGGGTCACAAAGAGTCGGACATGACTGAGCAACTTCACTTACTCAGGAAAACTCATAAAACACAGGAAAGTGTTACACTTACTTTTACACCTTTACAATAGTCAATTTTTAAAGCCCTTTTATTAAGTTGACAACAAAATTAAATGGAAAGCATAGAGATCTCATATATTCCCTACTCCACCTATGCAAAGCCTTGCCACTATCAATTTCCTCCACAAGAGTGATACCTTTGCTAGAATTAATGAAGCTTCATGACACGATATTATCACTCAAAGCTCATACTTTATGTTAGGGGTTCTTTCCCTGATGGTTCAGATGGTAAAGAGTCCACCTGCAATGCAGGAGACCCAGGATCAAACCCTGGTTGGGAAGATCCCCTGAGAAGGAAATGGCAATCCACTCTACTATTGTTGCCTGGAGAATCCATGGACAGAGGAGACTGCTGGGCTACAGTCCACGGGGTCCCAAAAAGGGGGGCATGACTGAGCAACTAACACTTTTCACTTTCACTTGGAATTGTACATTCCATGGCTTTGAAAAGTGTATAAGAACATTGTAATATAATACAGAGTAATTTCAGTACCCTGAAAATTCTCTATTCTCAGCCTTTTCATCTCTCCCTGTTTCTGGCATCTGTTCCTGTTCATCTCTGGCAGCTGCTGCTCTTTTTTTAAAAAAAAAAATACTTTATTTTTTAGAGCAGTTAGATATGTACTATAAAAATGACAGGAAAGTACAGAGACTTCCCATTTGGCTACTACCCCCACATATGCAGAGCCTCCCTCATAATAAGCATCACTCACCAGAATGATACTTTTTTTATACCAAAGATGAACTTAATTTGACACATCATCATCACCCAATGTCTGTAGTTTACCTCAGGGTCCCCTCGAGGTGCTGTACATTCAAAAAGCTTATACAAATATTTAATCATATGTATTCACCATTATAAAATCATGCAGAATATATTCACTGTTCTAAATTTTTTCTGTACTCTGCATATTCATCCCTCCCTCTCCCGTAACCTCTGGCAAATAGTGATCTTTACTGTTTTAATAGTTTCTCTTTTTCCAGAAGGTCATAGAGTTGGAATCATACAATCTATAGCTTTCACAGATTTGCTTCTTTCCCTTAGTAATAAGCCTTTGAGATTCCTCTGTGTCTTTTCACGGCTTGATTTCGTTTTAGCACTGAAAAATATTCCATTATCCTTGCTCCTCTGTATTGCCTTTGTTTCTTGGTCAAAGATGAGTCAACTACACTTATGTGGGTCTATTTATTGGCTCTCTATTCTGTTTCATTGACCTATTTGTCTTTTCTTTCACCAGTATCACATGTCTTGATTACTATAGTAGCTTTAGAGTACATCTTGATGTTGCACAGCTTTATTCCTCCAACTTTGCTCTTTATTATCCTTTTAAACTCCAGTAGAATCTTCAGTGATATTGTCTCTTTCATTGCTGGTATTGGTATTTTGTGCCTTTTTTATTTATGTTTTTTTTTTTTTTTTTCTTAGCTTGGCTAGAGGCTTAGCAAAATTATTGATCTTTTCAAGGAAGTAGATTTAGGTTTTCTGGATTTTCTTTCTTGATTTCTATTTTCAAATTTATTGATTGCTACTCTAATTTTTATTATTTCTTTTTTGCTCTTACTTGGGTTTTAATTTGCTCTTCTTTTTCTGATTTTTCTAAGGGCTTCCCAGCTGGCTCAGTGGGTAAAGAACCTACCTGCAATGCAAGAGACACTGTAGATATGGGCTCAATTCTTGGGTCAGGAAAATCTGGAGGCGGGCACAGCAACCCACTCCAGTATTCTTGCCTGGAGAACCCCATGGACAGAGGAGCCTGGCGGGTTACAGTCACAGAGTTGGACACAACTGAAGCAACTGAGCACAGCACAAGGTAGAAGCTTAGAATTTTTTTATCTTTTCTAATACATGGATCCAGTGCTGTAAGTTTCCTTGTAATCACCTCTTTTGCTTATCCCATACCTTTTGATGTTTTATTTTCATTTTCTTAAAATAATTTTAACTTTTTGAGATTTCATTTTTGATCCATGTGTTACTTAGAAATGTGATATTTTATCTCCACATATTTTGGGATTTTTCGGTTATTTTTCTTTTATTGGGCTTCCCTCGTGGCTCAGATGGTAAAGAATCTGCCTGCAGTGCAGGAGATCCAGGTTTGACCCCTGGATCAGGAAGATCCCCTAGAGAAGAGAATGGCTACCCTTCTTCAGTATTCTTGCCTGGAAAATTCCATGGACAGAGGAGCCTAGTGGGCTACAGTTCATGGAGTCACAAAGAATTGGACATGACTGAGTAACTAACACTTTCTTTTATTGATGTCTATTTTAATTTCATTGTGGTCTACATTGTATGATTTATATCCTTTAAAAATGGTTTAGGTGTATTTTATAGCCCAAAATGTAGTCTGTCTTGGTAAATGCTCCATGTGAACTTGAGAAGAATGTCCATTCTGCTGTAGTTTGATCAAGTAATAAATAGATGTCAATGACAACCAGTGAATTAATTGAGTGCTATTAAGTTCAACTATGTCCTTAATCCAGCTTATCTCTACTCTCTGGAGGTCAAGCAATTACCATGTGGCTCAAAGTCCCAGTCCTTTAATCAGACTGTTGGCTCTCCCGGAATGGCATTTCCTTGCCCTAAGTCTTTTAGTTGGCATAAACTATCTGGGCCCACCATGAATAACACAGACACTTTTATCATTTTGAAAATCGCAAACGTTTAGGGTCTGCTTCTCAGGGACTAAGATGAAGGCCAAAAATTTTTTTTTTATTACATACAACCTAAAACAATAACACTGTACAAAGTTACTCTATAATACTTACTGTAAAATAAAAATAATGAAGAACTAATCAAGGCAAAAAAAAAAAAAGAACTATTCAAGGCAATAGTAGTATTGCATCAAAGAAAATAGCTAAAAAAAAAAAGTCTGGTGCTTGGATGGGGGATTTTTATTTTATATTTATTTATTTTTTGAACACCAAAAAACATTTTGTATTGGAGTATAGCCAAATAACAAGGTTGTAATAGTTTCAGGTGAAGAGTGAAGGGACTCAGCAATTCATATACATGTATCCATTCTCCCTAGGTGGGGGATATTTTTAAAGCAGCAGAATGGCTACCTTATAAATCTAAGGATTTCTTCTTTCTTTATAGAACTGGTAGGTAAAATTACAGGCAATGTTCATCTTAATAGTTTAAAGTATATATGAATACTTATGACTTTTAATTTCCATATTGACACCATCAATGTGTGTATGTCAGAAGTAAGTACATATTTTTCTATAAAGGGTCCAGTGGTCTATAAATTTAGGATTATAAATGGTCTATAAATCCTAAATTTATAGACCACTCATACTCTCTGTTGAATTTTCATTCTCCCCCTCTCCTCTTCTCTTTTCTTCTTCTGTCATCAAAATTCATGCTCATGTAAAAAGTAAAAGCCATTTTTAGCTTGAGGCTGTACAAAGACATCACAGGCCAGACTTGGCCTGTGGTGTGCAGTTTGTCAATGCCTGAATTAGTACATAAAGTCAGAGGTAAAAAAAACTTAGAGTACTGCAAATTTCTTATGTATTATATGAAGTAATACAAAACGAATTCTAATTTGTCTCTGAGATGTTAAATGTGAATATTTTAATTTGTGCCAATTCTAAAAACTTTAAGCCAAATGTGGATAGATAATGTCACTACATAAGTATATCTAATACATTTTAAATGACTAAAGTCCTATCATGTATATTCTTTGAATCCAGTGAAAAGAAACTAGAGATTAAAACAATAAGATGTTTATTAAAAATATTTTAAAATTAGGCCACATATATGTAAAAAAATCAATGGGTCAAGTTCATTTGAAAAATAAAATAATTTTCTAATGTAATATATCATTCGTGAGATTCAGCTAAAACAGTGCCTAAAGGGAAGTTGAAAGGTTTAAATATTTGTGTAAAAGAAAGAAAGCTCCAAAATCAATCTAATATTTTTCTTAAGGAAGTTAGGAAAAGAAAAGTAACCCAAAATATGGAGAAGGAAGCAAATAGTAAATATAAAGAAAAAAAAAATCAGTATATTTATATACCAGTAATGAAGAAAATTAAGTCTAATGTTGGTTCCTTGAACAGATCAACAAATTTACCAGTAGTGAGGTAGACTATAAGAAAAGTGTCATTGCCAAATTCAGTATAAAAATATATTTCATAGTTTATCAAATATTCAAGAAAATCTAATTTTTGCTAGCCTCCTTGTGAACAACTTTAGGAAACATCATTTTGTTTACTGATGCTAATGTTTTAAAAATTATGATAATATTCAGTAAGACCAGAATATGAAAAAAATCAGTAATATATTGCAACTGGGATATACAAGTAGTGGGCTCGCCTATAAATTTGCTGCAATGTTTTCTGTAACTGTATAACACAAATTCATGAATTGTGCTGGTAGCTGATGCACAATATATGAGAATTTCTTTCATTTGTCCTGCTGCTCTTGTTTACAGCAATAAATCAAAATATCATAAAACACAGTTTAAGGAAAAACCAAAGTTAGCTCTGGAGAATTAGTAAGAAAAACTCAGATCCAAAACAGGCAAAAGGGTGGGCTCAGTAAATGTAATTAAAAGCCATTACCACAAAGTGCCAAAGGAAGTACTAAGCTAAATGGATGAGCAAATTAAAAGTCAGACATAATTACAACTGTAAAAGACCAATGTGTCATAAAACTTGGAGGAATGAGTGTATAAAGAAAGCAGGCTACTGCAACTAAATCTTTGTTGGCAGAATCTCACTATTTCAGGATTCTTGCTACATCTTTTTCTGTCTGAGTCTTTGTACAAATTAAATGAACCACATGGGAAAAACCACCTATGTGTTGTCCATACTGCTAGTGGGAATACAATGTGTAAAAGATTTTCTGATAAAAATATTAGCTATATTTTCTGTTTATTCTATTAGACATATTTAGAAGATCTAATGAAGAAATGTTTAAAATTCTTTATAAAATATAAAGAATAAAAATCTTTATAAAGTATAAAAATGTTTTTTTAATTTTATTTTATTTTTAAACTTTAAAATATTGTATTAGTTTTGCCAAATATCGAAATGAATAAAAATGTTTAAAATTCTTTATAAAGTATATTTTAATGATTTAATATTTTAATATTAATATTATAAATATATTATAATATAATAATTATATCATTACTTATTAATATATTATTAATATAATATCAATGTTGTAAATTTAATTCAATATTTTAATACTAACTCAACTCTATATTGAGCCCAACTTCTAAGGTATTCAGTTTCCCCCCATTTTTTTAACTTCTATGGATATAATCTGGAATTACATCACATTTTATGGTACACAGAAGAATATTGAAATTGTTATTATGAGCTTAATAGTTCAAAATCAGAAGGGTATTCTGTTAGATATTTCTTAATAAAAGTAAAATTGGTTTTGTTTTATTTGTAAAATCAAATCCTTTAAAATTTGTATTTGAAGCATCATTAAAAAAAAAGCCTATGAGTACAAAATAATTTGATAGTTTATGGGGTGAGGGAGTTTTCTAACTCTACAGTCATAGAAAGAAGGAAAAAAGATTCAGCTTGCTTTTCTTCCAAAGGCTTAATACATAAGTACTTGACAGAGTAAAGTGAAATGTGGAAAGTGAAAGTCACTCAGTCGTGTCTGACTCTTTGCGACCCCATGGATTGTAGTCCATGGAATTCTCCAGGCCAGAATACTGGAGTGGGTAGCCTTTCCCTTCTCCACATATCTTGCCAACCCAGGGATCGAACCCAGGTCTTCCATGTTGCAGGCAGATTCTTTACAGGCTGAGCCACAAGGGAAGCTCTGGTTAGAGTAAGAATCCATTTAAATGTGACTTTGACATTAAATGTCAGATAAATGTTATAGAATTAAAGTTTTTATTAAAGCTAAAACATAAAAAGCACAGAAAAAAACATATACATCAAGTCTATGGAGAAAGAACTACTTATAAAATAGAAAACCTTTACTGTTTGTAACTCGATTTGTTTTGAAAATAACATTAGTTTTTAAATTAACTTTTTGTCCTATCAGTTCCTTTTGTTAACATTGGAGGGCTAAACTTTGTTAATACTGCCTTCACATATCGATTGTTTTTAATCTCTACATATACATATATTTTGGGCTTCTCAGGTGGCGCTAGTGGTAAAAACAACCCCATCTGCCAATGTAGGTTAGACATAAGAGACAAGGGCTTGATCCTTGGGTCCGGAAGATCCCCTGGAGAAGGGAATGGCAATCCACTCCAGTATTCTTGCCTGGAGAATTCCATGGACAGAGGAGCCTGGCATGCTACAGTCCATAGGGTTTCACAGAGTCGGACACAACTGAAGCGACTTAGCATAGCATACGTAAATAAAAGGAACATTATTTCTCAGGGAACAGAAAAATCAGCTGAGCATAGTCCTTATTTTACAGTGCAATCTTTAGAATTAACTTGCTTAAGAAAGGCTGAAGTTGTCATTCTCTAACTCATAAGTTCTGGCTATGTTGATTATTTTCAAGTTTTCATCTACTCGGACTGTCTAGGCCAATTTGTCCAAGCCCTAGAGAATTCAGATTAGAGGTCTAAAAATATCCTGAATGTTAAAGATTAAAAAAAGAACAAACTCAAGATTCATCTAAAGATTTTGAGATAATCTTCCTCTCTAAAACTCGCCATTAGGATACAGCATCACTTGTTAAGCTAACAAGTTATTTTGGGGTACTCTATTTCACTGGATCCATTGTGGGGTACCAGGGCCCTGACTGCGATATACTCACAATCACTGTAGGTAACAGTATAGGGTTCCACACTCTGATTTCAGATGCTTAAAGCTAAATTATGTTGCTATTTTTTCTTATATCTATAGGTGATCTTTGTATTCCTGATGAATAGCTGAAGATTTCTGCGAAGTTCTTACCATTTTGATATTTTCAAGCTGGGCTCTGTTAACAATCTCCTTGTGTTTAACTTAGCTAAATGGATTTTTGACAAACCAGTCTCTATATAATGCCAAGAAGAAATTGATTAACCAGATTCCATCAAATTCAATCCAACTTTGCCCTTTCAATATTAAAGGCATCTCAGATCAGAATAAAATTATATCTGTAGCCTCTATTTTAATATTCATTTTGCCTCTCTTCTGGGGAAAGAGATTTATTTTCTATTTAAAAAAACAAAAAGTCTTCATTTACATCACTCTATTAAAATTCTTCTAAGTAAATTTCATCATTCATGGTTGATGATATCACTCTGAACCTAATAAATGATCTGTATCAGAAGTTCTTCCATATTTTGGTCTCAGGAGTCCTTTGCTCCCTTAAAACTAGAGCACTTCTAAGAGTTTTATGTTGATTATGTCCACATTTAATGCACTACAAAATCAAAGCCACTAATTGTTAAAATTTTCTATAAATTGATTTTATATGGACAAAATGATTATATTAAATGTTAAGATAAATAATATATTTTATAAATAGGAACTATTTTCCATAACAAAAATTTACTGAGTGTTGGATTACATTTTTCCAGATCTATTTGGTGTCTGGCTTATCTGCTTCCACATGCAGTCTCTTGCAATATGCTATTCTAGTTAAGGTATTAGAAGTAATTTGGCTTCACACAGATATGTAATTTGAAAGGGGGGCAATAGTTTATTGGGTTTTTAGATTATTTGGATTTTATTCTATGATACCATGCTTTTTATTTTAATACATACCTAATATTTTAATATAAACTTTAAAAATTGTGATATAGTTGAGATGAAACATTATATTAGATTTAGATATACCAAGTAATAATTCAATTTTGTATATATTGCAAAATGATCGCAATATCTGACACAATACATGGTTATAAATTTCTTTTATTGTAATGAGATCTTTTAAAAATCTACTCTCAGCAACTTTCAAATATGCAGTATAGTATTATTAACTATAGTCACCAAGCTGCCTTTTATATCCCCATGACTTATTTATTTTATAAGTGGAAAATTCATGCTTTTTGACCTTTACCTCTCACTTCTGACAACCACCAGTATGTTCTCTATATCTACACACTCATTTTTGTTTGTTTTGTTTTGATTGCATGGGCTTCCCTGGTAGCTCAGCTGGTAACGAATCTGCTTGCAATGCAGGAGACCTGGGTTAGATCCCTGGGTTGGGAAGATAGCCTGGAGAAGGGAATGGCTACCCACTCCAGTATTCTGGCCTGGAGAATTCCAGGGACTGTATAGTCCATGCGGTTGCAAAGAGCTGGACACAACTGGGCCAGTTTCACTTTCACTTAAGATTCCACATATAAGTAAGATCATATGGCATTTCTCTTTCTCTGATTTACTTCCCTTGGCATAATGCCTTTAAGGTCTGTCTCTGCTTTTGAATATGCTATCTAGGTATAGCATATTCAAAAGCAGAGACATTACTTTGCCAACAAAGGTTCGTCTAGTCAAGGCTATGGTTTTTCCTGTGGTCATGTATGGATGTGAGAGTTGGACTGTGAAGAAGGCTGAGCGCCGAAGAATTGGTGCTTTTGAACTGTGGTGTTGGAGAAGACTCTTGAGAGTCCCTTGGACTGCAAGGAGATCCAACCAGTCCATTCTGAACGAGATCAGCCCTGGGATTTCTTTGGAAGGAATGATGCTAAAGCTGAAACTCCAGTACTTTGGCCACCTCATGTGAAGAGTTAACTCATTGGAAAAGACTCTGATGTTGGGAGGGATTGGGGGCAGGAGGAAAAGGGGACGACAGAGGATGAGATGGCTGGATGGCATCACTGACTCGATGGACATGAGTCTTAGTGACCTCTGGGAGTTGGTGATGGACAGGGAGGCCTGGCGTGCTGTGATTCATGGGGTCGCAAAGAGTCGGACAGGACTGAGCGACTGATCTGATCTGATCTGATCCACAGTGTTGCAAATGGCAAGATTTTTTCTGGCTGGATAATATTGCGCATATATGACCCCATTTTTTAATTTTTGTTTATTTATTGAGGTACAATTGATTTACACTCTACTTGTTTGGGGAGCACAACATAATGATTCATAATTTTATAGATCATACTCTGTCAACATTTAGTATAAGATAATGGTTATAATTCCCTGTGCTATACAATATGCCTGTGTTGCTCACCTATTTTATAAATAGTAACTTGTATCTCTTAATCACCTCCCTTTCCCTCTGCCCTCTGATAACCACACATTTGTTTTCTGTACCTGTGAGTCTGTTTCTGTTTTGCTATATATATTCATTTGTAATATTTTTTAGATTTAACATATGAATGGTATGATAAAGTATTTGTCTGTCAGACTAATTTCATTAAGCATAATATTCGCTAACTCCATCTACATAGCTATAAATGGAAGAATTTCATTCTTTATTATGACTGAGTAAAGTAATATCCCATTGTGTGTATTTGTGTTTATACACACACACACACACACACACACATGCATACATACCACATCTTCTTTGTTCATTTGTTGATGGACATTTGGGTTGCTGCCATATCTTGGCTGATAAATAGTGCTATTATGAATACTGGGGTCCATAAATCTTTTCAAAGTAGTGTATTCATTTTTTCCTGGATTTACCCAGGAGTGGAATTGCAGATCATAGGGGAGTTCTACTTTTAGTTTTTTAAAGAACTTTGTTTTCTATAGTGAGTGCATCAATTTACATTGCCACCAATAAAGTACAACGGTTCCCTTTTTCCACATCCTTGCCAGTAATTCTTATTTGTAGACCTCTTAATGATGGCCATTCTTACAGGTGTGAGGTGATATCTCATTGTTGCTTTGATTTACATTTCTCTAATAGTAATGTTAGCATCTTTTCATGTGCTTATTAGCTATCTGTATGTCTTCTTTGGAAAAATGTATTTTGTTGCTGTGCAGAGGCTTTCTAGTTTAAAGTAGTTCCACTGAGTTTTTGGTGGTGGTGTTTACTTTGTGTATTTACTTTTGGTATCAAATCCAGAAAATCATTCATCACCAAGAGTAGTACCAAGGAGCTTAGCAACAACTTTTTCTTTTTTTTTTGTCTAGTTTTTATGGTTTCATAATTACCCAAGTTGTCTCTATCAACATATATCCCTTAATTAAGAGATATGCAAAGATATCTCATTTTTAAAGGAATTGGGATTTTAATAAAAATAACTGCATAGTGCTTGTATATGAGAAAAGAAAAATCAAACACAATTTTTAAATCCATTAAGAATATTTATTTCCTTTATTCTCAACAAATGATCTGTGGCCCTATTCCACCAGTAACTACAGATTTTCCCCCTATTTTAAAGGGATGACTGCTGCATATAAAAGAAGTATTTATAATTATTCTTTATTGGAAATAACTAAATTGGATGTTTGTGATATCAGCTTAATAAATTACAGTAGGTTCTAAAGATTCCACTCTGGCATTAAATACACAAAGAGAAAAACATGTAAGTAAGAAGTATTTTTTTTTTTTTTTTTACAAAAGTGGTATCAATAGTATAGCAAAATCAGAAAGAACAATTTTTCTGATCATTATACTCCTGTGTGGTAATAATTTTAGGACCTTGCCTTTGTATATCCCAATAATTATATTTATTGATTAATATGACTAAAAGAGACTGCATACTATTTCATTTGAGAATAACATGATTAGTGTTAGCTCAATTTTAATCCATTCTAGTTTAATCATTCTACCAGTGTTACTGCAGAATTATCAAGATTACTGGACAAGATCATAAGCTTAGAATCAGATTTATGTTTCTTTAATCATATCTCTGAAATCAAGAATTAATATGTGTATCATCTTGGGCAGCTACCTTAACTCTCTAAAATTCACTTTCTTCTATCAAAAATAAGATAAGAACAATGTCCTAAGTGTTGTAGTGAAAATTAAGTGAGTTTTGAATACACTTTATATAATTCCTGAAAGATAACTGATTATTTAATCAAAAATTTTTTGAGATTATTTCAAGGGCTGAATAAATGTCTGCTTTTATGGACCTTATATGTTAAATGTGGGAAAGTGGAGTTATTTATATTGCATAAAATAACAGATAACAAGTAATGTGGACAAAAAAGCAGAAAGAGCCAGAAAAGTGAGGTAGGGCAGGTATATTTGTAATTTTAAGTAGGGCAGTCAGAAAATACTTCACAGAGACAGTGATATTTGAGCAACAGTCTAAAAGAAGTAAATAATATTCAGTATATTTAATTTTTAAAATGCATATTATAGTCCATATGTTTTGATGTGAAAATTCTTAGGAAATACAGAGAATCAACTCTTTTCTCTGAAATTTACTATTTGTTTTGTTATTTTAAAAATTAAATATGTATATATATTTATAAAATTATCCACAAATGTCTCATATTTGAATATTTGAAATACATAATTTCAACAACTTGAAATACATGATTCAGTTTTTGATTCAGAACTCTTCTGTCTAAGCTCCATCAATCCATGTATCATTTCTAACTGCAAATGCCATAAATTTTCTTACTATTTTTAATTCTTATCAGAATTATTGTACCTATGCACTCTTTTATCTCTCTGGTCAATCATTTTCTTCTTTAATTTTCAATAAGAAAAGTAATAAAATAGGATTAGGTAATAGATTTATCCTAAGCAATTAAGGTATCAGACTGCATGTGACAATTTTTGTTTCTACAGTGTCAACAAAGACCCTTCAGAGGATTCACAAATTAAATAAAAATTTAAGCCACCCTAACTTGAACATAGAAAGAAAATAGGTATGTGATGTGAGTGCATGTATGTGCTGTGCTTAGTCACTCATCTGTGTGTGACTCTTTGCAACCCCGTGGACTGCAGCCCAATCAGTCTCCTCTGTCCATGGGGATTCTCTAGGCAAGAATACACTTAGTGAAATAAGTCTCCCACTCCTAAAAGTAGGAGTCTAATGACACATATTTATATCCCTAAACCTGTTTGAGAGCAGCAGCATGGTATTGATAGTACTGAGACAGAATCCCAGATCCTAAAGTTTTAACTCGATGGTTTACCACCATTCCAGTCTTCCTATAACAATGTGATTTCCATTGATAAGCTTGAGATCTTAAACGCTGACTGAATGTTAAAGCACTGAAATGATCATGTATACCTGTGGCAGATTCATTTTGATATATGGCAAAACCAATATAATATTGTAAAGTTAAATTAAATAAAATTTTAAAAAAAGGAAAAAAATGAGAAAAAATAGAAAAATAGAAAAAAAAAAAAAAAACTTGTACCAACTGGATATGGTGTACATTTTCAGACTTTCACACACTTCATACAGAAACATTTTTAAAATCTGCACTTTGGAAAAGGGCTGAATAATTTTTATACAAATATGCTTTCCCAGTGGCTCAGCAGGTAAAGAATCCTCTTGCAATGCAGGAGACACAGGAAATGCAGGTTCAATCCCTGGGTTGGGAAGATCCCCTGGAGGAAGAAATGGCAACCCACTCCAGTATTCTTGCCTGGAGAATCCCCAGGGACAGAGGAGCCTGGTGGGCTGCAGTCCATGGGGTCACAAAGAGTTGGACACGACTGAGTGACTAAGCAGAGCATAGCAAGATAGGCATGTGAAAGTGGCATAGCTGGCTATGGAAGCTAAAAACTTTGACAATTTCCATCTGAGACAGAAACACATTGTGCATATCTCCAGAGTTTTTCTGTTCACCTCTCTCTTCAGCCATCTGCCTGTGAACACTAATCGCCTTGTTCTCTCTGGATCTCTTCTTCCTTTCCTCATCCCATAGTATCCACCAGGTTACATTTGGATTTCTTCTACCTATATTGCAGCCTAGAAATTCTCTCAAGGCAGTAGGCTGGGGCAGTCATAAAGTTCCTGGGATTCTTTTGCATTTCTCATGGGTTCTCATGCATTTCTCATACATTCATCACTGCCTGAGGTTCAGTATTTCTAAAACTGTTTTTTTTCTTTTTTTCACTTATTTCAGTCCTAGGATAAATCCTGTCCTTGTTACCATATCTTGGGAAAAAGCAGAATTTTCACTTAAATGGTTTTAGTATGTAAAATTTAAAAATGATATAGCACAAAATATTAAATCATTTTTTATTTTATTTTTAAATGAAATAGAGCTGATATACAATATTATATTAGTTGTAGGGGTACAACATTGTGATTCAGTATTTTTAAAGATTATACTCTACTTCAAGCACTTAAAGCTATTACAAAATAATGGTTATATTTCCCTGTGCTATACAGTATATCCTTGTTTATTTTACACATAGTAGTTTGTACCAGTTAATTCCTTACTCCTATTTATCCCTTCCTGCTTCCCTCTCTCCTCTGGTATTGCTAGTTTCTTCTCTCTATATATGAGTCTTTTTTATTTCATTATTTTATTTTGTTTATTTTTTAGATTTCAAATATAAGTTATATCATACAGTATTTGTCTTTCTCTATATGACTTATTTCACTAAGCGTAATGCCTTCTAGCTCCATCCACATTGTTGTCCAGTGGCAGAATTTCATTTCTTTTTATGGGTGATTAATATTATATAACACGTAGATAACTACATTTTAAACTAATCATTTTTGATGGATGCTTGTTTTGCTTCCATATGTTGGGTATTGTAAGTAATGCAGCTATGAACACTGGGATGCATGTATCTTCTCAGATTACTGTTTTTGTTTTCTTTGGAGATACAACCATGAGGAAAATTGCTAGATCATACATATGGTAGTTCTGTTTGTAGTTTTCTAGGAACTGTCATACTGTCTTCCATAGTGGTGCACCAAGTTATCATATGTTTATACCAACAGTGTATAAAGGTTCCCTTTCTCCATGCCCTTACCAGTAATTATTTATAGATGTGTTCATAATAACCATTGTATGTCTTTTGCTTTGAGCATTTAGTTCAGTTACAATTAAAGTGATTTATTTTTAAATTTGTAAAATTAAGTAAGCTTTAATTTTAAAGCAATTAAAATTTACACAGTAAAGTATACATAGATGTAACGTGTATATGTGTGTGTGTGTGTGTGTGTGTGTGTGTGTGCGTGTATACTAACAGTGGCTCAGCAGTAAAGAATCTGCCTGTAATGCAGATTTAGGAGATATGGGTTCAATCCCCAGGTCAGGAAGATCCGCTGGGGAAGCAAATGGCAACTCTCCCCAGTATTCTTGCTTGGGAAATCCCATGAACAGAGGACCTGGTAGGCTACAGTCCATGAGGTCATAAGAGAGTTAGAATATGACTTAGCAACTAAACAAACCAATTTAAAAGATGGCAGTTATTAAAAGTTAAATTATTATTAGAATAGTGGTTCATTTATATAGTTGGGTTAGACCAAGATGGAGAAGGCGATGGCACCCCACTCCAGTACTCTTGCCTGGAAAATCCCATGGATGGAAGAGCCTGGTAGGCTGCAGTCCATGGGGTCGGGAAGAGTCGGATACGACTGAGCAACTTCACTTTCACTTTTCACTTTCATGCATTGGAGAAGGAAATGGCAACCCACTCCAGTGTTCTTGCCTGGAGAATCCCAGGGATGGGGGAACCTGGTGGGCTGCCGTCTCTGGGGTCGTACAGAGTCGGACACGACTGAAGCGACTTAGCAGAGAGAGACCAAGATAGTTAATATCTAAGCCCTTGGATATATACTGCTAATTCATCAATATTTGAGCCTCCTCGGCATTGAGGCACATAAAGGAATACACTGACTTGAACACTTAAAGGTTTACATGGGCCTCTGACTAGTTCTTGGCAATATGGCAAGTGAAATGGTGTGTGTTGCTTTTCCAAAGTATTTAAAATTCAGTCTGAGACTCTCTATATCTCTCATGTATTATCAGAAAATTTGTAAAGAGATCCTTGATTTAATGTGGTGGAGTCCAAACTTGTGCACTTTGTTCTAGATATTTAATATGGTCATATATAAGATGGTATTATATGGTTATAGTAGTTCATTGTTAATCAAAAGTCAGTTTTAACTAATATCTTGAATACTATATAAAATTTGAATTATCTGTTTTTGTTTCTAGGTAATGGACAATCAAGAAGTATATGGTATGAATAACATCTTTATACTCTACCTGATATTAATATTAATATATATAATCCTATAATAGTATTTTCACTTTTAGTGAATGAGTCATATCTCTCAGAGTATTCTAAGTTTTAGCACACAATCTGTGTTTTTAATTGAGAATGTGACGATGTTATCACTGCAGATAGGTTTTACCCTAGGAAAGTGATATTAAAATTAGTCATTTTATCAATTTGACTTGAATTTAGGTCCATATTACAGAAAACCTTACTTACAGTGGTTTAAAATAGAAATTAATCATTTTTTTACATGTAGCTAGAAGTTTGTGAATAATCAGTTCCAGTAGACTTAATGATGAATTGTTTGGTATCTCTAATTCTATTATCCCATTATTTTTATCAGTAGAATTCTGCCACAGCTCTGAACAATTAAGACATCATTCATCATAGGAAGAATGGAGGTAAGTGTGTGTTGGAGGGGTAGGGGAGGAGTGGGATCAACCATTTGTGATCCCTCTGCTCAGAGACTTTTTAGAACCCTTTCTCTACCCCAGAACTTTTCTATTCATTATTGCCTGGAAAATTATGCCTATCCCCAGCTGCAGTAAGTCTGGAAAGAGCACTTACATTTCCTGAACTCTTTATATTTAATGATATATAATTGACTATAACATAGTGTAAGTTTAAGTTATATAACATGTTGGTGATACATGTATATATTCCAGTGTAATTCCAAAAAGCATATTAGCTTATTATCTGAACTTATTTATCTACTTGTTGTAAGTTAGTACTCTTAAACATCTCCCCATTTCCCCAGACCCTGGCAACCACTTTTTTTTTCTGTTTTTTCACAGTTCAGTTTTTTTTTTTATATTCTATATATAAATGTTACCATACAATATTTTCTTTCTTTGTCTGACTTATCTCACTTAGCATGCTTTCAGGGTCCATCTATGTTGTAGCAAATGGCAGAATTTCATTTTTCCTCATGGCTGAATAATAATAATTTATTGTATATACTCCACAACTCCTGTATTTATCTGTTATTGGACACTTAGGTTGTGTCTATATCTTGGCTAATGTGACTAATGCTGCACTGAACATGGGTGTGAAGATCCCTCTGAGATGCTGATTTCAGTTTCTTGTACTGCAGGATCATACAGTACTTACAATTTTAAGAAACCTTCATGGTGTTCAATAGCAGCTGCACAATTTACATTCCCATTAACAGCACTCAAGGGTTCTCTTTTCTCCATGTCTTTTCAGTTTGTTTTTTAAGACTTTCCCTCCAGTTTTATTGAGATACAATTTACTTATATCACTATATAAGCTTAAGGTGTATGTCATAATGGTTTATTTTATATATTGTGTTAAATTATTACTGGTATAAGTTTATAGTTAGCATCCATCATCTCATGTAGATACAATAAAAAGTAGGCAAAAAAAGGAAAAAAATATTGTGGCAAGAACTCTTAGGGTTTACTCTCTTAACAGTTATATATTAACAGCAATCTTAACTAGAGTCATCATGTTGTATATCACATCCCTAGTACTTATTTGTCTTGAAACTGAAAGTTTGTAACTTATGACTATCTTTCTCCTACTTCCTCTCTTCCTAACCCGTGCCTCTGGTGACCACAAATGTGAGCTCATCCTCAGTTTTAAATGTTAATTCTTCCAGTACAGGAACTTGGATCTTTACACTTATTTGGGTCTTCAATCTCTTTTTATCAATGTTTTATACTTTTTTTTTGTGTTCAGGTTTTTTTCACATCCTTCATTAAATTTATTTCTAAGTACTCTTATGCTATTATAAATGGGTTTCTTTCTCTTTCAGATAATGTTTGTTAGTGTACAGAAATGCAATTGATTTCTGTATATTCATCTTATATGGTGCAGTCATGTTCAAACAGAAAATTTTACTTCTTCCAACCAAATATACATGCCTTTCATTTTCCTGACTATTTATTCTGGCTACAACTTCTAGTACTGTGTTGAATAGCAACTTACTTTTCTAAGCTATAGAAGTGTATAGTGAGATTTTTTTTTTCTTATTTCTCAATGTGTTTATCAATATAAAATTTCATCTCAGAAAAACTTTTGCATCATCCCATAGGTTTAGCTATGTTATGCTCTCATTTTTGTTTCAAGACATTTCTTGATTTGCCTTTTAATTTATTATTTGATCCCTTGTTTTTCAGGTCAAAATTTATATTTTTAAATTTCCACATATTTGTTAATTTTCCAGGTTTCCTCCTCTGATTGATTTCTAGTTTCATACTGTATGGTCAGAAAAGACACTCAGTATAATCTCAGTTTGTTAGGATATGCTGTGTGATCTCTCATGTGATCTTTCCCGAATGTTCTGTGTGCATTTGAGAGTAATGTATATTCTCCTGTTGTCAAAATGTTCTTTATAGGTACGTTAGGGCATTTCATCTGAAGGCGTCATTCAAATCTATTATTTCCTTTTTGATCTCATGTACCTGATCTCGCCATTGTTTAAATCATGGTATTGAAGTCCTCTACTATTATTGCATTGCTATTTCTCCCTTCATTTCTGTCAATATTTATTTAATATATTTAAATGCTCCATTACTGGTGTGTATGTGCTTACAATTGTTCTGATTGTAATGAACTGACATGTTTATCAATTCTGATGAATTGACATGTTTATAATTACATAAAAACCTTCATTGTCTATTATTGTAGTTTAACTTAAAGGCTCTTTTGTCTGATAAGTATAGCTTCTGTGAGGTCTTTGAGTTTCCATTTGCTTGAAATATCTTTTACAATCCCTTTACTTTTGGCCTGTGAGTATATTTTAAAGTGAAGTGTGTTTCTTGTAGGCAGCATATAAACGGATCTTGTTTTTTATACATTCAGTCCCTCTATGTCTTTAATTGGTAATTTAAACCAGTAACATTTAAAAGAAGTATTGATACTTTCCATCATTATTTTGTTCATTGATTTCTGATTGCTTTGTGATTCTTTAGTTTCTTTCTGCCTGAGTTTTTGTTGGTGGGGATGTTTTGAGGTGTTTTGCTTTGATTCTTTTTTCTTCATCATCTGTATGTCTAGTTTACGTTTTTTCTTGGTTGTTACCATAATATAGCTTGTAAGTTCATAACCATCAGTTTTAAGCTGATAACAATTGCATAAGAAAGAGTTACCCTCTTACTTGCCACAGCATATTTTTTTAATAAATGACTTTATATTGGAGTACAGTTGATCAACATTGTTGTGTCAGTTTCAGGTGTACAACAAAGTGATTCATTATAGATATACCTGTATCTATTCTTTTTCAGATTCTTTCACAATTAGGTTATTAAAGAATATTGAGCAAAGCTCTGGGTGCTATACAGTAGGTTCTTATTGGTTATCTATTTTAAATAGAGCAATGTATAAATATTGATATCAAACTCCTAATCTATGCTCAATTTATGTGAGGTCCCAATTTTCAATTTTTTATATTGCATTTCTGATAATATAATATTGGGATATACCTGTTTTCAATACTTTTGGCTGTTAATCAGTGTGTTAGATTTCAAAGAGACTTACAAACTACCGTGGCAGTTTGAGAGTATTTTGAAATATTTTGCTATTTAGTTCAGTCGCTCAGTCATGTCCGACTCTTTGCGACCCAAAGGACTGAGGCATGCTAGGCCTCCCTGTCCATTGCCAACTCCCAGAGTTTACTCAAATTCATGTCCATCGAGTTGGTAATGCCATCCAACCATCTCATCTTCTGTCGTCCCCTTCTCTTCCTGGCTTCAATCTTCCCCAGCATCAGGTTCTTTTCAAATGAGGCAGTTCTTTGTATCAGGTGGCCAAAGTATTGGAGTTTCAGCTTCAACATCCGTCCTTCCAATGAATATTCAGGACTGATCTCCTTTAGGAGGGACTGGTTGGATCTCCTTGCAGTCCAAGGAACTTGCAAGAGTCTTCTCCAACACAGTTCAAAGCATCAAGTTTTCATAACACAGCTTTCTTTATAGTCCAACTCTCACATCCATACATGACTACTGGAAAAACAATAGCTTTGACTAGATAGACCTTTGTTAGCAAAGTACTGTCTCTGCTTTTTAATAGGCTGTCTAGGTTGATCATAACCTTTCTTCCAAGGAGCAAGCATGTTTAATTTGATGGCTGCAGTCACCATTTGCAGTGATTTTGGAGCCCAAGAAAATAAAGCCTGTCACCATTTCCACTGTTTGCCCATCTATTTGCCATGAAGTGATAGGACCAGATGCCATGATCTTAGTTTGCTGAATATTGAGTGTTAAGCCAATTTTTTCACTCTTCTCTTTCACTTTCATCAAGAGGCTCTTTAGTTCTTCACTTTCTGCCATAAGGGTGGTGTCATTTGCATATCTGAGGCTATGGATATTTCTCCCATCAATCTTGATCCTAGCTTGTGCTTCATCCAGCCTAGCATTTCTCATGATGTACTCTGCATGAAAGTTAAATAAGCACGGTGACAATATACAGCCTTGACATACTCCTTTCCCAATTTGAAACCAGTCTGTTGTTCCATGTCCAGTTCTAACTGTTGCTTCCTGACCTGCACAAGTTTCTCAAGAGGCAGGTCAGGTGGTCTGGTATTCCCATCTCTTTCAGAATTTTCCACAGTTTATTGTGATCCACACAGTCAAAGGCTTTGGCATAGTCAATAAACCAGAAGTAGATATTTTTCTGGAACTCTCTTTTTTGATAATCCAACAGATGTTGCCATTTTGACCTCTAGATCCTCTGCCTTTTCTAAATCCATCTTGAACATCTGGAAGCTCATGGTTCATGCACTGATGAAGCCTGGCTTGGAGAATTTTGAGCATTACTCTACTATTATGTGAGATGAATGCAATTGTGTGGTAGTTTGAGCATTCTTTGACATTGCTTTTCTTTGGGATTGGAATGAAAACTGACCTTTTCCAGTCCTGTGGCCACTGCTTAGTTTTCCAAATTTACTGGCATTTTGAGTGCAGCACTTTCACAGCATCATCTTTTAGGATTTGAAATAACTCAACTGGAATTCCATCACCCCCACCAGCTTTGTTCATAGTGATGCTTGCTAAGGCCCACTTGACTTCATATTCCAGAATGTCTGGCTCTTTATTGGTGATCACAACATTGTGATTATCTGGGTCGTGAAGATCTTTTTCATATAATTCTGTGTATTCTTGCCACCTCTTCTTAATATCTTTGGCTCTTGTTAGGTCCATACTATTTCTGTCCTTTATTGTGCCCATATTTGCATGAAATGTTCCCTTGGTATCTCTCATTTTCTTGAAGAGATCTCTAGTCTTTCCTATTCTATTGTTTTACTCTATGTCTTTGCATTGACCTCTAAGGAAGGCTTTCTTATCTCTCCTTGTTATTCTCTAGAACTCTGCATTAAATGGGTATATCTTTCCTTTTTTTTCCTTTGCCTTTAGCTTCTCTTCTATTCATAGCTATTTGTAAGGCCTCCTCAGACAACCATTTTGCCTTTTTGCATTTCTTTTTCTTGGGGATGATCTTGATCCCTGCCTCCTGTACAGTGTCAAAAACCTCCGTCCATAGTTCTTCAGCCACTCTGTCTATCAAATCTAATCCCTAGAATCTATTTCTCACTTCCACTGTATAATCCTAAGGGATTTGATTTAGGTCATACCTGAATGGTTTAATGGTTTTCCCTACTTTCTTCAATTTAAGTCTGAATTTGGCAATAAGCAGTTCATGATCTAAGCCATAGTCAGCTCCAAGTCTTGTTTTTGCTGACTGTATAGAGCTTCTCCATCTTTGGCTGCAAAGAATATAATCAGTCTAATGTCGGTATTCGGTATTGACCATCTGCTGATTCCATGTGTAGAGTCTTCTCTTGTGTTGTTGGAAGAGGATGTTTGCTATGACCATTGCATTCTTTTGGCAAAACTCTGTTAGTCTTCGTCCTGTTTCATTCTGTACTCCGAGGCCAAATTTGCCTGTTACCTTAGGTATTTCTTGACTTCCTACTTTTGCATTCTAGTTCCCTATAATGAAAAGGACATCTTTTTTGGGTGTTTTTCTAGATGGTGTTGTATGTCTTCAGAGAACCATTCAACTTCAGCATTATTGGTCAGGGCATAGTCTTGGATTACTGTGATATTGAATGGTTTGCTTTGGAAATGAACAGAGATCATTCTGTCATTTTTGAGATTGCATCCAAGTACTGCATTTCAGACTCTTTTGTTGACTATGAGGGCTACTCCATTTCTTCTAAGGGATTCTAGCCCACAGTAGTAGATACAATGGCCATCTGATTTAAATTCTGTTGGCTCAGAGGTTAAAGCCTCTGCCTGCAATGTGGGAGACCTGGATTCGATCCCTGGGTTGGGAAGATCCCCTGGAGAAGGAAATTGCAACCCACTCCAGTATTCTTTGCCTGGAGAATCCCATGGACAGAGGAACCTGGTGGACTACAGTCCATGGGATCCCAAAGAGTCGGACACGACTGAACGACTTCACTTTCACTTTATTGTAGTCCATTTTAGTTCACTGATTCCTAAAATGTCGATGTTCACTCTTGCCATCTTCTGTTTGACCACTTCCAGTTTGCCTTGATTCATGTACCTAACATTCCAGGTTCCTATGCAATATTGCTCTTACAGCATTGGACTTTACTTCCATCACCAGTCACATCCAGAACTGGGTGTTGTTTTTGCTTTGGCTCCATCTCTTCATTCTTTCTGGAGTTATTTCTCCACTGATCTCCCATAGCATATTGGGCACCTACTGACCTGGGGAATTCATCTTTCAGTATCCTATCTTTTTGCATTTTCATACTGTTCATGGGGTTCTCAAGGCAAGAATACTGAAGTGGTTTGCCATTCCCTTCTCCAGTGGACCACATTTTGTCAGAATTCTCCACCATGATGTGTTGATCTTTGGTGGCCCTACAGGACATAGCTCCTAGTTTCATTGAGTTAGACAAGGCTGTGGTCCATGTGATCAGATTGGTTAGTTTCCTGTGATTGTGGTTTTCAGTCTTTCTGCCCTCTATTGAAGAAGGGTAAGAGGCTTACCTAAGCTTCCTGATGGGAGAGACTGACTGAGGGGGAAATTGGGTCTTGTTCTGATGGGTGGGGCCATGGTCAGTAAATCTTTAATTCAATTTTCTGTTGATGGGTGGGGCTGTGTTCCCTCCCTGTTATTTACCTGGGGCCAAAGAATGGTGGAGGTAATGAAGATAATGTCTCATGCATGCACTGCTACACTCAGTGCCCCTAGCCCTGGAGCAGGCCATCGCTGACCCACACCTTGGCTAGAGACTCCTGGATACTTAAGGACAAGTCTGGGTCAGTCTTTTGTGGGGTCAGTGCTACTTTCTCCTGGGTCCTGGTGTGCACAAAGTTCTGTTTGTGCCCACTAAGAGTTTGTTTCCCAGTCCTGTGTAAGTCTGGTGGCTCTATGGTGGGGTTAATGGTGACCTCCTCTAAGAGGGCTTATGCCATACCCAGGTCTGCTGCACCCAGAGCCCCTGTCCCTGTGGCAGTCCACTGCTGACCTGTACCTATACAGGAGACATTCAAACACAGTTCTGTCTCAGTTTCTGTGGGGTGTCTGGGTCCTGGTGTGCACAAGATTTGTTTGAGCTCTCTGAGCATTTCTGGTAGGTATGGGGTTTGATTGTAAATGCTATTTGGCACCTCCTACCATCTTTCTGGGGCTTCTCCTTTGTTCTTGGACATGGGGTATCTCCTCACAGTCGCTTGAGCACCGGGCAGCCACCACTTCATTGCCACTCTTGTGTCTACCAACTTGCTGGGGCTTCTCTGCCCTTGGATGTGGGGTATCACCTCACAGTTGCTCCCACACTGTGCAGCCACAGCTCCTGCACTGCTATTGATTAGTCGCTAAGTCATGTCTGACTCTCTTGAGACCCCATGTTCTTTTTTTTTTTTTTTTATAGCCTGAGGCCAGGCCTCATCCCCATGGCAACGTCGCCAAGCGCCGGTTCGAATGCCGGCGCCGACGCCCGCGCTCCGGCAGTCCCACCGAGACCCCATGTTCTGTAGCCCACCAAGCTCCTTTGCCCATGGGATTTCCCAGGCAAGAATACTGGCCATTTCCTTCTCCAGGGGATCTTCCTGAGCCAGGGATCAAATGTGCATCTCCAGAATTGGCAGGTGTATTCTTTACCACCCAGCCACCTAGGAAGCCCTACTACATATTTCAGTTCAGTTCAGTCGCCCAGTCTTGTCTGACTCTTTGCGACCCCATGAATCGCAGCACACCAGGCCTCCCTGTCCATCACCAACTCCCAGAGTTCACTCAGACTGATGTCCATTGAGTCAGTGATGCCATCCAGCCATCTCATCCTCTGTCATCCCCTTCTCCTTCTGCCCCCAATTCCTCCCAACATCAGAGTCTTTTCCAATGAGTCAACTCTTCGCATGAGGTGGCCAAAGTACTGGAGTTTCAGCTTTAGCACCATTCCTTCCAAAGAAATCTCAGGGCTGAGCTCCTTCAGAATGGACTGGTTGGATCTCCTTGCAGTCCATGGGACTCTCAAGAGTCTTCAACACCACACTTCAAAAGCATCAATTCTTTGGTGCTCAGCCTTCTTCACAGTCCAGCTCTCACATCCATACATGACCACTGGAAAAACCATAGCCTTGACTAGACAGACCTTTGTTGGCAAAGTAATGTCTCTGCTTTTGAATATGCTATCTAGGTTGGTCATAACTTTCCTTCCAAGGAGTAAGCGTCTTTTAATTTCATGGCTGCAGTCACCATCTGCAGTGATTTTGGAGCCCCCAAAAATAAAGTCTGACACTGTTTCCACTATTTCCCCATCTATTTCCCATGAAGTGATGGGACCAGAAGCCATGATCTTTGTTTTCTGAATGTTGAGCTTTAAGCCAACTTTTTCACTCTCCTCTTTCACTTTCATCAAGAGGCTTTTTAGTTCCTCTTCACTTTATGCCATAAGCGTGATGTCATATTTAACTTACAAGTAAATTTTATATTTTTTGTATGTTCTTAGTTTACTATTTAGCACATTTTTGTGTCACTTTGGAGATCTCCCTTTAGCATTTCTTATATGGCACTTATATCACTCCTCAGATTTAAGAAGTTGTTTGCCGTTAGTCTTTAACTAAAACTTTCCCCCCATTTTCTCTCCTCCTTCTGGGACTCCTACAGTGTTTCTTTTGATCTGGTCCAACAGTTCATAGAGATTTTCTTCCCTCTTTTTCCTGCTAGTTTCTTTATTTTCCTCTAAGGAATTAAAATCAGGAGATGTCTTTAAGTTCACAGATTCTTTCTATTGCCTGATATTATGTTCAAAGCTGTATATTTCATTTTTATTTTATTCACTGTATTTTTCATCTTCAGAATTTTTTTGGTTCTTTTTAATGGACTCTATTTTTTATTGAATTTCCTTTATTCATGTATTATTTCCTGAGTTCATTGATTTGTCTGTCTGTGTTGTTCTGAATCTCGCTGAGCTTCCTTAAAATTATTGTTTGGAATTCTTCCTCAGATAATATGTAGGTTTTATCCTTGCATCAGTCATTGGGTATTTTTTATATCTGTGCATTTGAGGGCACAGCCATCTCTTTCAGTGTTTCTACATTGACTTCAATGAGGAAAAACATTCACTGGGAGGTGGCTATAAGGTTGATAGCTGGTGGGATGCAACATCTTTTGTTCCTGAGAAGGCACAGTGGAATAATCTGCATGCCACTCCGCTGGTTGAGACTGATGTTGGCCAGATGGTGGGGCGTCTTCCTGGCCAAGGCTGTAGAAGACTTACAAGTGTCAAAGGCAGGTGGGCTATTCAGATCTTCAGGCTGAAGTGCCTGAGGTCTTCCTCTTCTCTCTCCCTTTTGTGTTTGCCCCATGGGAGGAAGCTGTATATAATGGGATCCTTCTCAGATCCTGGGTTGGCATGCAGAAGCTCAGAATCCACAGAGATGTACTGGAACCAGGATCCTAGAATTAGGCATATGTGGAACCTCTGCAATCCCTGGGTCCTGATGGACAAGTGCATTTGCTATGGATGTGGCCCTCATGTCTAGGGTGTGAGTGTGTGCAGATATGCCATACAAATTATATCGGGTTTTCAGGGGATTACCAATAAGACTCCAGCTGGCTAAGGTGAGGGGAATGTAGCTGTGTCACATGCCCTGGGGTGAGAAGTTGTGGTGGTGACTTGGGTCCAGGATGCAGGGTGTAGTGAAAACACAGCTGAGGGATAATGGTAAGTCAAAGTCTCAACTCTGGTCCTAGGGACCAGCCATACAATAGCAGCAGCACAATTTGGGTGGTAGTCTGTTAAAGCCATGTATCAGGACCTGGGGAGCTGGACATGGACCTGTGGCAACATGGCTCTAGTAATGACAGTTCAGAGCCACAATGTGGGACCTGGAGGTGAGGTTTAGAACAGTGCTTTCAATAATGGGTCAACATCTCAACCTGCCATTGGGCTAGGGCTCTGGTTAGTGGCAGCGCCCCTGGCAAGAATGGGTCACAGATGTAACTAGGAACCACAGCGGGTGGGGCTTAGGGCAGCAAGAGCCTTTCTCAGCAATGACAATATAATGTCTTAATATGGGATAGGGCTTTGTGTTCAGGGCAGTAACAGCACCCTTGACAATGGCTACTCAGCAGTGCAAGCTGGAAAGTGGTGTGTGGGATTAGGGATGCAGCAGCATGGCCCAGATAATGGCAGTTGAAGCATGACTTGGGACCCAAGGAGTGAAGCTGAGGGCAAGCAACAGTTCCTCTTCCAATGAAGATTCAGAACTACAACCTGGAACCCAGTGGATGGGGCTGAATAGACTGTTATCTCTGTGATTGTAGTTGTTTAGTCACTAAGTCATGTCTGACTCTTTTGCAACCCCATGGACTAGCCCACTAGGCTTCTCTGTCCATGAGATTTCCCAGGCAAGAATACTGGAGGAGATTGCCATTTCCTTCTCCAAGGGATTTTCCCAACCCAGGGATTTTCTCAACCTTTGTTTCTTGCATTGCAGGCAGATTCTTCACCACTGAGCCATTAGGGAAGTTCTATTTATATCAGTACAATTCTGACACAACTCTGAAAATGAAGGCATTATTCAACATAGGAGTTGAGAATGGTGATGTATTCGGGGCCTCAGGGGAGGAGTGATGTCAATCATTTCTGATCTCTCTGTTTGGAGACTTTTCAGAACCTCTTGCTTTCATTCCCAACCCCAAACTGTTTTATATATTATTGTCCAGAATAGTATCAAATACCTACTCCCAGCTGTAATAATGCTGCAAATAAAAGCATTTATATTTCCTGGCTGTCCTCTAAAAGCCAATAAGGGAAAAGTTGGGAAATGTTTTCTTATCAGTGAAATTAGGTATCTGTTGTAACTGTTTGTGTTCAGGACAAATATTCAATTGTAAGTCTCTGTAATAGACACCATTTCATCTGGAAGCTATTTGAAGTTTTACCCAAGTTCCACAAATGGGCAGAGGCTTAAAGAATTTCCTGCGCAAAGATATCTGTCCAAAGTCACACAAAGTTAAATGTGTGTGAATCAGAACCACTGACCTCTAATACTATAATGCTGTTATAAACTTTAGCTCTCAAGTTCCAAACTTTAGCCATTTTGGAATACAGAGTTTCTACTTAAAGGAAATTTTATTTATACATACTACCTAAAATTTAGTATATTAAAATATATTATTTTCAGTGTTACTGTGCTCAAGTAGGCTTATCCTGATCCAGACAAAAATCTTAAAATGAGTCACATTATTAACACAAAAAAATATCACACCCTCTTAATATGGTACTCATGGGAACTTTATTATCGGACCTTTAGACACGGTAACAATATATACTTCTTCAAGGTTTTTCAGTTTCCATCATGATCAGATCACAGCCACATTTCAGTCATAGCTATTCTGTCTCTGACTGCAAGTCCTTCATAAAGCTATTTGTCTGCTGTATTAGTTTTCCTGCAAACTCAATTACGCTTCTACACTCAAAATGGCACTTCTAACAGTACTAAGTATTTCATATCTCTTCATACAACAGCTGCTTAGATGTTAGAGTCATTTAGAGTTTCCCTCAAGTCCAACTCAGAAAAGATGCACTTTAAAGATTGATCTTTAGATTCAATAGTATCTGAAGAAAAGCTACTTTCTGTGAGCACTCTAAACTCAAGGAGTAAGTCAGCTTAGGTGGCCAATTACTCATTGTGTAAGGGTAAGGATAGGAAAAATATGAATCCTATACAACATGATCTAGTAAGAATAAGAAATATACTTTAACCAAGCAAATCTCTTACTCATGATGTTTTTTTCTATCGATTGATCAATACTTACAAGAGATGTTAGTCTCTTTTGTTCTAAACTGACTGATAATTTCTTAAGTCAATGAGAAAATCATTGAGTACTAATCTTTACACTGTTTTAATATCCCACACTTTCCTCATATTAATTAGTATATTTACAATAGATTTTTGGAATTGGATAATAACAACAAGAGTGCTCTTTTTACAGTATCATGTAGCTGAAAGTTTCCAACACATGCATACAACCTAACCTAAACTGAAATTATACACAATGGAGTATTACTCAGCCATTAAAAAGAATACATTTGAATCAGTTCTAATGAGGTGGATGAAACTGGAGCCTATTATACAGAGTGAAGTAAGCCAGAAGGAAAAACATAAATACAGTATACTAACGCATATATATGGAATTTAGAAAGATGGTAACAATAACCCGGTGTACGAGACAGCAAAAGAGACACTGATGTATGGAACAGTCTTATGGACTCTGTGGGAGAGGGAGAGGGTGGGAAGATTTGGGAGAATGGCATTGAAACATGTAAAATATCATGTAAGAAACGAGTTGCCAGTCCAGGTTCGATGCGCGATACTGGATGCTTGGGGCTGGTGCACTGGGACGACCCAGAGGGATGGTGTGGGGAGAGAGGAGGGAGGAGGGTTCAGGATGGGGAACACATGTATGCCTGTGGCGGATTCATTTTGATATTTGGCAAAACTAATACAATTATGTAAAGTTTAAAAATAAAATAAAATTTAAAAAAAATAAAATAAAATTAGTTTCTAAATCTCAGTTTCATTTCCCTTCCAGCTTCATTCTTTAATGAGTGTATCTTGACCCTGTTCACTACCTTTCTTTTGTCCTTTATGTGTGTCCATTAGAATACTTTTGTCTCCCTCATACATTACCAATATTGTTTATTGAACATTTGATATGTTCCAGGTATTGAGCTAACAGTTAAGTAAAGAAAAAAATTTAAACAGGAAAACTTATACAGTGGATGAGGGGGATTTAGCTTCAGTTAAGTATTATAAGTGAGATCATAAAGGTTTTTATGGTGTATCTTTGGGTTAAAAGAAAGAAGCACTCAAATAGTTTGGAAGAGAATAGGTGAAATATCATATGAGGATAACAAATGGTTTGTGATTTATTTTATTAAAATTTTCCTAGCTTTACTGAGATATAATTGACATATAACATTGTGTCAGACTAAAATAATGCGTTAATATAATACATATATATATATTTAATATTTATTTTTAATTGATTTATGATTGGTTTACAATATTGGTTTGATTTCTGTCATACATCACCATGAATTAACCATAGGTGTACATATGTCCCTTCCCTCTAGAATCTCCCTCCTAACTTCCACCCATTCCCAACTCTCTAAGTTATTACAGAGCCCCAGTTTCAGTTCCTTGAGTCATATAACAAATTCCAATTGGCTAGCTATTACAGATATTAGTGTATATGCATCCATGCTACTCTGTCCATTTATTTCACTCTCTCGCTCTTCTCCCCTACCCTTGTCCATAAGTCTGTTCTCTATGTCTGTGTCTCCATTACTATTCTGTGAACATATTCATCAGTATGATCCTTCTAGGTTTCATACAAATGGTTGAATGTATGATATTTGGTTTTCTCTTTCTGACTCACTTCACTGTGTATAATAGGCTCTAGGTTCATCCACCTCATTTTAACTGACTCAATTGTGTTCCTTTATAAGGCTGAGTAGTATTCATTATATATGTACCATGTCTCACACACTAGTAAAGTAATGCTCAAAATTCTCCAAGCCAGGCTTCAGCAATATGTGAACCGTGAACTTCCTGATGTTCAACCTGGTTTTAGAAAAGGCAGAGGAACCAGAGATCAAATTGCCAACATCCGCTGGATCATGGAAAAAGCAAGAGAGTTCCAGAAAAACACCTATTTCTGCTTTATTGACTATGCCAAAGCCTTTGACTGTGTGGATCACAATAAACTGTGGAGAATTCTGAAAGAGATGGGAATACCAGACCCACCTGACCTGCCTCCTGTGAAACCTGTATGCAGGTCAGGAAGCAACAGTTAGAACTGGACATGGAACAACAGACTGGTTCCAAATCAGAAAAGGCGTACGTCAAGGCTGTATATTGTCACCCTGCTTATTGAACTTTTATGCAGAGTACATCATGAGAAACGCTGGGCTGGAAGAAACACAAGCTACAATCAAGATTTCCGGGAGAAATATCAAAAACCTCAGATATGCAGATGACACCACCTTTATGGCAGAAAGTGAAGAGGAACTAAAGAGCCTCTTGTTGAAAGTGAAAGTGGAGAGTGAAAAAGTTGGCTTAAAGCTCAAGTGTCAGACTTTATTTTTTTGGGCTCCAAAATCACTGCACATGGTGACTGAAGCCATGAAATTAAAAGACGCTTACTCCTTGGAAGGAAAGTTATGACCAACCTAGATAGCATATTCAAAAGCAGAGACATTACTTTGCCAACAAAGGTTCGTCTAGTCAAGGCTATGGTTTTTCCTGTGATCATGTATGGATGTGAGAGTTGGACTGTGAAGAAGGCTGAGCACCGAACAATTGATGCTTTTGAACCGTGGTGTTGGAGAAGACTATTGAGAGTCCCTTAGACTGCAAGGAGATCCAACCAGTCCGTTCTGAAGGAGCTCAGCCCTGGGATTTCTTTGGAAGGAATGATGCTAAAGCTGAAACTCCAGTACTTTGGCCACCTCATGCGAAGAGTGACTCATTGGAAAAGACTCTGATGCTGGGCGGGATTGGGGGCAGAAGGAGAAGGGGACAACAAAGGATGAGATGGCTGGGTGGCATCACTGACTCGATGGACGTGAGTCTGGGTGAACTCCAGGAGTTGGTGATGGACAGAGAGGCCTAGCGTGCTGTGATTCATGGGGTCACAAAGAGTCGGACACGACTGAGCAACTGAACTGAACTGAACTGAACTGAACCATGACTCCTTTATCCATTCATCTGTCGATGGACATCTAGGTTGTTTCCATGTCTTGGCTATTGTAAATAGTGCTTCAATGAACTTTGAGGTACATGTGTCTTTTTCGGTTTTGGTTTCTTCAGGGTATATGTCTTCTTCAGGGTGTATGCCTAGATGTGGTATTGCTGGGTTGTAAAGTTAAAAGTTTTATTCCTAGTTTTTTAAGGACTCTCCATACTGTCTTCCATAGTGGCTGTATCAGTTTACTTTCTCACCAGCAGTGTAGCAGGGTTTCCTTTTCTCCACATTCTCTCCAGCACTTGTTTGTGGATTTTTTTATTATGACCATTCTTACTGGGGTAAAGTAATATCTCATTGTAGTTTTGATTTGCATTTGTCTAATAATGAATGATGTTGAGCTCCTCTTCATATATTTACTAGCCATCAGTAAATTCATCTGGTGGCTCAGATGGTAAAGAATCTGTCTGCAGTGTGAGAGACTTGGGTTCAATGCCTGGGTTGAGAAGATGCCCTGGAGAAAGGAATGACTACCCACTTCAGGGGAGTTGGTGATGGACAGGGAGGCCTGACGTGCTGCGGTTCATGGGGTCTCAAAGAGTTGGACATGACTGAGCGACTGAACTGAACTGAAGCCACTTCAGTATTCTGGCCTGGAGAATTCCATGGACAGAGGAGCCTGGTGGGATAGAGTACATGAGAGTGCAAAGAGTGGGACAAGATTGGGCATCTTTCACTTTCAATTTCATGTCTTGTTTGTAGACTTTTGGATGATGGCATTCTGACCAGTGTAAGGTGATACCTCACTGTAGTTTTGATTTGCATTTCTCTAGTAATGAGCAAGTCTGAATTTGGCAATAAGGAGTTCATGATCTGAGCCACAGTCAGCTCCCAGTCTTGTTTTTGCTGACTGTATAGAGCTTCTCCATCTTTGGCTGCAAAGAATATAATCAATCTGATTTCGGTGTTGACCATCTGGCGATGTCCATGTGTAGAGTCTTCTCTTGTATTGATGGAAGAGGGTGTTTGCTATGACCAGTGAGTTCTCTTGGTAAAACTCTATTAGCCTTTGCCCTGCTTCATTCCGCATTCCAAGGCCAAATTTGCCTGTTACCCCAGGTGTTTCTTGATTTCCTACTTTTGCATTCCAGTCCCCCATAATGAAAAGGACATCTTTTTTGGGTGTTAGTTCTAAAAGGTCTTGTAGGTCTTCATAGAATGTTCAACTTCAGCTTCTTCAGTGTTACTGGCTGGGGCATAGACTTGGATTACTGTGATACTGAATGGTTAGCCTTGGAAATGAACAGAGATCATTCTGTCATTACTTTGGCCACCTCATGAGAAGAGTTGACTCACTGGAAAAGACTCTGATGCCAGGAGGGATTGGGGGCAGGAGGAGAAGGGGATGACAGAGGATGAAATGGCTGGATGGCATCGCCGACTTGATGGACAAGAGTTTGGGTGAACTCCGAGAGTTGGTGATGGACAAGGAGGCCTGGAGTGCTGCAATTCATGGGGTCAGAAAAAGTCGGACACGACTGAGCGACTGAACTGAATTGAACTGAACTGAATAATAAGCAATTCTGAGCATTTTTTTCATGTATTTGTTTGCCATGTGTATGTATTCTTTGGAGAAATGTGTGTTTAGGTCTTTTGCTCACTTTTTGATTGGGTTGTTTGTTTTTCTAGTATTGAGTTGTATTAGCTGCTTGTGTATTTTGGAAATTAATTCTTTGTCAATTTCATTTGGTATTATTTTCTCCCATTCTGAGGGTTATCTTCACCTTTTTTTATAGTTTCCTTTGCTGTGCAAAAGCTTTTAAGTTTAATTAGGTCCCATTTATTTATTTTTGTTTTTATTTCCATTATTCTAGAAGATGGGTCATAAAGGATCTTGCTATGATTTATGTCATATAGTGTTCTGCTTATATTTTTTATAAGAATGTTTTAGTTTCTGTTCTTACATTTAGATTTAATCCATTTTGAGCTTATCTTTCTGTGTGGTGTTAGGTAGTGTTCTAATTTCATTTCTTTGCACATAGTTGTCAGTTCTTCCAGCACCACTTATTGAAGAGACTATCTTTTTCCCATTGTATATTCTTGCCTCCTTTGCCAAAGATAAGGTGCCCATATGTGTGTGGGTTTATCTCTGGGCTTTCTATCCTGTTCCATTGGTCTATACTTCTTTTCTTGTGCCAGCACCATACTGTCTTGATGACTGTAGCTTTGTACTATAGTCTGAAATCAAGTAAGTTGATTCCTCCAGCTCCATTCTTCTTTCCTAAGATTGTTTTGGGTATTCAGGGTCCTTTGTGTTTCCATAAAAATTGTGGATTTTTTTTTCTAGTTCTGTGAAAAATGCTATTGTAATTTGATAGGGATTGCATTGAATCTGTTGATTGCTTTTGGTAGTAGAATTATTGTCACAATATTATTTCTTCTAACCAGGAGCATGGAATATCCTTCCATCTGTTTATGTTGTCTTTGACGTCTTTCATTAGTTCTTATAGTTTTTTGTATATAGCTCTTTTGTCTCCTTAGGTAGGTTTATTCCTAGGTATTTTATTCCTTAAGTTGCAATGGTAAATGGGTTTGATTCATTAATATCTATTTCTAATTTTTCATTGTTAGTATATAGGAATGCAAGCTATTTCTGTGTATAGATTTTGTATCCTGTGACTTTACTAAATTCACTGGTCAGTTCTGGTAATTTTCTGATAGTATCTTTAGGGTTTTCTATGTATAGTATCATGTCATCTGCAAATAGAGTTTTACTTCCTTTACAACCTAGATTCCTTTTATTTCTTTATCTTCTTTGATTGCCATAGGTAGGAAGTCCAAAACTATGCTGACTAATGGTGGTAAGAGTGGACATCCTTGTCTTGTTCCTGATCTTAGAGGGAATGCCTTCAGTTTCTCACCATTGAGAATAATGTTTGCTGTGGGTTTGTTGTATATGGCCTTTATTATGTTAAGGTAGGTTCCTTCTATGCCCATTTTTTGGAAGAGTTTTTATCATAAATGGGTCCTGAATTTTGTTGAAAGCTTTTTCTGCATCTGTTGAGATTATCATATGGTTTTTATCTTTCAGTTTATTAATATGGTGTATCACAAATATTGATTTGTATATATTGAAGAATCCTTGCATCCCTGGAATAAACCCAACTTGATCATGGTGTGATCTTTTTAGTGTGTTGTTGAATTCTGTTTGCCAGAATTCTGTTGAGAATTTTTGCATCTATGTTCATCAGTGATATTGGCCTGTACTTTTCTGCTTTCATGATATTCTTTGTCTCATTTTGGCATCCAGGTGAATGTGGCTTCATGGAATGAGTTTGGAAGTGTTCTTTTCTCTGAAAATTTTAAAAACAGTTCCAGAAGGGTAGGCATTAGTTCTTCTGTAAATGTTTGATATAATTCCCCTGTGAAGCCATCTGACCATAGACTTTTGTTTTTTGGGGAGATTTTTGATCACTTTTGATTTCAGTGTTTATAACTGGCTTGTTCATAATTTCTATTTCTTGCTTGTTCAGTCGTGGGAGGTTGAACTTTTCTAAGAATCTATCCATTTCCTCTAGGTTGTCCATTTTATAGGCAATATAGTTGCTCATAATATTATCTTATGACCCTTTGTATTTCAGTGTTTTATGCTGTAGCCTCTCCTTTTTCATTTCTGACTTTGTTGATTTGATTTTTCTTTCCTTTTTTCTTGATGAATCTGGCTAATTGTTTGTCAATTTTGTTTATATCAAAGAACCACCTTTTAGTTTTATTAATCTTTGTTATTGTTTCTTTCATTTTTTTCATTATTTCTGCTCTGATCTTTATGATTTCTTTCCTTCTGACGACTTTGAGGTTGTTTTTTGTTTTTATTCCAGCTGCTTTAGATGGAAAGTTAGGTTGTCTATTCAAGGCTTTTCTTGTTTCTTGAGATAGGATTCTATTGCTATAAACTTCCCTCTTAGAATTGTTTTTGCTGCATCTCATAGGTTTGGGGTTGTTGTGTTTTCATTGTCATTTGTTTCTAGGAATCTTTTATTTTCTTATTTCTTCAGTAACCTCTTCATTATTTAGGAATGTATTGTTTAATCTCCATGTGTTTGTGTTTTTTGCAGATTTTTTTTTCTTCCCTGTAATTGATATCTAGTTTCATAGTGTTGTGGTCAAAGAAGATGCTTGATATGATTTCACTTTTCTTAAACTTACTGAGGCTTGATTTGTGGCCCAAGATTTGGTCTATCCTGGAGAATGTTCTATATGCACTTGTAAGAAAATATATTCTTCTGCATTTGGATGGAAGTCCTAAAAATATCAGTTAGGTCCACTTGGTCTAATGTTTCATTTAAGATTTGTTTCCTACTGATTTTCTGTTCTGATGATCTGTCCATTGGTTTAAATGGGGTGTTAAAGTTCCCTATTATTGTGTTACTGCCAGTTTCCCCTCTTATGTCTGTTAGTGTTTGCCTTATGTATTGAAGTGCTCCTTTTTGGATGCATAATATTTACAATTGTGATGTCTTCTTCTTGGATTGATCCCTTGATCATTATGCAGTGTCCTTCTTTATCTCTCATAATTGTCTTTAATTTCAAGTCTAATTTGTCTGAAATAAGAATTTCCAATCCAGTTTCCTTTTGATTTCCATTTGCATGGAATATCTTATTCCATCCTTTTATTTTCAGTCTGTATGTGTCTCTAGGTCTGTGGGTCTCTTATAGCAGCATATATATGCATCTTGTTTTGTATCCATTCATCCAGTCTTTATCTTTTGGTTGGTCTGTTTAATCCTATACATGTAAAGTAATTATTAATATATATCCTCCTATTGCCATTTTCTTAATTTTTTTTTTTGTAGGTGTTTCCTTTCTCTTGTGTTTACTGCCTACATAAATCCCTTTATTATTTGTTGTAAAGGTGTTTTGGTGGTGCTAAATTCTCTTAACTTTTGCTTACCTGTAAGTTTTTGATTTCTCCATCAATGTTGACTGAGATCTTTCTGGGCAGAGTAATCTTGGTTGTAGATTTTTTTTTTTTTCCATTCACTACTTTAAATATATCCTGCCATTTCCTTCTGGTGTGCAGAGTTTCTGCTGAGAGATCTGCTGTTGATCTTATGGGTTTTCCCTTGGTGCTTTTAATATTCTTTGTTTTTAATCTCTGTTAGCTTAATTAGTATGTATCTCAACATGTCTCTCCTTGGATTTATTGGGTTTATCCTGTAAGGGACTCTCTGTGCTTCTTGGACTTGATTGACTATTTCCTATCACATCTCTGGGACCCTATAACTTGAATGTTTGTGTGTTCCATATTGTCCCAAATATTCTGAAGCTATCCTCAATTCTTTCATTTTTTTTCCTTTATTCTGCTCTTCAGCCATTATTTCCACCATTCTGTCTTCCAGCTCACTTACCTGTTCTTCTGCCTCAGTTATTCTACTATTGGTTCCTTCTAGAGTATTTTTAATTTCAGTAATTATGTTATTGATCTCTGCTTATTCTTTATTTTTTCTATGTCATCACCAATTGTATAAATTGGCTTTGACAGTGGTAGACACATCTATTTCTATAGCCATGTCAAAGTGGCCTTCTCAGCATATCCTCAGAGTCGTCAGCCCCCTTCTTGTCCCTGAAATTATTGCCGGAGTTTCTGTCCCCCAGTCCCACCTTGCGCTGCAGACTGAAATCTGCTAGGTGGGCTTTTGTGGTGCTTTTCTCAGCTCCCCAACCCTGCCCTCTGCATCTGCATCACAGAAACTTTCGTGCACTTCTCTGGGCTTCCCGTTCCAACTCTCTTCACCTTGGGGCTTTTGTGCTCTTCTCTTGGCACCCTGGGCCCGCCCTCTGTACTGAGGGCTTGTATGCACTTCTTACAGTTCCCCAGGCCCACCATCTGTACCCAGTGGCCTGTACCCTTGCCTCTTTCAGTAAGTACCCCAGGGCCACCTTATGTGCTGTGAGGCTTCTGTAAGCTTCTCTTGGCTCTCTGAACCCACTGTCTGGTTGGGGCCAAGGACTGTGAGCTGCTTATGAACTGAGAAGTTCTGCTTCTTCTGTATTCTGCCCTCTAGGTCCCTGCTTTTCCTAACTAAGATTCCACAGCTCCCCCTTGGTCCTGCCTGTAATGGAGGTTCCTAGTGACAGAAATTATTTCTCCTTCATGACTCCCTCCCTCTCAGTGCATAAGCTCCCATCCTGAAGTTCTCTGTCTCTTCCATTTTTATGTCTCCATCCTCTGTCCTACTTCATTCCGGGGAGCTTAGCCTGCCTATCTGGAGGCCTGGGGTCTTCTGTTGTCTAGAGGTTGCTTTGAGGGGATTGGTCCATTATCTTGATGAGTTTTTGATGTATTTGTGAGGAGGCTGGTGATATCCCTGTCTTACTCCTCTGCCATTTTCTTCTGTTCCTCAATGTAACACGTATATATTATAAAATAATTAACACAGACAGAAGGATTTCCTTTGTTCTTGTGGCTGAATAGTATTTTATTCTCTTTTATCCTTTTATTTATTGATACTTAGATTGATTCTATATCTTGGCCATTGTGAAGAATGCAATAATAACGGGAGTGCAGATAACTCTTTGAGATCATCTTTTTATTTACTTTGGATTTATACACAGAAGAGGGATTTCTAGATCTTATGGTAGTCCTAGTTTTAATTTTTTGAGGCATCTCCATACTATTTTAATAGGGGTTGTACCAATATACATCATTACTGGTAGTAGTAGTAGTAAAGAACCTCCCTGCCACTGCAGGAGATTTAAGAGATTTTGATTCAATCCCTGGGTCAGGAAGATCCCCTGGAGGAGGGCACAGCAGCACACTTCAATATTCTTGCCTGGATAATCCCTATATAGAGAGGAGCCTGTTGGGCCATAGTCCATGGGGTCATATACATTCCCACCAAAAATGGATGTGTCCCTTTTTCTTCACAATCTTGCCCATACTTATCATTTGTTTTTTTGATGATAGTCATTCTAATAGGTGTGAGGTTATACATTATTGTGGTTTTGATTTGCTTATCTCTTATTAAAGATGTTGAGTATATTTTCATGTACCTGTTGGGTATTTGTATATCTTCTTAGGAAAGATATGTATTCATTTTCTCGATCCCTTTTTAACTTGTATTGTTTTTCTGCTATTGAGTTGTGTGAATTATTTACATATTTTGAGGATTAAACTCATCAGATATATGATTCATAAATATTTTCACCTATTAAATATATTGACTTTTCATTTTGTTGATTGTTTCTTTTGCTGTGCAGAAACTTTTCCATTTGCAGTAGTCCTACTTATTGACTTTTGTTTTGGTATCGTATACAAATATCATTGCCAAGTACAATGTCTCAGATCAGTTTTGCTAATTTTATTCTAAGAATTTTATGGTTTTATGTTTATGTCTTTAATCCATTATGAGTATGGTTTTGTGAATCATGTAAGATAGACATCCAATTTCATGTTTCTCCAGTTTTCCTAAAAAATATTCATTGAAAAGACTATAGTTTATACATTTAGTATTCCTGACCCCTTTATGAAATGTATGTTAATTGTATATGCATGGGTTTATTTTGGGCTTTTGATTCTGTTCCATTGGTGTATGTCTATCTTTATGCATTATTTTACTTTCTTTTTTTTTATTATTGAAGATTTGTAGTATAGTGAAATGAAGTGTGAGAGCTGCTCCTTCTTTTTTTTTTTCCCCTTTCTCAGGAGTGTTTTGGCTATTAGATATCTTTTGTGGTTATATATGAACTTCATATTTTTTTCTATTTTTATGAAAAATACCATTGGGATTTTGATGGTACTACACTCAATCTATAGATGCTTTGGATAGTGTGATTTTTTAAACAATATTAATTTTTCCAATTCCTGAACAAGCACTATCCTTCCATTCATCTGTGTTTTCAACGTTTTCATCAAAGTTTTCTAGTTTTCAGTGTATAGACCGTTCATCTCTTTGATTAAGTGTATTCCTAAGTGTTTTCTATTGTTTTTAATGTTATTAAAACACAATAGAATGAGATTATTCTTTTTTCTGATGTTTCCTTGTTGTTTAGAAATGCAGCTCATTTTGTGTAATTTTGCATCCTATAACTTTACAGAATTTATTGATTATTTCTAACAGTTTTTTGGTAAACTCCTCAGGATTGTCCATATATAAGATTATATCATCCACAGATATCATTTTCTTTCTTTCTGACTTGGATAGACTTCATTTCTATTCCTTGCTTGATGGCTTTGGATAGAATTTCTAGTACTATATTTAATGGATATGATAAGAGTGGGACATATGTCTTACTCTTGATCTTAAAGGAAAAACTTTCAATTTTTCATTGTGGGGTATGATGTTAGCTGGGGGAAAGTCATATATGTGCCTTATATTACTCAGATACATTGATTTTATGCCATTTTTAATATATATATATCATAAAAGATGTATTTGTTGGATGCTTATTCTGTTTATAATAATATAGTGAAGTCACTCAGTCGTGTCCGACTCTTTGCGATCCCATGGACTGTAGCCTACCAGGCTCCTCAGTCCGTGGGATTTTCCAGGCAAGAATACTGGAGTGGGTTGCCATTTCCTTCTCCAGGGGATCTTCCTGACCCAGGGATTGAATCCCGGTCTCCAGCATGTAGACAGACGCTTTACCATCTGAGTTACCAGGGAAGCCGCATAATGAGATAGTCATATGATTATTAATTCTCTTTAGTGATGTGAACCAACTTCACATCCCAGAGATAAATCCACGTGATCATATAATAGTTTTTTTTAAACAATAAGTTTTAATTAATTTTTTTTATTGAAGGATAATTGCTTTACAGAACTTTGCTGTTATCAGTCAAACCTCAACATGAATCAGCCATTCAGTTCGTTCAGTTCAGTTCAGTCACTCAGTTGTTTCCGACTCTGTGACACCTTCAACTGCAGCACTCCAGGCCTCGCTGTCCATCACCAACTCCTGGACAAACTTATGTCCTTTGAGTCGGTGATGCCATCCAACCATCTCATGCTCTGTCCTCCCCTTCTCCTCCTGCCCTCAATCTTTCCCAGCAACAGGATCTTTTCAAATGAGTCAGATTGTCATATCAGGTGGCCAAAATATTGGAGTTTTAGCTTCAACATCATTCCTTCCAATGAACACCCAGGACTGATCTCCTTTAGGATGGATTGGTTGGATCTCCTTGCAGTCCAAGGGACTCTCAAGAGTCTTCTCCAACACCACAGTTCAAAAGCATCAATTCATTGGTGCTCATCTTTCTTTATAATCTAGCTCTCACATCCATACATGACTACTGGAAAAACCATAGCCTTGACTAGACGGACCTTTGTTGGCAAAGTAATGTCTTCACTTTTTAATACGCTGCCTAGGTTGGTCATAACTTTCCTTCTAAGGAGTAAGCATCTTTTAATTTCATGGTTGCAATCACCATCTGCAGTGTTTATGGAGCCCCCCAAAATAAAGTCAACCACTGTTTCCCCATCTATTTTCCATGAAGTGATGGCACCGGATGCCGTGATCTTAGTTTTCTGAATGTTGAGCTTTTTCACTTTCCTCTCTCACTTTCATCAAGGGGGTCTTTAGTTCTTCTTCACTTCCTGCCATAAGGGTGGTATCATCTGCATATCTGAAGTTATTGATATTTCTCCCAGAAATCTTGACTCCAGCTTGTGCTACATCCAGCCCAGCATTTCTCATGATGTACTCTGCATAGAAGTTAAATAAACAGGGTGACAGTATACCGTCTTGACATACTCCTTTTCCTATTTGGAACAAGTCTGTTGTTCCATGTCCAGTTCTAACTGTTGCTTCCTGACCTGCATACAGGTTTCTCAAGAGGCAGGTCACATGGTCTGGTATTCTCATCTCTTTTAGAATTTTCCACAGTTTATTGTGATCCACATAGTTAAAGGTTTTGGCATAGTCAATAAAGCAAAAATAGATGTTTTTCTGGAACTCTCTTGCTTTTTCCATGATCCAGTGGATGTTGGCAATTTGATCTCTGGTTCCTCTGCCTTTTCTAAAACCAGCTTGAACATTCTGGAAGTTCATGATTCACATATTACTGAAGCCTGGCTTGGAGAATTTTGAGCATTATTTAACTAGAGTGTAAGATGAGTGCAATTGTGTGGTAATTGGAACATCCTTTGGCATTTCCTTTCTTTGGGATTGCAATGAAAACTGACCTTTTCCAGTCCTGTGGCTACTGCTACATTTTCCAAATTTGCTGACATATTGAATGCAGCACTTTTACAGCATTATCTTTTAGGATTTGAAATAGCTCAACTGGAATTCCATCACCTCCACTAGCTTTGTTCATCGTGATGCTTCCTAAGGCCCACTTGACTTCACATTCCAGGATGTCTGGCTCTAGGTGAGTGATCACACCATCGTGATTATCTGCACTCTGAAGATACTTTTTGTACAGTGCTTCTGTGTATTTTTGCCACCTCTTCTTAGTATCTTCTGCTTCTGTCAGATCCATATCATTTCTGTCATTTATTGTGCCCACATTTGCATGAAATGGTCCCTTGGTATCTCTAATTTTCTTGAAGAGTCTCTAGTTTTTCCCATTCTATTGTTTTCCTCTATTTCTTTGCATTGATCACTGAGGAAGCCTTTCTTATCTCTCCTTGCTATTCTTTGGAACTCTGCATTCAGATGCTTATATCTTTCTTTTTTTTCCTTTGCTTTTCACTTCTGTTCTTTCACAGCTATTTGTAAGGCCTCCTCAGCCAGCCATAGGTATACATATATCCCATCCTTTTTGAACCTCTCTCCTATCTCCCTTCCTATCCCACCCCTCTAGGTTGATACAGAGCCCCTGTTTGAGTTTCCTGAGCCACACAGCAAATTCCCATTGGATATCTATTTTATATACGGTAATTTAAAATTTCATGTTACTCTTTCCATACATCTCACCCTCTCCTCCCTTCTCCCCATGTCCATATGTCTATTTTCTATGTCTGTTTCTCCATTGCTGCCCTGTAAATAAGTTCTTCAATACTATTTTTCTAGATTCCATATATATGTGTTAGAATACAGTGTTTATTCTTCTCTTTCTAACTCATTTCACTCTGTATAATAGGTTCTAGTTTCAAGCACCTTATTAGAACTGAAATCCATTCCTTTTTAAGGCTGAGTAATATTCCATTGTGTATATCTACCACTATTTCTTTATCCTTTCATCTGTCAATGGACATCTAGGTTGCTTCAGTGTTCTAGCTATTGTAAATAGTGCTGAAGGGAACAATGAGAAGCACGTATCTCTTTCAGTTTTTGTTTCCTCAGGGTATATGCCTAGGAGTGGGATTGCTGGCTCATAAGGTGGTTTTATTCCCAATTTTTAAAGGAATCTCCATACTGTCTTCCATAGTAGCTGTGTCAATTTACATTCCCACCAGCAGTACTAGAGTGTTCCCTTTTCTCCATACCCTTTCCAGAATTTATTGTTTATAGACTTTTTGATGAGGTCCATTCTGACCGCTGTGAGGTGATACCTCATTGTAGTTTTTAGTTGCATTTCTCTAATAGTGACTGATGTTGAGCATCTTTTCATGTGTTTGTTAGCCATCTGTATGTCTTCTCTGGAGATATGTTTGTTTAGGTCTTTTCCCCACTTTTTTATTGGGTTGTTTGTTTTTCTGGTATTCAGTTGAATGAGCTGCTTATATATTTTGGAAATTAATCCTTTGTCAGTTGTTTCATTTTCTATTATTTTCTCCAACTCTGAGGGTTTTCTTTTCACCTTGCTTATAGTTTCCTTTGCTGTGCAAAATCTTTGTTAAGTTTAATCAGGTCCCACTTGTTTACTTTTGTTTTTATTTCTGTGACTTCCCTGGTGGCTTAGACAGTAAAGCGTCTGCCTACAATGTGGGGGACCTAGGTTCAATCCCTGAGTCAGGAAGATATCCTGGAGAAGGAAATGGCAACCCACTCCAGTATTCTTGTCTGGAAATTCCCATGGGTGGAGGAGCCTGGTAGGCTACACTCCGTGGTGTCACAAAGAGTCAGACATGACTGACCGACTTCAATTCCATTTTCCGTTACTCTAGGAGGTGGGTCATAGAGGAGCTTGCTTTTATTTATATCGTTGAGTGTTCTGCCTATGTTTTCTTTTAATAGTTTTATAGTTTCTAGTCTTACATTTAGGTCTGTAATCCATTTTCAGTTTTACTTTGTGTATGGTGTTAGGAAGGGTTTGAATTTCATTCTTTTACATATAGCTGTCCAGTTCATATGATACTTTTAATATGCTGTTGAATTTGGTCTGCTAATATTTCATTGAGAATTTTTACATATGTATTGATCAGGTTATTTGTTTATAGTATAATTTTCTACTAGTGTCATTATGTGATTATGGAATCAGGGCGATGCTGTTCCAGTGAAAGGGATTTAGGAGTGTTCTCATTTTTTTGGTAGAGTTTAAGAAGAATCAGCATTACTTCTTCTTTAAATGTTTAGTAGAATCACCAGGAAAACCATGCAGTTCTTGGCTTTTCTGTTTTGGGAGGCCTTTGAATACTCATTCAATCTCCTTAGTCATGACGGGTCTATTCGTGTTTGCTATTTCTTCATGATTTACTCTTGTAACATTGTATGTGTTAAGGAATTCATCCATTTCCAGGGTAATCAGACTGTTGGTACATAATTATTCACAATAGTATCTTATTAACCTTTGTATTCTATGTAATCAGTTTCAATGTCTCTCTTTTATTGTTTCTATAAGTTTGAGGGTTTTTTTCCCCTCAGGCTACCTGAAGCTAATTAAATTTGCTTATCTTTTCAAAATTCTGGCTTTAATTTTGATTTTTTTGTTTGTTTGTTTTGATCTCTATTTCTGCTCTAATCTCTATTTTATTCCTCCTGATGAGCTCTATCTTACTTTGTTCTTGTTTTTATAGCTCCTTGAGGTACAAAGTCAGATTGTTTAGTTGAGACACTCCTTTTCAATCAGTATTGCTTTAACTTTCTCTTAGATTTCATTTTGCAACATCCCATGTGTTTTGATATGTTGTGTTTCTGCTTTTGTTAGTGTCAAAGTATTTTTAATTTCCCCTTTTATTTATTTTTTGGACATATTCGTTATTCAGAATTTTATTTAATCCACATATTTCTGAATTTTCCTGCTTTTCTCATTATTGACTTATAACTTCATATCATTGTGGTAGGAAAAGATATTTGGTATAATTTTAATCATTGTATGTTTGCTAAGACTTGTTTTGTGACCTTTCATATGATATATTCTGGAGAACGTTCCATGTGCTCTGAGAAGAATGTGCCTTTTCCTGCTATTGAATGAAATGATCTCTTGTCTGTTAGACCCACTTAATAACGTCTATCTTAGGTTAAACATTTACTTGTTGATTTTCTGTCTGAATGATTTACCTGTTTTGAAGTTTCCTACTATTAAACTTTAGTAGATTTAGTAGTTTAAAGTTTCCTACTCTTATCGTAGGTGGGTTGATTAAGTGAATGTCGTTCAGTCATGTCTGACTCTTTGCGATCCCATGGACTATCAGTTCAGTTCAGTCGCTCAGTCCTGTCTGACTTTGCGACCCCATGAATCGCAGCACACCAGGCCTCCCTGTCCATCACCAACTCCTGGAGTTCACCCAGACTCACATCCATCGAGTCAATGATGCCATCCAGCCATCTTATCCTATGTTGTCCCCTTCTCCTCCTGCCCCCAATCCCTCCCAGCATCAGAGCCTTTTCCAATGAGTCAACTCTTCGCATGAGGTGGCCAAAGTACTGGAGTTTCAGCTTTACCATCATTCCTTCCAAAGAAATCCCAGGGCTGAGCTCCTTCAGAATGGACTGGTTGGATCTCCTTGCAGTCCAAGGGACTCTCAAGAGTCTTCTCCAACACCACAGTTCAAAAGCATCAATTCTTTGGCGCTCAGCCTTCTTCACAGTCCAACTCTCACATCCATACATGACCACAGGAAAAACCATAGCCTTGACTAGACGAACCTTTGTTGGCAAAGTAATGTCTCTGCTTTTGAATATGCTATCTAGGTTGGTCATAACTTTCCTTCCAAGGAGTAAGTGTCTTTTAATTTCATGTCTGCAGTCACCATCTGTAGTGATTTTGGAGCCCCCAAAATAAAGTCTGTCACTGTTTCCACTGGTTCCCCATCTATTTCCCATGAAGTGATGGGACTGGATGCCATGATCTTTGTTTTCTGAATGTTGAGCTTTAAGCCAACTTTTTCACTCTCCACTTTCACTTTAATCAAGAGGCTTTTTAGTTCCTCTTCACTTTCTGCCGTAAGGGTGGTATCATCTGCATATCTGAGGTTATTGATATTTCTCCCGGCAATCTTGATTCCAGCTTGTGTTTCTTCCAGTCCAGCATTTCTCATGATGTACTCTGCATATACTATACAGTCCATGAAATTCTCCAGGCCAGAATACTGGAGTGGCTAGCCTTACCCTTCTCCAGGGGATCTTCCCAACCCAGGGATCAAACCCAGGTCTCCCACGTTGCAGGCAGATTCTTTACCAGCTGAGTCACAAGGGAAGCCCAAGAATACTGGAGTCGGTAGCCTATCCCTTCTCCAGTGGAACTTCCTGGCCAAGGAATTGAACCAGGGTCTCCTGCATTGCAGGCAGATTCTTTACCAACTGAGCTATCAGGGAAGCCTGAGTAGATTAAAGTCCCATACTATTATTGTGGGTGCTCTTTCTTCCTTCAGAAGTATTTTTGTTGTTGTTGTTCAATATATTTATGTGCTGCAATGTTGAGTGATATGTAATGTGATATATTGTCTGGTTGAACTGATCTCTTTACAAGTATTCAGTGACCTTATTTGTCTCCTGCTATTTTTAAAGTCAGTCATGTCTGTTGAAAGTATAGCTATTCCTACTCTTGGTTTTTACTTGCATGTACTGTCTTTGTTATGTATTCATTTGGAACCTATAAGTGTTCAGACTTAAAGCTGAATGAATAGGGTCTATTCTGTTTTTAATCTCTCTAACTACTCCATGTATTGTGATGGGAGAATTCAATCAATTTACATTTGGAGTAATTATTGATAGCTAAGTCCTTACCAATATCACCATATTAACAGTTTTCGGGCTATATGTAGATTCTTCTTCCTCTTCTTCCCTTTATTTATGATTTTCTATTGTGGTATGCTTCAACTACCTTTTATTTATGTTTTGTGAATCCACTATAGGGTTTCTTTTATGGTTTCTATGAGCATTAGAAAAATGTTGTAGAGCAGCAATCTGTTTATTCTGATAACAATTTCGGTTGCAATTAAAACTGTTTAATCCCTCCTTTTTAAGTTTTTTAGGTCATAGTTTACATCTTTTTATACTGCATATCCATTAATAAATTGTCAGTTCAGTTCAGTCATTCAGTCATACCTCTTTGTGACCCCATGGATTGCAGCATGCCAGACTTCTTTGTCCATCACCAACTCCTGGAGCTTGCTCAAATTCATGTCCATTGAGTGGTAATGCCATCCAACTATCTCATCCTCTGTCATCTCCTTCTCCTCCTCCCTTCAATCTTTCCCAGCATCCGGATTTTTTCCAATGAGTCAGTTCTTCACATCAGGTGGCCAAAGTATTGGAGTTTCAGCTTCAGCATCAGTCCTGCCAATTAATATTCATGACTGATTTCCTTTAGGATTGACTGGTTAGATCTCCTTGGAATCCAATTGTAACTATAGCTATTTTTATTGAATATATTTGACATAAAAATTTAAATGAAAGTCACTCAGTTGTGTCTGACTCTGTGTGACCCAATGGACTACACAGTCCATAGAATTCTCCAGGCCAGAATACTGGAGTGGGTAGCCGTTCCCTCCTCTAGGGGATCTTCCCAACCCAGGGATTGAATCCAGGTCTCCCACATTGCAGGAGGATTCTTTACGAGCTGAGCCACCAGGGAAGCCCATATATGACATATAAGTATATTAATTTAGGGTGTACAATATATTAAGTTCATATATTTATACAATGTAATATGGCCATTCTTGGCAATTTAGCACCTTTCTCAGATTAAATTATTATTCTTTTTTGAATAGTCATAGCAATTAAATTTTAGTCTCTCTGCAGATTTGTTGTCTTTATTCATTATACTGTGCCTTAGATCTCTATAGCTTACTTACTACTCATTGCAAGTTTGTACCCTGAAACATCATCTGTTTTACACTCCCCGCCAATAGCATCTGTTTTTGGAAGTTTGACTTTTTTTTTTTTTTAAACTTTACATAGGAAGTTTGACTTTTTTAGATTACACATATTATCGATATCACATAGTAGTTGTCTCTCTGTGTCTCTGAATTATCTCTCTTAACACAGTGTGCTAAGGATCCATCCAAGTTGTTGCAAATGGCAGGTGTAAACACACACACACACACCATCTTCATTCTTTAGCTGGTGGTGGGCATTTAGGTTGACTCTATATCTTGGTTATTGGGACTAATGCTGCAGAAACATGAGAGTGCATATATGTCTTTGAAGTCCTGTTTTTAATTCCTTTGCTTATACCTAGAAATGGTATTGATTTTGTTCAGCTGCTAAATTGTGTTTCACTGTTTGGAATCCGATGAACTGCAGCATGCAAGTCTTCCTTGTTCTTCACTATCTCCTTGAGTGTGCTCAAAGTCACATCCATTCAGTCAGTGATGTGATCCAACCATCTCATCTTCTGCTGCTGCCTTTTCCTCCCACCTCCAGTCTTTCCCAGCATCAGGGGCTTTTCCAATGAGTCAGTTCTTCATATGGCCAAAGTATTGGAGTTTCAGCTTCAACATTAGTCCTTCCAATGAACATCCAGGACCAATCTCCTTTAGGATGGACTGGTTGGATCTCCTTGCAGTCCAAGGGACTCTCAAGAGTCTTCTCCAGTACCACAGTTGGAAAGCATCAATTCTTTGCTGCTCAGCCTTATTTATGGTCCAACTCTGACTTCCATACATAGCTACTGGAAAAAACAGAGCTTTGACTATACAGACCTTTGTCAGTAAAGTGATGTCTCTACTTTTTAAAACCTGTCTAGATTTGTCATAGGTTTTCCTCCAGGAGCAGTCGTCTCATTTCATGGCTGCAGTCACCATCCACAGTGATTTGAGAGCCCAAGAAGAGGAAATCTTTCAGTTTTTCCCTTTTCCCTTCCATAGTATAGTATGTACTAATGAAAAAAAAAATCCATGAGTAAGTTGATATTCACATTTTAGGGTTCTACTATGTATGAGTTGAAGTATTGTATAAATTAACCATTATTCAGTATAGTTTGCAAGATTTTTTTTTCCATTCTGTACTTTGCCATTTTATTTTGTTTCATTTTATTGCTTAGGGTAAGCTCTAATTTTGAGGTAGTTTCCCTTGGTAATTTTTGCTGTTGTGTGTACTTTTAGAGTTATATCCAGAAAATCATTGCCAAAAAATGTCAAGCACCATCTTCTACACATTTCCTTAGTCATGTGAGATAGTCATCAAATTTCATTTTTCTTCCTGGATTTATGGAGCTTTTCCATATCACTTGTTAAAATGATTATTTGCCTAGTGGCTGTTTTTGAAAGTGAAAATATTAGTCGCTCAGTCATGTGTGACTCTGCGACCCCATGGACAATAACCCACCAGGCTCCTCTGTCCATGGAATTCTCTAGGCAAGAATACTAGAGTGTTATCATTTCATTTTGTGAAAAACTAGTAGCATCTGAGCAGTCTATTCAATTGCATATGTCTATGTGGCTATTTTTGTGTCTATACCATAGTGTTTTTTAGTAGTAGTTTTTTGTAGTGTACTTTAAAATCAGGATGAGTGATTTCCATATTGTTTATATTCTCCTGATTGCTCTATCTGAGGTCTTTTGTGATTTCTTACAAATTTTAGAGTTGTTTCTTCTATATCTGTGAAGGATTCCTTTGGTACTTTGATGGAGATAATTACATTATCTTTAGAAGGAATATTTTGGACAATTTACCAATATTAATTTTTCAGAATCAAGAACATGGGATGTCTTTCTTCAGTTTCTTTAGTCTGTGTCTTACAGTGTTCAGTTCACCAGTCTTTAACCTTTTTGGATAGATACATATCTAAGTTAATTTTTAATGCTATTCTGAATAGGATAGTTTTTTCTCCAAATACTTTGTGTATAGAAATCCATCTGATTGCTGTATGTTCATTTTGTACCTTAAAAATTTACTAACATCATTGCCTAGATCCAACAGTTTTTTGGTTCAATCTTTAGGGTTTATATATCATGTCATTTGCAAATAGGTACAATTAAACTTTTCCTATTTGGATGTCTTTTAGTTCTTTGTCCTGCTTAATTGCTCTAGCTCTAGGACTTCCATTCGTACACTGAATATGAGTAGTGGGAATAGGCATCTTTGTCTTGTTCCTGACCTAAGAGAAAAAACGTTCAATTCTGTCCCCACTGAGTATAATGTTAGCTTTTTTTTTTTTTTTCTTTTTCTTCAGTATATGGCCTTTATTATGTGGAGGGATGTTCCTTCTTATACCTAGTCTGTCAAGGGTTTTCATAATGAAAGTGTTGTATTTTGTCAAATGGCTTTTCTGCATTTATTGGGAGGATCATGTGATTTTCATCTTCACTGTAGTAATGTGATTTATGTATTCATTGGAATATTTTGAACCATTCTTATATCTGAGGTATAAATCATACTTATTCATTGCACTTAACCTTTTTAATGTATTCACAAATTACTTTTCTCATATTTGTTGGAAAATTTTTGCACCTATATTCAGGAAGGGGTGATATTCACAGTTTGCTCACGTCACCCTTGAAGGTTGGTAGGTAGGAATGTAGACACACTATGATCCGAGAGAATGGTGAGTCTAGCTATTGACCTACCTACTGGTCATTGGGGAGATGTGAGAACTGTGAGCCTACCTCCCTACCAAATTTAAAGGGAAATGTGAGAGAAAAATGAAACTAGGTAAGGAGGTAGGTGGAATCACCGTTCTCTCACATCTCCCACCAGTGAGGTATATAGGGTAGGTGGTGAGAGAGTCAATTCCTAGGCAGATTGATGCTAACTAAGTCCAGAGGCCCCTAAGGAGAGAGGGGTCTGGGATTCTCAAGGAGGAAGAAAAGGACAAACTTATTTTTCCTCTACATTCCTTAGGATTATATAACAATAATATATCCTGCTCGAGGACAGTCTCTGGATAAAAAATTTCTGGCTAATCCTGTTATCTTAAAATGTAAATTATGTGAGTGGGTTTAGTAAGGTCTTTGAGGGATTCCCTGGTGGCTCAGAGGTTAAAAGTGTCTGCCTGGAATGTGGGAGACCCGGGTTTGATCCCTGGGTTGGGAAGATCCCCTGGAGAAGGAAATGGCAATCCACTCCAGTACTCTTGCCTGGAGAATCCCATGGAGGGAGGAGCCTGGTATGCTACAGTCCATGGGGTCGCAAAGAGTAGGACATGACTGAGCGACTTCACTTAGTAAGGTCTTTACAACCTCCAGACACTCTTTTGATTCACTGTAATAACTAATTAAAAGTATATAACTCCATTGCTGACACTAGTGAGGGGGCACTCTTTCTGCCCTGTTCTAATCTCTATGTCAGAAGCTTTCTCTATCTCTTTTATATTTTAATAAAACTTTATTACATAAAAGCTCTGAGCAATCAAGCCTCACCTCTGACCCTAGATTGAATTCTTCCCCCTGGAGGCCAAGAATCCCAATGTCTTTCATGGTTCAGCAGCAACATTTTAGTAAGTAGGTGGGTAGGTTGACGAACAATTCTCTCACATCCTGCCTGAAAATAGGGAGGTAAGCAGGTAAACTCACAGGTCTCTCACATTCCACTTGAAAGTGAGGGAAGGTAGGTAGGTAGATTTACAGTCCACTAATCCTCCCTGAATGTAGATATGCAGACATCCCCCCAAAAGGTTGACAGGTAGGAATGCAGACTCGAAATATTCTCAGATTGCCCAGAAGGAAGTTGGTAGGTAAGTAGGTAGACTCACCATTCTTTCACATCACCTCAGAGGTAGGTAGGTAAACTCATAGTTCTCTCATATTCCTCTAGGAGGTCGGTAGGTAGGCAAGTAGACTCACAGTTCTCTCACATTACCCTAAATAGGATGTGAGACACCGCTGAGTCTACTTACCTACCAACCTTTGAGGGGGATGTGAGAGAACTGAGTCTACCGACCTACCCTCCAAGCTTCAAGGGGTATGTGAGTTAACTGTGAAGGTGGGTAGATAGGTAGGTAGACTCAAGAGTTCTCTCACATTCCCCTTGAAGAAAGATAGGTATATGGGTAGGTAGACTCAGTTCTCTCACATACCCTGAGGGAAGATATGTAGGTAGGTAGATAGAATCCCAGTTCTTTCACTTCCCACTCAAAGGTAGGTAGGTAGGAAGACACTCAGGTCTCTCACATCCCCCAAAAGAGCATGTGAGAGACCTGCGAGTCTACCTACCTTCGAGGGGGATGTGAGTGAACTGTGAAGGTAGGTAGGTAAGACACAGTTCTCTCACATCCCCCTAGAAGTTTGGTAGGTAGGTAGGTAGACTCAGTTTTCTTACATCCCCATGAAAGGTAGAGAGGTAGGTATATGACTCACAGTTCTCTCACATCCCTCTTGAAGGTTGGTAGGTAGTTTGGTAGATAGACTCACAGTTCTTTTGTATCCCCCCAGAGATAGGTAGGTAGAGGCATGGCTCTCTCACATCCCCCTTGAAGGTTGGTAGGAAGATAGGTAGACTCACAGTTCTCTCATATCCCACTGAAGACAGATAGCAAGGTACGCTCTCTCATTCCCCCCTGAATGTAGTTATGTAAATGCATTCTAGGTATACTCACATTTCTTTCATGTATCCCTTGAAGGTAGGAGGGTGGGTATGTAGACTCAGAGTTCTCTCAATCCTTCTTGAAGTTTGGTAGGTATGTAGGTAGACTCACATTTCTCTCACATGCCCCCCACTCCACCCCACATACAAAGTGAGAGAACTGTGTCTACTTAACTCTACCTACTGACCTACCTTAGGGAGGGATGTTGAGAACTGAGTCTACCTATCTACCTTCCTTCAGGGTGATGTGAGAGAACTGTGAGTCTACCTACCTATCTACTTACCTTTGTGGGGGTTGTGATGTGATGTGGTTCTGTGTGACATGGTGTACCAGATTACACAAGTTTATTTAATCTGTAAACAGAATGCTGGGCTCTTCCTCTGTTCTAATGATGTGTATTTTCCTGTTTGTTCACCTCTATGCATAATAAAATATTGACATTTACTAGTGTCTCAGTTGGAGAAGGAAATGGCAACCCACTCCAGTCTTCTTGCCTGGAGAATCCCAGGGATGGGAAGCCTGGTGGGCTGCCGTCTATGGGGTTGCACAGAGTTGGACACGACTGCAGTGACTTAGCAGCAGCAGCAGCAGCAGTGTCTCAGTAATTGATGAAGAAACTAATTCTTCCTTGAATATAACTCAAAAGCTATTGTTTATCTGTGTGTGTAGGAAAAACATAAAGACATTTGAAAAATATCTTTAGAAGTTTTAATGTCTTTTAGAAATTAAGGAAAAATTCAACCCAATCTGGCTAATGACACTTTTACCTAGTACTTATCCCTATCAGGTGTAAAATTTGCTATTTAAACTTGTGCCTGAGAAAAATTACACATCTGCATATCACAAGCCTTTGAAATTGCAAAAAGAGCCTATAGCATGATTGGAAAATCCTCAGTGCCCAAGATCTAGTGGTCATCAAAATATTTACACCTGAGCATGTGAGAGAGGAGAGAGACAGCCTGACTATGACATGTAGTACTCTAATTCCATCACCATCCCTCATTAGTGCTTTCTAAATTGTGTCCCACATGGACCTTGCCTGGGAAAGAAATTCTGTATGCAGTGGTCCCCAACTTTTGCCATCTAATGCCTAATGATCTGAGGTGGAACTGATATAATAATCGTAAAGCACACAATAAATGTGATGTGCTTGCACCACTGAAAAACCACCCCCCTCCCCCTCTACCCTACCTCCCTGCCAGTCCACGGAAAAACTATATTCCCCCAAACCATCCCTGGTGCCAAAAAGGCTGGGGACCACTGCTGTAGAGCATCAACATTCATTCCACAGGGTCCTGCTCATGTGTTGTTGGTCACTACATGATCCATACTGTAACTTCAAGACAATATATTTTATTTTATTGAAGAACTTAAAATTATGGGAATATAAAAATTTCAGACAACACTGGTCCAAGAGATCTATTTCTTCCAAACAGACTTTTAGAAAACTTCAAATTAGTGTTAGTGAGCAGAGGCTGTCTATCAGCCTATTCACAATGTCTATTCTCTAAAGTTCATTTCATCCCAGTGTTAGAAGAGCCTAAATGGTAAAATGTTAAAGGAGCTGAAAGAATCTGATGAATGCTATTATCAATATGCAATTTTTCTGTGATATAAATGTTGAGATAGAAATTAGACACTGAGAAAAATATAAAGTAACTATTAAAAAATCAGAACAAAGACAACATTAATTTTAACTGTTTTCATGAGGTTACCAACTGTTTTCTTAATAGCTTCTTATGATTTGGTTTTTCTACATTGGCTCCAAGGCAGAGAACGTAAAATAGCAAAGGACAAAAGAGAAAGTGAGTCACTAATGAAGCTGACATCTTATTAGCTTTAAAATATGCAGTCTATGGATTCATTTTGATATTTGGCAAAACTAATACAATTATGTAAAGTTTAAAAATAAAATAAAATTAAAAAAATAATAATAAAAAAAATAAAATAAAATATGCAGTCTGATACTTACCTGGCAGGGGAAATATCACAATCAAAATACTGAGTATGCTTTTCCATGAATACTATTAAAGCCCTGAGAAGACTAAAAGGTCCTATCAAATTTCAGGCAGTGAACCCAACTAGTTAAAAAATGCATGCTTTCCCACAGCTAAATCAAAAATAATTTAGCAACTCAGTGATGAACTATAGGCCACTTTTTTTTTTTTTAAAGAAGGAATTGTTTTTTCATACATTTGATTGGTTTAACCTCTATTTCATGAGACATTTCCAAGCAAAACTAAATATAAAGCTAATCAAAGTGGAGTAGCACTTTGAGCAGACATTAATCCCGTAATCCTCTATTAGATAGCTACTATGTGAAGAGTAATGTAAGAAGTAACCTAGGAAAGAAAGACTCATATATATAAAGCAATTTTCCCTAATCAATTAATACGTTGTACAAACATAAACAGACTTCCCTGGTGGCTCAGATGGTAAAGCATCTGCCTACAATGGGAGATCCAGGTTCAATCCCTGGGTTGGGAAGATCTCCTGGAGAAGGAAATGGCAACCCACTCCAGTATTCTCGCCTGGAAAATCCCATGGACAGAGGAGCCTCTTAGGCTGCAATCATGGGTTCACAAAGAGTGGGATATGACTGAGCGACTTCACTTTCACTTTCATAAACATAAAACAGTCAGAATACAAGCAAATATAAAACAGTGGAAAATATTACATGCAATATAATTCAAAACTAGAAAATAAAACAAAGAAATTAATATAGAGATAAGAGAACTGGAATTGGACTAAACAAAATGGTATTCAACTTAATTTTCTGTGTCTTAACTTCCCAGAATCTTTTAAAAGGTTATTGTGCATTATTTGATAAAAATACTTACAGACATAATTCTGTAAACTTCTCTGACCAGAGAACTTGCCATTGTATTAACATTGCAGAAAACAATTTCTACTAAACTCAGGTTTACAAATGCTGTTTCAGTGGGAAAATTGTATCCCGTACATTTGAAGTATATCTTCGAATGCAGAATTCTCAAAAATCCAACACCCTGTTAGTTTCTTGATGCATACTTCCCTCTTCTTCCTTTAAAAATAAGCTAGTAAGAGAATAGCAAACAAGCAGTTTCAAAGGATGCAAACAACTAAATTTAATGGATATCACAATAGGGTTTCAGAAGAGAGAGAGCAATTTTCTTGAGGAGAGCTAACCCCATAACTGTAGCACATATCCTGTAAGCTGTTGATTATTGAGGAACCTCCTTATATTTATGTTAGTCATAGCTGTCATGCAGAATAGCTGAGTCAGTGTTCTATCTTAAATTTGTGTCTGTGCTCAATATTTAGTTCATGCTATCTAGCTGAATGAGTAACAACATAGGGAAAAGGAACTATGATGAAACAATTCTATTTGCTAATCCAACTAATGGGATGTCACAATTCATTCAACAAGGATTAATTCCATTCTCTGTTTTAGTTACTGTACTAGGGAATATCTTAAGAGTATCGTGTGGTGCCTTTCCTAGAGGTGAAAGAAGGAATTGGCCTACCTTTCCAGTACTTTGGCCACCTCATGCAAAGAGTTGACTCATTGGAAAAGACTCTGATGCTGGGAGGTATTAGGGGCAAGAGGAGAAGGGGACGACAGAGGATGAGATGGCCGGATGGCATCACTGACTCGATGGACGTGAGTCGCAGTGAACTCCGGAAGTTGGTGATGGACAGGGAGGCCTGGCGTGCTGCGATTCATGGGGTCGCAAACAGTCTCAGACACAACTGAGCGACTGATCTGATCTGATCAGATACGTGAAATATCAGATACATTTTATTTTTAACTAAAAGAGACACTGATGAACCCTTTATTACACTATGAATAATCAAGAATTCAAAGCATATAGAAAGGTAAGCCACATTTTTTGAAGCCGCAATACCCAGGGCCAAGTTTAGAATATGGTTTGTGATAGCAACATGTTACTTGTCTATGCCTCATTGGCTTCCTCATTAGTGCAATTGTGAAAATAATGAAACATTAATGAAAATAGTAATACATAATAATGTTAGTAATGTATGTCCTCAAACAACAATAAGGTGTTTTTGAAATTAAATAAATATATACCAGGTAAAATAATAAAGCATTCAAACATTTTAAATACCATTAACTATGTTTTTAACTTAAAATTTCTTTCCTAACATTGCAAGTGACAAGTTTGAAGTTACTACATCTAAGTAAAATTTATCTACATAAACTCTGTTCTATTCATATCAGCTGTAGTGTCATCAAAGTTCATTAAGAAGAAAATGAATCTTGATTAGAATAAATTTTGAAATAGTATTAAGCCACTTTATAGGTATATTTTAGCGAAAAAATGGATGGTTTCACTCTAGCATTTCATTTTATTTAATTCCATTTATGGTATTTTTCATATCTGAAAAATCTAATGGCAAAGTCTTTCTTCTGTGAATAGCTGTTCAGCTGAAAAAAATGAATTTTTTAAAATCACTGTCTAATCCTGAATCATACAACAGTATGTTCCAAATCAAATACTTCATGTGCAATAGGTTATTTTCTAGTTATTTGAATTTTCTTTCAGGGTAAGATTTTCATGACAAATTCAAAATCTAATCTACTGGAAAAATTGCCACTGCCAATAAGTAAAACAACACATTTCTATAAAACTATGTAATATTTGTACAGTAAATTCATAGTTATATAACCTCAGGCAACATTTCCTCAACACTGGCTATGTACAGTATTTATGTAAAACTTATCAGGTTTTCCCATTAGATAGGTAGGTTTTGTGTGTGTGTGTGTGTGTGTATGAGTGTAACCAGAAAAGTTGTATTAATACTATAGAATCATCTATTAACTACTTTGAATGACCAATAGAAATATTTTTGCAACTAAATGTAATTGTTAATATTTGTACAGAATCACTGTGGCATGATATAATCACCAAAAAAGAAACAATTTCAAATAAATTATAAAAGCAACACCCATAAATCTTAATTTCTTAATCCTATGCTGTGGTTAGTGAGCATAGGTAACATTTTGACAGTTTCAAAGATAATGTAACATTTTATACTTAATAGTTTTTCTTCTAGTTTTTTATTAAAATAGGATTTCCTGCTTAGTTTTTTAAAAATAATGTTTCCCTTACCTATGATACTGGGAAATTGTTAGAAATGCAAGTAAGTAATTTTTAAATTCCTACAAACATGAAATCATCAATACCAAATTTACAAACTTTAAAACACATTTAAACTAATTTGACATTATACTAAATAAATAATTTAATCTAGCATTCAATTCTGTATTTTCCCAAAATTATGTTTTTATATACAGTTTACAATGATTGCCTATAGTCACTTGAATATATTCAGTTTTATTTATTATAAAACATTTCACATTTTTCTTTTCCCCTTTCATAATATATGTCTTGGGTTGGAATATCTTATCGTTTGTGACATGGATGTAGATTTGCATTATGGAATTTATCTTTTCAGGTAAAATTTTTTTCCAATGATGCTAATAGATATAGGGAATATTTCACTTTACACAAAACCCTATAACACAATCTCAACAAAAATAAAAAAGTCTGGTTTAATGGAATAAAGTCAACCTGACTACTGGCAAAGTAGCAACTGTAAAGGATTTAGGCAAAAATGAGCTTTTACAATGTATTTTTCAAATAAATTGCTTCCCTTAGAAGACTAATATAGAGGAGAATAAAAGCTGAGGACCAATAGGTAGGAATGATTTATAAAATCGTGATACTTGGGGAGTTAGAAGAAAGTGAACCTCCATTTAACCTCCTTTCATGTGTCCTAAAAAAATTGCCAAGGCAGTTTCATTTAACCAGCTGATTTTAAATTGTTCCTTGAGGCTGATTTTATAAAACTTCTTTGATTTTATGGTTGTGCAGTTTTATGAGCACCGTAAATGCCACAAACCTCAGAAATGGCGAATCATTTCAATAGGAGCACCCTTTTTTTGGAATCAGGATGAAGTTAAGTTACTGAGAGCTGAAATCTTTTAACAGAGTTACTCTGGCTTACATTTCATATGACTACCTAACATGAGCATTACTAGAGTATTGTATTACTCTGAGTACAGTTTATTATAGATCTTCATTACTTAAACTTTTCATTTCTCTGAGCCAATAGTCTATGACCTATTTATGGTGCAGCAATGTCAGGAGTCTGTCTACTAAATTTAAAACTTAGCAATACATCTATGAGCACAATGCAGTTACTCTTCAGAAGGCACTGACCACAGAGGCATTGGGGATTGACACTCTAGAGATAGAGCAATTATTATTCTTGTACTAGGATACGAAGTATTTTTTTAATCTACAATCTTACTATTGTGAAAGGCCAGTGATTGCACAAGGATCATCAGATATCACTGACAGAGCAGAATGGACCAAGGTGTACCTGATGTAGTCTAATACATTTAATATGACCCATGCCTAAAAACGCTCAGAGGGTGACTTTTAAAAAGGCATCATTTCATTTTGATTCATGAAAAAATAACGAGGGTGCTGTTTTTGTTTTTCAGATATTTAAAATTTTTCTTTAGAATCAAATCCACATTGTTTTTTACTGGACTTGTAGCAAAGCATGTGATAATGATAGTGGATGCAATTTCCTTTTATTATAAGTGAAATCACTCCTCCTGAGATCTTGAGGACACTTTAGCACTTTCACTTTTCATGAGAGCGCAATAATTGCTCATCCTAAAATTTAGCACTGCCACTTAGGACAAGAAGACAGTCTCTAGATATACCTGCAATACGTTCACCGAGTTGTGCTTTCCAAATTATGACATACATTTCACAAATACATTCTTGTAGTTTGTGTTGAGAAGCAAAAACCTCACACAAAAGGCTGAAAAGAGAATCATTTTAACTTCAAGCAGAAATCTATTATTATCTCTATCCAGGATTCCAAATAAAGAATATCCAAGAGAAAACAGCACTAGTGGAGATAAAAATGAACATTTTAGATTAGCTTTCAAGAGCTGCATGTTGAAAGAGAAAAAAATAATGAACCTGAGCCACATTCTATAAATTCTACAAAGGTTATTGTCACCATCAGTCAATATAACTAAAATGAAGCTATGAGAATTGAGGGTCCTTAAGCTGATAACTCCAAATTATTTTGCCCTTAAATATATGAGAACAATGTATAGCTTTGAATTTTACATTAGTGACATACAGTGAGGAGTAAGTACAAGACAATGGACATTGCCTAGGAATGTATGACTAAAGTGACATGCCTAGCCAGTTATCAAATATTAAGGACATAAACTAACTCACAGTAAAAAGTGTTAACTGGTAGCAAATAAAGCTCCATGTAGTCAAGGCTATGGTCTTCCCAGTGGTCATGGACAGTTGTGAGAGCTAGATCATAAAGAAGGCCAGAGTGCTTAAGAATTGATGCTTCTTCACTGTGGTGTTGGAGGACTCCTGAGATTCCCTTGGATTGCAAGGAGATAAAACCAGTCAATCTTAAAGAAAATCAACCCTGAATAACTCATTGGAAGGGCTGATGCTGAAGCTCCAGTATTTTGGTCACCTGATGTGAACAGCCAAATCATTGGAAAAGACTCTGATGCTGGTAAAGATAGTGGGCAAAAGGAGTAGAGGGTGTCAGAGGATGAGACAGCTGGATGGCATCACTGATGCAATGGATATGAACTTGGGCAAACTTTGGGAGATGGAGAGGGACAGGAAGGCCTGGCATGGTGCAGTCCATGGGGTTGCAAAGAGTAGGATGTGACTGAGCGACTGAACAAGAACAATAAGAGCAACATCAAAATTATAACAACCACTGTAACAATGATTCCTTTTTATTGAGAGTCAGGCCTTTGTTTAGTATTTGTTGTTGTTTAGTTGCTAAGTAGTGTCTGACTCTTTTGCTAACCCATGGACTGTAGCCCACTGGGCTCCTCTATCCATGGGATTTCTCAGGCAAGAATACTAGAGTGGGTTGCCATTTCCTTTTCTACCATACTGTATTTTGAATCCAAGTACCTCAAGTTGATTTTTTAAAAGTAATAGCATTTGTATCAAAGCACACAATGTATTTTCCTAATTAAGTTGATTACACAACCCTGTGAGGTTTAACAGTAACTTTTTCTTATTTAGAAATGATACAAGATAGATTTAAAGAGGTTGAACTGGTTTTCTAACCCACAGAATTGGTGACAGCTGAAGCAGGACTGACACTCAACAATATCCCACCTTAGGGAATGTTTCTAAAGAGTGGTTCTTGAGGCTGAGGCGATCTGAGGTCTGTGGTGCGGAGGAGTTTTTCTTAACAAGGTTAACAAAAATCATAAGGCACATGTCATTGAATCAGCAAGATCTAGATCCAGATAGTACTACAGATGTGGAAGATGTTGCCGATGCTGAAGAAGAACTTATTAAAAAATGTGAAGAAATGTGGAAAGATATGGAAGAATGTCAAAACAAATGATCACTTATTGGAACTGAGACACTCACTGATTCAAATGCTCAGGGTTTAAACCAGCATTCCATACATTGCAAGGCAGAGTCTTAACCACTGGACCACCAGGGAGGCCTCCCTATTGCATTTTTGAAATCTGTCACTATTAATTATGCAAGTGAAATGTTTGACTGCTGAACTTAGTGGCAAAAAGAAACTCCTGAAAACTAGGGAAATGGTGTTAGACAAAAAGGAAATTCGAGTGGTTTTTCTTATATGAGTTCAGAATGGTGATGAAGTAGCAGAGATAACTTGCAGCATCAACAATGCATTTTTCTCAGGAACTGCTAATAAACATATAGTGCAGTGGTGGTTCAAGAAGTTTAGCAAAGGAGATGAGAGCCTTGAAGATGAGGAGCACATGGCCGGCCATCAGAAGCTGACAACTAGCTGAAAGGATCATTGAAGCTGATCCTCTTACAACTACACAAGAAGTTGTGGAAGAACTCAATGTTGGCCATTCTATGGTTGTTCAGTATTTGAAGCAAATTGAAAAGGTGGAAAAGCTCGTTAAGTGAGTACCTTGTAAGTTGACTGAAAGTAAAAAAAAATCATCGTTTTAAGTGTTTTCTTACTGTACTCAACAACAATGAACCATTTCTCAATCAGATTGTGACGTGTAATGAAAAGTTGATTTTATATGACAGCCAGTGATGACCAGCTCAGTGGTTGGACCAACAAGAAGCTCCAAAGCACTTTCCAAAGCCAAATTTGCCCCGAGAAAAGGTCATGGTCACTGGTGGTCTGCTGCTGGTCTAATCCACTACAGCTTTCTGAATCCTAGTGAAACTATTACATCTGAGAAGTATGCTCAGCAAATTGATGAGATGCACTGAAAACTGAAGCACCTGCAATTGGCATTGATCAACAGAAAGGGCCCAATTCTTCTCCATAACAACACCTAACTGCACAGCATACAACCAGTGCTTCCAAAATGTTTGGAAGTTATGATGTTTTGCTGCATCCACCATATTCACCTGATTTCTTGCCAACGGACTACCACTTCTTGAAGCATCTTGACAACTTTTGAAGGGAAAAAAGCTTCCACAACCAGCAGGAGGCAGAAAATGCTTTCCAAAAGTTTGTCAAATCCCGAAGCCCAGATTTTTATGCTACAGGAATAAACTAACTTATTTCTCATTGGCAAAAATGTATTGATTATAATGGTTCCTATTTTGATTAATAAATATATGTTTGAGCCTAGTTATAATGATTTAAAATTCATGATCTGAAACTGCATTTATGTTTGCACCAACCTAATATGTTCATGCCAATGTCCACCATTGTTTTATGTCTTCACTACCACCTAGTAGTCTTTTTAATTTCAGCATCTCTGATATGTATGTATGTACAATTATGATTTTAATTTATATTCAACCGTATATCTTGTTGCCTCCTCTAGCATTATATTGGGTATCTCAAAGACCACTTATACTCTGCTATTAAAATGTTGGTGTTCAGTGAAAAAAAAAAAAAGAGTGGTTCTCAAATTTTATTTCCTGTACCTATTACTCTTTCAAAGATCTGCAGCCTATCATGGCAAAAATAGGAGATACAAATTTCCAAAGAAAACAATGTATGTACTTTCTGACTTTCTAATAATATATTTAATGTTTATGATAGGATTTGATGACATAAAAAGTACAATAATGTTAGTAAATCAAATTGATTTTTATGACCTTAAAGTTTAAAGACATGTTTACATTACTGCTTCCTTAATTATGTAATGATACTGTTGAGTATGCATTTTAATACTGTTAATTATAAATTACAAAATCATATATTGGATATCATGTTTATGTTTATTACAGTAATACAGATAGTTTTCAAATAATTTTGTGTTACTAAAGCTTAGTCACTACAGTACACATTTCTTGTACTAAATATTGTTTGATCCTATAAATAACTTCGTATGCTAGACATTGAGGTCCGATTATAACAAAAGTAAACTGCTAACATGAGGAACTGTATTACTAAATGCCATAGGGCAAGCAAGTGCCAGAACCAATTTGAACTGATACTCTTAACCATCTATACCGTCAAGGGCAAGGTAGAAATTATCTATATATAGACAATGATACCTTAATACTTGGAAAGGGCAATAACTGAACCAATAATGTAAATTTCAAAAGGAAAATGGGTTGCTCTTTTTTAAGAGTAGCAATTTTTGCCTTGCTGAATAGAGACAAACAGAAGGAACCATCGAGAACCGCATAGAATGACAATCCATTCAGGAAATCCACCGAAAAATATGTAAAACAAAACCTTCCAGAATTGAAGAGAGAAACAATTCTATAAAAGTATTTGGAGACTTTAATACTACATTATAAGTAATATAGGTAGGACAACTAGACAGAAATAAAGTAGAATGATGTCAGCAGGATAGACTGGGAAGTCAAAGTTAAACTGATTTCTTAAATTGACAAGAAAACATAGTAAACAGCAATGCAAACCATCTGAAAGTATAAATTATTCCAGTAATGGTAAATATACAGACAGAGAATAATGAAACACACTAATGGTAGTGCATAAAACACTTTTGATCCTATTAAGAAAGATACAATTTCATTAATGGATAAATAATATAAAAAGAAGCAAACACTACAAAAACACAAAGTGGGAAGAGGAGAAATTTACAGTTTCTGTATGTTATTAAAATTAAGATGTTATTGTTTTATTGGTGGGTTACATCAGCATTCAGCGTGTCCTTCCTCTTTTCTCTGTTTTTTTTTTAAATTAACATCTATTGAACATCTTAACTGAATAAAAGTGCTTCTGCAAATCATACCACAGAGATTGTGGATATAAGGAACTTACTGAAACTTCCCTACCCTCACTTGCCACAATCAGGGAAAAGGGAAACTAGAAAGTGAAAAATGACATAGATACCCATGTTGAGAGAGTATTGTAGGAGTCCAGGCTGCCTGAGGGAAGAATCTGACATACAATCAGAGTGGGATAGAGAGGTCTTTAGATGCACAGGAGAGGGAGAACTTGCTGAGGGGCCTAGAATAACATATTAAAAGTATTAAAAGACAAAACTTGCCAGCCAAGAAACTATATCTAACAAAGTCATTCTTCAGATACTAAGAAGAAAGAGAACTTTCCAAAACAAAACCAGAGGGAGTGCCCTGCTACTAGACTTCACTCAGAGAAACAGAGAGGAGTTCATCAAGTTGAAATGAAAAGATGCTAATCTGAAACATGAAAACATATGAAGGTACACCACAGTCTAATAAAGATGAAAATAATATTAGAAAAATGTAACTATATTAGGTTGGTGTGCTATCCAGTTAACTATACATGATAAAGGACAAGAGCATTAAATCTATAGCAAACATTATCTGTTAATGAAAATGCAGCATAAAAAGGTAATTATATAAAATTATATAAGTGGATGAGTAAAAGTATGGAGCTTTTATATACAAAAGAAGTTAAGTGCTATTAACATAAAATGGACTGCTTTATCTAAGTCTCATTGTAACCACAAATCAAAGATCTAAAGTAAATTCATGACACATAAAAAAGGAATGACAGAGAATGGAAAAACATATTCCATGAAAATGGAAATCAAAAGAAACTTGGAGAACCAATACTCATATCAGATAAAATAGGCTTTAAAATAAAGACTGTTATAAGAGGCTATGAAGACACTACATAATTAATAATCAAGGGATAATCTAAGAAGAAGATATAACAATTGCAAATATGTATGTCCTAAACATAGGAGCATCTCAATATTTAAAGCAAATACTAACAACAATAAAGGGAGAAATCAACACAGTAATAGTGGGGGACTCTAACACCCCACTTTCATCAGTAGATCATCCAGACAGAAAATCAGTAAGGAAACACAGGCATTAAATGAAACCTTAGACCAGATAGTCTAATTGATAGTTATAGAACACTCCATCTAAAAGCAGCAGAATACATATTCTTCTCAAGTTCACATATAACATTCTCCAGGATTGACCACATGCTGGGCCACAAAATGAGACTTGGATAATTTAAGAAAACTGAAATCTTATTAAGCATGTTTTCTGACCACAATGCTATGAGATTAGAAATAAACCATGAGGAAAAAAAACCCTAAAAACTCAAGACACATGGAGCCTAAACAGTGGATCACTGAAGACATCAAAAGAAAAAAAAAAAAAAAAAAGCCAGAAACAAATGACAATGAAATCACAAGTATCCAAAACCTATGCAGTACAAGCAGTTCTAAGAAGCAAGTTTATAACAATACAAAATTACCTCAGGAAAAAAAAAAAAATCTCAAATAAATTGCCTAACCTTACACCTAAAGCAAATAGAGAAAGGAGAATAAGCAAAACCCAAAGTTAGTAGAAGGAAAGAAATAATAAAGATTAGAGTAGAAGTAACTAAAATAAAAGCAAAACAATAGCAAAGGTCAATGAAACCAAAAGCTAGTTCTTTGAAAAGGTAAATAACATTGATAAACTTTTATTCAGACTCATCAAGAAAAAAAGAGAGTGTACTCAATAAAAGTACAAGTGAAAAAGGAGAAGTTACAACTGGCACTACAGAAATACAAGGGATCATAAAAGACTACTGCAAGCAATCATATGCCAATCAATAAAATGGACAACCTGAAAGAAATGGACAAATTCTAAGAAAGGTACAATCTCCCAAGACTCAACCAGGAAGAAATAGAAGATAGAAGACAAATAAAAAGCACTGAAACTGAAACTATAAGTAAAAAACTCCTAACAAAATTCAGGATCTGATGCCTTCTCAGGCAACTTCTATCAGACATTTAAAGGAAGTTAACATTTGTCCTGAAATTGTTTCAAAAACTGAAGAGGAAGGAAAACTCCCAAACTCACTCTATGAGGCCACCACCACCTTGATACCTAAACCAGACAAAGATACCACAAAAAAGAAAAGAAAGAGAAAATTACAGGTCCATATTGCTTATGAACATAGACACAAACATCCTTAATGAAATACTAGCAGTCTGAATCCAGTAATACATTACTGGATCATATACCATAGTCAAGTGGGATTTATTCCAAGCAAGCAAGGATTTTTCTGTATATGCAAATCAATCAGTGTGATATACCACATTAACAAATTGAAGAGTAAAAACCATATGATCATCTCAATAGACGCAGAAAAAGCTTTCCACAAAACTCAGCACCCATTCATGATATAAACTCTCCACAAAGTCATCAGAGAAAAGACATTCCTCAACATAATAAAGTCCATATGCAATAAACCTATAGCTAACATCCTACTAAATGGTGAAAAGCTGAAATCATTTCCTCTAAGATCAGTGACTAGACAAGGATGCCCATACTTGCCACATTTTTTCCAACATATTTCTGTAATTTCTAGGTTTAGCAATCAGAATAAAAAGAAATACAAGGAATCCAAAATTGGAAAAGAAGTTAAACTGTCACTGTTTGCTTATGACACAATACTATACATAGAAAATCCTAAACATGCTACTAGAAAACTACTAGAGTTTATCAGTGAGTTTGGTAACATTGCAGGTTACAAAATTCTTACACAGAAATCTATTGCATTTCTATACACTAACAATGAGAAAACAGAAAGAGAAATCAAGGAAACTATTCCATTCACCATGGCAATGAAATGAATAAAATACTTAGGAATAAATCTACCTAAAGAATCAAAGGCCTGTATATAGAAAACTATAGAAAACTGATGAAAGAAATCAAAGATGACACAAATAGATGGAGAAATATACCATGTTCATGGATCAGAAAAATCAATATAGTGAAAATGAGCATACTACCCAAAGCAATCTATAGATTCAATGAAATCCATATAAAGCTACCAACAGTATCTTTCACAGAACTAGAACAAGTAATTTCACAATTTGTATAGAAATACAAAACACCTTGCATAACCAAAACAATCTTGAGAAAGAAGAATGCAACTGGAGGAATCAACCTGCCTGACTTCAGCCTATACTACAAAGCTACAGACAAGGACAGAAATATAGAACAAATGGAACTAAATAGAAAGCCCAGAGATAAATCCACGCACCTATGGACACCTTATCTTTGACAAAGGAGGCAAAACTATACAATGGAGAAAAGACAATCTCTTTAACAAGTGGTGCTGGGAAAACTGGTCAACCACTTGTAAAAGAATGAAACTAGAACACTTTCTAATACCATACGCAAAAATAAACTCAAAATGGATTAAAGATCTAAATGTAAGACCAGAAACTATAAAACTCCTAGAGGAGAACATAGGCAAAACACTCTCTGACATAAATCACAGGAGGATCCTCTATGACCCACCTCCCAGGGTCATGGAAATAAAAGCAAAAATAAACAAATGGGACCTGACTAAACTTAAAGGTTTTGCACAATGAAGGAACCTATAAGCAAGGTGAAAAGACAGCCTTCAGAATGGGAGAAAATAATAGCAAACGAAGCAACTGTCAAAGAATTAATATAAAAAATATACAAGCAGCTCCTGTAGCTCAATTCCAGAAAAAAAAAAAAATTGGTCTAAATAACTAAACAGGCATTTCTCCAAAGAAGACATACAGATAGCTAACAAACACATGAAAAGTTGCTCAACATCACTCATTATCAGAGAAATGCAAATCAAAAGCACAATGAGGTACCATCTTAGGTCAGTCAGAATGGCTGCTATCAAAAAGTCTACAAACAATAAATGCTGGAGAGGGTGTGGAGAAAAGGGAGCCCTCTTACACTGTTTTGGGGAATGCAAACATGTACAGCCACTATGGAGAACAATGTAGAGATTCCTTAAAAACCTGGAAATAGAACTGCCATACAACCCAGCAATCCCACTGCTGGGCATACACAGTGAGGAAACCAGAATTGAAAGGGACACATGTACCCCAATGTTTATTGCAGCACTGTTTACAATAGCTAGGACATGGAAACAACTTAGATGTCCATCGACAGACAAATGGATATGAAAGCTGTGGTACATATACACAGTGTGGAACACTGCTACTGCTGCTGCTGCTGCTAAGTCACTTCAGTCGTGTCCAACTCTGTGTGACCCCATAGACGGCAGCCCACCAGGCTCCGCCGTCCCTGGGATTCTCCAGGCAAGAACACTGGAGTGGGTTGCCATTTCCTTCTCCAATGCATGAAAGTGAAAAGTGAAAGTGAAGTCGCTCAGCTGTGTCCAACTCTTAGCAACCCCATGGATTGCAGCCTACCAGGCTCCTCCATCCATGGGATTTTCCAGGCAAGAGTACTGGAGCAGGGTCCCATTGCCGTCTCCGAATGTGGAACACTACTCAGCTATTAAAGAACAACACACTGAATCAGTTCTAATGAGATGGATGAAACTGGAGCCTATTATATAGAATGAATTAAGTCAGAAAGGAAAACACCAATACGGTATATTAATGCATATATGTGGAATTTAGAAAGATGGCAGCGATGACCCTATATGTGAGATAGCTAAAGAGACACAGATATAAAGAACACACTTTTGGACTTGGGAGAAGGTGAGGGTGGGATGATTTGAGAGAATAGCATTGAAACATGTGTATTACCTTATGTGAAATAGATGGCCAGTCTAAGTTCAATGCATGAAGCAGGGCACTGGTGAGCATTTTGCTAAGTGGAATAAGTCAAAGAGAGAAAAACACTGTGTATCATTTATATGTAGAATATACAAAATATAATAAATTGGGCTTCCCTCATAACTCAGTCTGCAAAGAATCTGCCTGCAATGCAGGAGGCCCAAGTTTGATCCCTGGGTCAGGAAGGTCCCCTAGAGAAGGAAATGGCAAGCCACTCCGGTATTCTTGCCTGGGGAATCTCAAGGACAGAAAAGCCTGGTAGGCTTTATCCAATGAGGTCCAATAGAGTTGGACCCGACTTAGTGACTCAATCAGTCAGTCAGTGTATGTAAAAAAAAGAAGACTCACAGATATAGGGGACAAACTAGTGGTAACTTGGGTGAGGGTGAGCAATACAATAGTAGGGAAGTGGGAAGTACAAACTACTGGATGTAAAATACACGACAAGGATATGTTATATAACACAGGGAGTACAGCCGATATTTTGTAATAATTATAAACTGAGTATAATTTTTTAAACTTATATAAAATAAAATACTAAATTTTAAAAAAATGAAATGTAAGAGGGAGGTTATAACTGATACCACAGGAATACAAAAGATCATGACACTATTATGAACAATTTTACAGCTGAAAATCGGAAAATCAAGAATTGAATAAATATCCAGAAACATCCACCTTTCCAAGACTAAATATAAAGAAACAGAAATTCTGAACAGATTACTAGTGAAGACATTAGATCAACAACCAAAAATATCCCCCAAAATAAAAATCCAGGACTAAATGGCTTCACTGTTGAATTCCACCAAATACTTAAAGAATTAACACCTATCTTTGTTAAATTCTTCCAAAAAATAGAATAGAATGTTACCCTGATACCAATACCAGACAAAAGTGCCACAAGAAAAGATAATTACAGGTCAATATGCCAGATGAACATATAGCCAAAAGTTCTCAATAAGATATTAACAAACCAACTTCAATGATATTGAAGGGATCATATACCATGAAGAGTCAACAGAACTATCTGAGGTTCTTTAGAGAAGATGCCAATGGCTGTGTCAGTGCTATTACTGCATAAAAATTTTGAAGCTTAAATGCATAAATATAAAATTCTCTATTCAAAATACAATGTTATAATCCTGGTGTCACCTTTAAAGTGAATAATGAGAGTTACTACTCTTTCTGTCAACCCTATTCTGATGCCTAAAAATTTATTGTTTAGAAATCTAATATCAAGGGCTCTTTGCAGTTTTTTATATTGGACTCAGTCTCTGTGGATTATAAATCCACTCTTAATATTACAAAAGAGAAAATGAAATCATGTTGTTTCCAACAACATCACACACTGTCACATGGTTTGAAATATAATCTCATAGCTTTGTGGTCAGAAAAGATGCCTGACATGATTTCAATTTCTTTAAATTTGATTAGGTGGGATTTACACCAGGGATTGGTAGATAGGTTTACACTCACCACTTGATCAACCTGATTTACCAGATTTATAAAATGAGGGACAGTAATTATATGATTATCTCAATACATGTAAAAAAGCACCTGACAAATTTCAGCACCCATTTCTGTTAAAAAAAAAAAAAAAAAAACTCAACAAAATCAGTATAAAGGGAATTTAACTTACCATAATAGAGGCTACATATGATAAAGTCACAGCTAAAACAGTACTCCAAGGTGAAAACTTCCTAAAATATCAGATGCAAGACAAGGATACCCACTCTTGCCACTTTTATCCAGTATAGTCCTAACAGTTCTAGCCAGAGCAAGTAGGCAAGAAAAAGAAACAAAAGCCATCCAAATTGCAAGGAAGAAGTAAAACTGTCACTCTTTGCAGATGACATACTATTCTATACAGAAAACCTTAAGCCCTCCCCCCACAAAAAAAAAAAAAAAAAAAAAAAAAACTGTTAGATCAACTAACTCAGTAGAGTTACAGTGAAAAAATTTATGGTTTCCAGTCTGGCATGTAAGGAGTTTGGAAGTCTCCATTCCATCCTAACAAAATGTAAAAGCCTGAAAATATATATATAGTTATGTATAATGAAATAAATGATAGCAATAATACATGGGACAGGAGGGAGGGAGGATTTAGGATTATTTTGATACTATAAAATATTTATACTACTGATGAAGTAGTATATACATAAATATATATAAATAATTTTCTGATAAAATATGTATTATGAAGGTGTTATTTGATATATAAAATAATGTAAGTTTTCTCAGAAAACTTCTCATAAAAATTATGTAGATGTAACACTGTATGCTGGGAGAAATATCAATAACCTCAGATATGCAGATGACACCACCCTTATGGCAGAAAGTGAAGAGGAACTAAAAAGCCTCTTGATGAAAGTGAAAGAAGAGAGTGAAAAAGTTGGCTTAAAGCTCAACATTCAGAAAACGAAGATCATGGCATCTGGTCTCACCACTTCATGCGAAATAGATGGGGAAGCAGTGGAAACAGTGTCAGACTTTGTTTTTTGGGGCTCCAAAATCACTACAGATGGTGACTGCAGCCATGAAATTAAAAGACGCTTACTGCTTGGAAGGAAAGTTATGACCAACCTAGATAGCATATTCAAAAGCAGAAACATTACTTTGCCAACAAAGGTTCATCTAGTCAAGGCTATGGTTTTCCCTGTGGTCATGTATGGATGTGAGAGTTGGACTGTGAAGAAGGCTGAGCGCCGAAGAATTGATGCTTTTGAACTGTGGTGTTGGAGAAGACTCTTGAGAGTCCCTTGGACTGCAAGGAGATCCAACCAGTCCATTTTGAAGGAGATCAGCCCTGGGATCTCTTTGGAACGACTGATGCTAAAGCTGAAACTCCAGTCCTTTGGCCACCTCATGCAAAAAGTTGACTCATTGGAAAGACTCTGATGCTGGGAGGGATTGGGGGCAGGAGGAGAAGGGGATGACAGAGAATAAGATGGCTGAATGGCATCACCGACTCGATGGACATGAGTTTGAGTGAACTCCGGGATTTGGTGATGGACAGGGAGGCCTGGCGTGCTGCAATTCATGGTGTCTCAAGGAGTCGGACATGACTGAGTGACTGAACTGAACTGAACATTGTATCATTTCATTGGTAGTGTTAATACCATACACACACTTAAGAGAGAAAAAGAAAGATAGATGTAGGGCCTGTTTCTCTGCTCCTGATCTCAAGTCAAGCTTTGATGTGGCACCTTACCTTTGCTGGACCTCAATTTCCTAGTCTGTACAGCATGAACATATGAACACATGAACCTCGTGAGGTCCTTTCCTGCTCTTGCATGTGGGGACTATCAGTGGACAGACAGAATTGAAATAAAAAAAAACACAATATCTAAAAATTAAATGAAGTTCTAAGAAAATGTGTACAAGATATGTATGAGAAGTACTACAGCACTCTGATTAAAGAACTTAAATGGGAAACATATGAAGAAATATTCCATGTCTATGGACAGGATAACAATACTGACAGGATATCTATTGATTTACAGATTTAAATTGATTTACAGATTTAAATATATATACAGATTTAATGCAATCTCAATCAAAATCTCTCAAGTTAAATTTGTGGATATCAACAAATTAATTCTAAAGTTTACAGAGAGAGGCAAAAGACGAGAAAGGAAACACAAAATTGAAGCAAAAGAATAGTCAAAGAACTGATACTACCTGGCTTCAAGACTCACTAGAAAGCTATAGTATTCAATACAATGTGATGTTGGGGGAAAAAATAGACAGATCAATAGAATAGAACAGAGGAACCAGAAATAGACCCTCATAATATAGATAACTGATCTTTGAAAAAAGATAATGACAATTTAACGGAGAGAAGGTAGTATTTTCAACAAATAGCACTGGCAACAACTGGACATTCACTTACCAAAAAAAAAAAAGGGAAAAATCTAGAATTTATCAAAACAATTCAAACTAAGTCTCAGATCGCAATGAAAAACATAAAAACTATAAACTCCTTGGAGATAACATAGGAGAAAATCTAGATAACTTGGGGTTTGGTAATGATCTTCTAGATACAATGCCAAAAGCATGATACATTAAGAAATAACTGCTAAACTGTATACTTCATTCAACTAGAAACTTCTGATTTGCAACCAACAATGTCAAGAGAATGAGAAGAAAAGTCACAAACTGGGAAAATTTATTTTTAAGACATATGAAGGACTTTTATCTAAACAATACACAGAATGTTTCCAAGTTAAAACTAAGAAAACAATCCAATTAAAGAATGGGCCAAATAGAGACTTTACCAAAGAAGGTAAACATATGGCAAATGGGCATATGAAAAGATTTTGCACATCACTGTAATTAGGGGAATGCAAAATAAAACAATGAGATACTACTACACATCTATTAGAAAGGCCAAAATCCAGAACACTGACACTACCAAATGTATCATGGAATGTACAGTAACAGAACTCTGATTCATTGCTGGTGGGAATGTAAAATGGCATGGCCACTTTGGAGGGCAGTTTGGAAGTTTCTTACCAGGTAATCATGTTCTTACTATATGATCCAGCAATCACACTCAGCATTTTTCCAAAGGAGATGAAAACTTACTTCCAGAAAAAACTATACACATGTTTATTACGGTTGTATTCATAATTGCAAAGCTTGGAAGCAAACAAAATGATATTAGTAGGATTGGTAAATTGTGGTAGATCAATATAATGGAATATTATCCTGTGCTGAAAAGAAATGAGCTATCAAGCTATAAAAAGATGGGGAGGAATCTTAAATGATTATTACTAAATGAAAATAGCAATCTGAAAAGGCTACATACTATATGATCTTAACTAGATAGCATTTTAGCAAAGCTAAACTATTGGAGCAAATAAAAAGACTGTGGACAACGTCAAGGGAAAAATTAATAGAACATAAAGGCTCTTTATGACAGTGAACTGACTCTGTCTAAAACTATAATGGTGGATACAGGTTAACACATTTGTCCAAATCCACAGAAAATACACCACCAAGAATGAAACCTAATATGAACTACAGGTTTGGGGTGACAATGATGTGTCAATGTAGGTTCATCAACTGAAACAAATGCACCACTCTTGTGACGGATACACATAGTGGGTGCAGTTTAGGGACAGGGGGTATATGTGAGCCTTCTGCTCAATTTCGTGGGGAACTAAAACTGCTCTAAAAATAAACTTACTTTAAAAATTGGAATATTCAATAAAAAATTGATGAAATAACTAGTGAAATTATAAAATTCTATATGTTAACATGTCAAATAAAATTAAATGCTAATCCATATAAGAAAAAAAATTGAGTCTTCAAGAATTATCATATGTGAATCCACTCAGTATTCCTCATGAAAAAAAAAGTTAACATGTACTATAGGCAACATAATACCCACAAGTGTTGACAAGTCACATTTTATTTACATAACAATAATTCTGAACTCTATATTTAATAATGTTATTACCAATGCAAATTCAATAGCTATTAAATACAAATTATATAATTTCAAGCTGTTTTTCTTACATACTAAGGAAATAATTATCATATATCTATTAAAGTAATATATATTTATATAACAAATTTTAGAAAAAACCTCCATTCTATCTCACTCTGAATGTATAAAAGGCATTGTATCAGATCTCTTCTCTCTATATATATGTATTTAAAAAATTACCCCAAATATATAGGTTTAATATATACACTTAAAAATCACCCCCAAATTAATCTGTTCATTTCCTCTCAGATCTATAATTTTAAGAGTTGGTCAATTCTCAACTAAGATGTCTCTTCACTGCTTTCCAAGGAGTCAGTAAGTCTCACGCCTACCGTTGGCAGTTTCACTGGTGATGGCTGATCATATGCCATCTCCTTAACAAGTATGGATGTTGCATGGTGCCATTGGCTGGGGTACCTAGTTGCAGCTAGGTTCCAAGAAGGTCAAGGAAGAACTTGCAAAGCCTCCTGAGGCCTTAACGTGGAGGTGACACAATATTCTTTCTAACCATGTTGCAGTGGTCAAAGAAATTCACCATGATCAATCTAGATGCAGGGAGCAATAGAGGTACTCTGCTTAATGAGGAAGCAAACAGAGAATTCACATTGAAAAACAAAGTATAATAGTTATTCGCCATTGTAGACCAACTGCGCAACAAATGATTCTAGTAGACTGAAACTTCTGGCTGTTCTGAGAGAGTACACTTTTAAAAGATTTGTAAAGCTCTGCTTTGGGCATGAAAAGGTCAGAGGTAATAAATGGTAGAAAGGAAATGAAACTTTTAACTAAGATGCTTATCTATGGATACCATGGTATTCCTGTAAATAGGAAATTTAATTTCACCATCTTGACTAGATTTGCACATATTAGAACACAGATTCCTTAGACTGATCTCACTATCTTTTAGTCAGCCTACTTCCACTCATTGATATTGACTGTGTTTCCATATGGATGATTACTAGGGATCAGCAATGATGTCATTAATTTGAAAAAAACGTATAATAGTTTCAGATTTTATTCTCTAAGATACTCTCCTTAATACTAAAAATTTAAGAAATAGATGAATTGATGGAGAAAGGCAGAAGAGAAAAGAAGAAATTAAAAAAGAATATGCTTATGAAGAGAATGACACATACAAACATTTTGTTAATATAAAGCCATGCTAATTAATATGTATTAATTTGGGATTCAGTTTATGTCCCAAAGAAAACCTGTCTTCTCCAAAGACAACAATAATGTTTCTAAGGAATGTTTTCACCTTGGGTCATCAGCAGTGTCAAAATAATGTGCTAAATTGTCATGAGGTACTTGACACAGGAGCAAAGATTGTCCCCACACCTAAAAAAACTTAGCCAAGGCTATTTGGCTCAGATGGTAAAGAAACTGCTTGCAATGCAGTAGACCCTGCATTCAGTCCCTGGGTTGGGAAGATTCCCCAGAGAAGGGAATGGCAACTCACTCCAGTATTCTTGCCTGGAGAATTCCACGGACAGAGGAACTTGGTGGGCTACAGTCCATGGGGTCGCAAAGAATCAGACACAACTGAACAACTAACACTTTCAAAAAAAATACAGATCAAGTAAAGCTGAGCACTAAGTCAGACTAGTGCCTGTGTGCTCATTGCTAAGTCATGTCTGATTCTTTGTGACCCCACGGACTATAGCCTGCCAGGCTCCTCTATCCATGGGATTTCCCAGGCAAGAATATTGGAGTAGGTTCCCATTTCCTTCTCCAGAGCATCTTCCACACCCAGGGAATGAACCCAGGTCTCCCACTTGACAGGCAGAGTCTTTACCACTGAGCCACCAGGGAAAGCCTCAAATCAAACTACTGTGTGCATACTTGCTTAGTTGCTCAGTTGTGTCCAACTCTTTGTGACCCTTTGGACTATAGCTCACCACACTCCTCTGTCCATGAGATTTTTCAGGCAAGAATATTAAGAGTTGGTTACCATTTCCTTCTCCAGCTGATCTTCCTGACCCAAGGATGGAAGCCTCATCTCCTGTCTCCTGCATTACAAGCAGATTCTTTACCCATTAAGCCATCAGAAAGTCAATTAAACCAAACTAGTAGGATGACCCAAATAAAATAGTAACTGAAAACAATAATTCATGTACATGTTACATATAATATCAAATATATATGTATATATACATAGTTTTATGTATTTTAATATATACATGTGTATTTTACACATTTATACATAAAATTTATGGCTAAACAATGTTATTATGAATACAAGAAAATGTCATTATCATTTGAAAACCAATAGAATATATAGCATACATATAAAATCCTAAAGATACTACCAGATAACTACTAGAACTCATAAATAAGTTCAACAAAGTTACAGGATACAAAATTAATACACAGAAATATAATGCTTCCTATACACTAAAAAGAAATATCATAAATAGAAATTAGGAAGGCAACCCCATTTACCATCATGGCAAAAGGATAAAATATTAAGTAATAAGCCTACTTAAGGGAATAAAGAGCTTTCCTGATGGCTTAGCAGTAAAGAACCTGCCTGCAGTGCTAGAGATTCAGGTTCAAACCCTGGTCTGGATGATACCCTGTGGAGGGCATGACAACCCACTCCAGTATTCTTGACTGAAAATCCCAGGGACTGAGGAATTTGGTGGGCTAGAGTCCATAGGGTAGCTAAGAGTTGGACACTGCTAAAGTGACTGAGCAGACAAATAGACAAAAGACCTGTACTCCAAAAACAGTAATAACACACTGATGAAAGAAAGTGAGGATGACAGAAACATACGGTAAAAGTTACATTGCTCTTGAATTGGAAGAACCATTATTGTCAAAATGGTTGTACTGCTGGAGGCAATCTACAGATTCAGTGCAATTGCATTGATCCAACACTTAGAGTTATGAAAATGGAAAAAAAAAAAAAGGGACTTTGTTGTAGTTCAGTCACTAAGTTATATCCAACTCTTTGCAACCCAATAAACTATAGCACGTCAGGCTTGCCGGTCCTTCAATATCACCCATAGTTTGCTAAAATTCATGTCCTTTGAGTTGGTGATACCATCCAACCATCTTATCCTCTGTTGCCCCGTCTCCTCCTGTCCTCAATCACAATGGGTCCCAATCAAACCTAAGTTTCTGCACAGAAGAGGAAACCATGTTGTTGTTCAATCACTAAGTCATGTCTGACTCTTTGGGACCCCATGAACTGCAGCATGCCAGGCTTCCTTGTCCTTCACTGTCTCCTGGAGTTTCCTCAAACTCATGTCCATTAACTCAGTTATGCCATCTGACCATCTCATCCTCTGTCACCCACTTTTCCTCCTGCTCTCAATCTTTCCCAGTGTCAGGGTATTTTCCATTGAGTCAGCTGTTCATATCAGGAGGCCACAGTATTGGAATTTCAGTATCAGTCCTTCCATTGAATATTCAGGGTTGATTTCCTTTAGGATCAACTGGTTTGATAACCTTACTGTACAAGGGATGCTCAAGAGTCTTCTCCAGCACCACAGGCAAAAGCATCAATTCCTCACCCATCAGCCTTCTTTATGGTCCAACTCTTGCATCCATACATGACTACTGGAAAAACCATAGCTTTGACTAGACAGACCTTTTTCAGCAAAGTGATGTCTCTGTTTTTTAATATACTGTCTAGTTGTGTCATAGCTTTACTTCCAAAGAGCAAGCGTCTTTAAATTTCATGACTGCAGTCACTGTCCACAAGAAAAGATTCTGTCACTGTTTCTACTTTTTTCTCCATCTATTTTCCATGAAGTGATGGGTCTGGATGCTATGATCTTAACTTTTTTTTATGTTGAGTTTTAGGCCAACTTTTCCCCTCTTCTTTCACTCTTGTCAAGAGGCTGTTTAGTTCCTCTTCACTTTGTGCCATTAGAGTGGTATCATCTTCATATCTAAGGTTATTGATATTTCTCCCAGCAGTCTTGATTCCAGTTTGTAACTCATCCAGCCCAGTATTTTGCATGATGTACTCTGCATAGAGGTTAAATAAGCAGGGTGACAATACACAGGCTTGATATACTCCTTTTCCAATTTTGAACCAGTCCATTTTTCCATGTCCAGTTCTAACTGTTGCTTCTTGACCTGCATACAGGTTTTTCAGGAGGCAGGTAAGGTGGTCTGGTATACCCATCTCTTTAAGAATTTTCCACAGTTTGTTGTGATACATTCAGTCAAAGTCTTTGGCATAGTCAATGAAGAAAATGTTTTTCTGGAATTCCCTTGCTTTTTCTATGGTCCAACGGATGTTGGCAATTTGATCTCTGGTTCCTCTGCCTTTTCTAAATTCAGCTTGTACACCTGGAAGTACTTGGTTCATGTACTATTGAAGTTTAGCTTGAATTATTTTGAGTATCACTGTACTAGCATTTGAAATAAGTGCAACTGTATGATAGTCTGATCATTCTTTGACATTGCCTTTCTTTGGGACTGGAATGAAAATTGACCTTTTCCAATCCAATAGCCACTGCTGAGTTTTCCAAATTTGCTAGCATATTGAGTGCAGCACTTTCACAGAATCATATTGTAGGATTTGAAATAGCTCAGCTGGAATTCTATCACCTCCACTAGCTTTGTTTGTAGTAATGTTACACTTGACTGCACACTCCAGGATGTCTGGCTCTAGGTGAATGACCACACCATCATGGTTCACTAAGACCTTGTTTGTATAGTTCTTCTATGTACAAAATGAGTAGGCAATCCAGAGAATGGGAGAAAATACTTGTAAATCAAGCTACCCAAAAGGTTTAATCTCAAAAACATACAAATAGTTCTTGCATGTCTGTGTCAAAAAACCCAAAATGAATAAAAAAAAAGAATAGGCAGAAGGTCTAAATACACATTTCTCCATAGAGGACATGCATATGGCTAAAAAGCACATGTAAAGATGCTCAACATACAAATTATCAGAGAAATGGAAGTCAAATCACACAAGTCAGAATGGCCATCATCACAAAGTCTACAAACAAAAAATGCTGGAGAGGATGTGGAGTTAAGGGAACCCCTCTACACTATTAGTGGGAATGAAAATTGGTACAACCAATATTGAGAACAGTATGGTTGTTCCTTAATAAACTAAAATCAAAATTATCATATGATTCAGCAAACCCACTCCTGGGCACATGTCCAGAGGAAATCCTAACACAAAAGAATATATGAACCCCAGCATTCACTACAGTATATTTACAATAAGACATGGAAGCATCCTAAATTTCCATCAACAGTTGAATGAATAAAGGTGATATGACACATAAATACAATGAGTATTACTAAGCCATGAAAAGAAAATGAAATAATGCCATTTGCAGCAACAGAGATGGACCTAGAGAATATTATACTATGAGAAATAAATCAGAGAAAGACAAATATATGATATCTCTCATATGTAAATCTAATTTTTAAAATAATACAAATTAGCCATTTTGCAAATCAGAAACAGACTTTTAGATATGGAAAACAAGCTTATGATTACCAAAGGGGAAACATGGTAGGGAAGGATAAATCAGGAGCTTGGGATAAACATACACACACTGCTATGTATATAAGATAAATAGACATCAAGGACCTATGGTTTAGGACAGGGATCTTTACCGAATATTTGTGACAACCTATATGAGAGAAGAATCTAAAAAAGAATCACTATATGTGTATGCATAGCTGAATCACTTTGCTGAATCACTATACCTGAAACTAACACAGCATTGTAAATCAATTACACTCCAATAAAATTAAAATGAAGGTTTATATACCCTCAGTGTTCATAAGAGCTCTTATTTACAATAGCCAAGACATGGAAGCAACTTAAATATCCATTCAAGAGATCAATGGATAAAAGTAATGTGCCATATATTATATATGTGAACTATGAGCCATAAAATAATTTAAAAATACTATTTTCAATAATATAGATGGATCTAGAGATTATCATATTAAATGAAGTAGCAAGACAGAGGAAACAATATCATATCACTTACCTATGGGGAAAAAAATTACAAATGAACATCTTTACAAAACAAAAATAAACATACAGCCATAGAAAACAAATTTATGATTACCAAAGGGGAAAGAAGGGGGAAGACTATATTAGGAGGTTGGGGTTAACATATACACACTAGTATATATAAAATAAAAATGTAAAAACCACATGCAATAAAATCACACACACTTGCAGCCAAACATATTTTCAGATATTAAATTTCATATTTTCCTCTCAGTTCTTTTTATCTCAGTGTAACACTTTTTGATTATCTGCCTTAAGGTCTGTAGTGGTAATAGAATGATTCTTAATAAGCAACCATGAGAAGCAAAAATAATCTGAAAGAACAGATTTTTCCCAAAAGCTTGAACTGAATGAAAGAGATGTGTTAAGTGTTCTGAAAAGGTATTGCTTTTGAGAATCAGACAAGCAACTTGCAGATAATTCCAAAATTTGGGATGGGTCAGCATTCTGTAAGTCTTGGTTTCGACTGGAATCCTCACCTTGCTTCAAGGAATAATCCTGAGGAGGTTAGCCAGACCTCTTAGAGAACCACTTTTCATCGCATTGGAAAGGCAGAATCTAACCTTTTGGATAGAATTGAGTGAAGTTTACCCTGTCCATGCCTGGCACAAAATTGGCAGAGCTTCCAAGGATCACAGTAGGGATGCACAAAGATGAGGTAGAGAGTGTGTTAGAATTGATGCCATATTTTTACGGTGCTTTTCACTGTGATAGGAAACAAAAGCAAATGAGGTTTTTGGAATGTGGAAATAATAAGGTGACTGTAACTACAATTAAAATGCCTATTATTCAGTCAAGAAGAGATGTCTCACAAGCAGGTAGATTTATGGAGCAAAAGATCAAAGATGACCCTGGGGATGTTATTTAAGCAAGCATCTTGCATCATGTCCAAATACCCAGGAAAATTTGACTGAGAAAAATACTTATTACAGCACTATTATATAATATTACTTTCAAAGTTGCATAATATATGATTCTGGGCATGCAAATTTCCATTTTCCACATCACATTTTCTAAGAAACAATGACTACAAGCCCACAATACCTATATTGATTATTAATTGTCTTTTCTGGTAACAATATTTTGTGTTATTCACTAAATATCTCTATAAAATAATAATCTAATATCAATAAAACACAATCTTCATTCATAACAATTTCTCTACAGAGGAAAATATATGCACATATTTACACAGACATACATACACACACCATACAAGGAAAAGGTAGAATGTGCTGTGGTGTGCTTAGTTGCTCAGTCCTGTCCTACTCTTTGTGACCCCATGGACTGTAGCCTTCCAGGCTCCTCTGTCCATGGGGATTCTCCAGGCTAGAATCCTGGAGTGGGTTGCCATGCCCTCCTCCAGGGGATCTTCCCAATCCAGTGACTGAGCCCAAGTCTCCCGCATTGCGGGCAGATTCTTTACTGCCTGAGCCACCAGGGAAGCCCTGAAGGACAGAATGAATGTTATCAAAGTCATTACTTCAATATCCTCTTGCCTTTTTTCACCATCATAAAACCATTATTAAAATCAAGACTAAAATATACTTGAAGTTACCAGATAAAGTTGAAAAATTGAAGTTTGTGAAGTTGGTGCTATGCCAAAAAAAGTTCTGTAGGTTTCCCAGGTATAGATTTCCTTAGGGGGAAAATTGTATGTGATATTCCTGATGTATAAATAGGTAGGGTGACATGTGTGTTTAATCCAGATGTAGAGATTTTGACCTGACCTCTTCGAGCAAGATATTTGGGAACACCACTCTAAGTATATGCTGTGTACAGAAAATAATGTACATATTGAAATTGCACAAAAGTAACAGCACAATATCTTTTCTATCTATAAAATGTCAGTCTTTATAAAAACATTCAGTTGCCAATACTTTAGCATTTATCTTCCTTAATGTAAAATCAATATTTCAATGGAAGCTAATTACACTGGGCATTAACTAACAAAAACATCTCTTTATAAGTGACTTAGAATAAAAGGCTATCCAAGAACAAGTCAGCCATGAGTAAATGCTAATAGGCCTGCTGGCAGTTTAATTAATTGTTAATGGGAAAGGTGATTTATTTGATGATACAATTTATTAATGTTAATTCTGTTGCTAAAATGGCAGAAGTTTCCTTGCATTCAGCTAAAGTAAGTAGTGTATGAAGGATCTAGCTTGGAATATTTGGAGAAATGAGGATGCACACACATAAAAGATGATAGTAAGTTCACCAGGAATGATGGAACCTTCTTGACTCAAGTAAAACAGGCCAAGGAAAAGAAAGACACTTAATTTTTGCCTAGATTCTTCTTTTATGAAGACCTTCCCCTGCTCCCATTCACATACTTTCACACATTGACAAGATTATAAAATGTGAAAAATTATTAAACAGTAGAATATCCACTAAAATATGAATACAGACTCAAATTTATATACAAAGTGAACATTCAAACAGTAGTATGCAATTCTTTCATTTGTAAAAAATTGATAATATCTATTTTTATCTAGGATGTAGGAAATTACCTTTATTAGTTTCCTGTTGTGGCTATAACAAATTACTACAAATTCTGTAGCTTAAAAATACAAATTTGTTGTTTTATGGTCCTGAAACTCAGGATCACAACACAGATGGCATCAGCCTATAATGTCAGCAAGAATGCACTCTTCTCTTGAGATTTAGGAGAGAATCTGTCTTTTCTAGCTTCCAGAAGCTGTCTACATATCTTGGCTCCTGGCCCCCTTTTTCTGTCTTCAAAGCCATCAGCACGATATCTCTGATTCCACCTCCTCAACATACTTACATCTCACTTGGACTACAGACCAGAAAGGATCACAGTTTTTAAGGACATGTGTGGTTAGACGGAGCCCCCAATGGATATTACAGTATTATCTCTCATCTTAATTTCCTTAATTTTTATCACAACTGCACAGTCCCTTTTATCATGTAAAATAACATACTAACAGGTTCTGGGAATTACAATATGAACTTGTGTGTCTGTGTGTGTGTGTAAAGAGACAGTCATTATCCTGACAATCCCAATTACAGTTCTTCAAAAAACTGTTTGATGCTTCTATATCAGGAATATTCAGGAAACTTCTCCATACTTTCTTATTGGGTCTCACTCTAAAGTGAATGGCAAAGGGACAAGAACACTGTAAAGTGTAACCCCGAGAAACTCACATTATCTGCCATCACTGCTTATGAAGGAGCTAAAAAGATTCCAATTCACATTCTAAATCTCAAACTAATGCTTCTCGGGGACAGAACATAAATCACTTAGAGAACTCTGATGGACACGTGTCTAGGAAATGTAGTTTCTAAGCTTCCAATCTTTGTGGAAACAGAAAAAAAAGTATCTAGAGATAAATACTGATAATACAAAGAAAATATATTCTTTGGTAGTTGAATTAAACTAAAATCATTAATGTAGGTATTAAGTCATTAGTCAGTAAGCTAAAATATTAAAGATTTTTTTCCAGTTGTTTTCAATTAAGAAATATTTTTGGTGTTAAGTGGTTAATGGACCTCAAATTATTAAAATACCAATAGATATATCTGTGTGTGTGTGGTTGTGTGTATGTGTTTACCAGTTCTTTTTAGATAACCTCTCTTGCTGCTGCTAACTCACTTCAGTTGTGCCCGACTCTGTGCCACCCCATAGACGGAAGCCCACAGGCTCTGCCGTCCCTGGGATTCTCCAGGCAAGAACACTGGAGTGGGTTGCCATTTCCTTCTCCAATGCATGAAAGTGAAAAGTGAAAGTCAAGTCGCTCAGTCATGTCCGACTCTTAGCGACCCCACGGACTGCAGCCTACCAGGCTCCTGTGTCCATGGGATTTTCCAGGCAAGAGTACTGGAGTGGGTTGCCATTGCCTTCTCCGAGATAACCTCTCTTAGTGAAACTTTATTTTTGAGAACTATACTTCTAAGAGGAATTTAACACAATGCCACGAGTTTACCAAATGAGTTTATTTTCCTAGGTATACAGCGGCCTTCTTGAACCACCTTGCATCTTAGTAGGTTCCTGTCTTTAATTATCAAGATGAGAAAGTAGACAAAATGTATTTCTTCCTGCCTTTAGTAAATGAAAGTGATTTTAATATTTCTTTCCACTGTTCTTGACAGATTAGACACCCAGGTGTTCAAAATTAGGCCAATTAAACAGAAGAGAGTATGTGACATTAAATGAAGGAATAATAAATGTTTATATTATTAATTCATAAAGATATGGGGGATTCATTGGACTAACACCATATAGCTCACTCTATCCTGACTATTATAGAGATATTCTGATTTTTTAAAGTATTTCTGATCACAGGAAAGTTAATAATTGTAAATATATCTAAAAGTTGTCAATGTACATGCTTCCTACATTTTTCTTTATTTTCTACATTGTTCACAGCACTGTGCCAAGCACATATAATCCATGATAGAAACTGCGATCTCTGTGAAATTATATATTTTGTAAGTACCAAAAAAAATTACGCTGTGAAATAATATATCCCATATATACTTATATAGTTACATATTTATTCATTATTTCATATATATCCCATATATATTATTAAATAAGATATTTACTGTGGGAACCTCAACTAATTTCAAAAGAAATAGCTGAATCATCCCTTTGGTAGAAATGTGAGACTGGCACAATACCCATTTTATAGATAGTTATACAGAAGCACATAAGGACTAAAACACTAGCCCAACGATAATAATGGAAGAGAGTCTATGTCCCTTGTTCTGACCCTCACATACTTCCTATATTTTAACTTATATAATCTTCTTCTCTGGTACATATTTGACATTTGTGAAATGAGAGAAAACCATATCTCCTGGGAGCAAAATGACATTGATCAACTTGGCAGAGTCTTGATTGCCAATTCCCCAGTTGGAAAGACTTTTATTTTCTGACACAGAAATGCAGTAGTTATAAATGGGAAAAAAAAAACAAAACAAAAAACAAAAACACACTAAAATTTCTTCAAAACAAGAAAACAGTTTTTACATCAAAAAACAAGGAGAATCACAAGAAATACAAGGTCATCAAAATTACTGGAAGAAACAGGATTTTCTTTCTCATTTTTTAATTAACAAACCTGAGTCATCTCTAAAGGTATAATTAACTGAGATGGAAAAGGGAACACTACACCAAACCTTAAGTCAGTTCAGTTGCTCAGTTGTGTCTGACTCTTTGAGACCCCATGAACTGCAGCACACCAGGCCTCCCTGTCCATCACCAACTGTCAGAATCTACCCAAACCTATGTCCATTGAGTCAGTGATGCCATCCAACCATTTCATCCTCTGTCATCTCCTTCTCCACCTGCCCTCAATTTTCCCAGAATTAGGGTCTTTTCAAATGAGTCACCTCTTTGCATGAGGTGGCCAAAGTATTGGAGTTTCAGCTTTAACATCAGTCCTTCCAATGAACGCCCAGGACATATCTCCTTTTGGATGGACTGGATGGATCTCCTTGCAGTCCAAGGGACTCTCAAGAGTCTTCTCCAACACCATAGTTCAAAGGCATCAATTCTTTGGTGCTCAGCTTTCTTTATAGTCCAACTCTCACATCCATACATGACCACTGGAAAAACCATAGCCTTGACTAGACAGACCTTTGTTGGCAAAGTAATGTCTCTGCTTTTGAATATGCTGTCCAGGTTGGTCATAACTTTCTTTCCAAGGAGTAAGCGTCTTTTAATTTCATGTCTGCAATCACCATCTGCAGTGATTTTGGAGCCCAGAAAAATAAAGTCAGCCACTGTTTCCACTGTTTCCCCATCTATTTCCCATGAAGTGATGGGACCGTATGCCATGGTCTTTGTTTTCTGAATGTTGAGCTTTAAGCCAACTTTTCACTCTCCTCTTTCACTTTCATCAAGAGGCTCTTTAGTTCTTCACTTTCTGCCATAACGGTGGTGTCATCTGCATATCTGAGGTTTTTGATATTTCTCCTGGCAATCTTGACTCTGGCTGTGTTTCCTCTAGCCCAGCATTTCTCATGATGTACTCTGCATATAAGTTAAATAAGCAGAGTGAAAATATACAGCCTTGACATACTCCTTTTCCTATTTGGAACCAGTCTGTTGTTCCATGTCCAGTTCTAACTGTTGCTTCATGACCTGCATATAGGTTTCTCAAGAGGCAGGTCAGGTGGTCTGGCATTCCCATCTCCTTCAGAATTTTCCACAGTTTGTTGTGATTCACACAGTCAAAGCTTTGGCATAGTCAATAAAGCAGAAATAGATGTTTTTCTGAAACTCTCTTGCTTTTTCAAAGTAGGTCAGCTCATTTGTGGTTCTCAGCTACACAGACTCTGACAACTGGCTGAATATTTATATATATATATATATATATGATATACATAAAGTTTCTAGTGATTTATTGATCTTCCTCTATTGCCTATGATATAAAAACATGGAAAGGAAAACCAATAGTTTTTCCTTCTTGCTTAGTAAAAAGCTACACTGGGGACATGTGTATAATTATGAAATTCAGTTAGCTATACCCAAGTGCATAAAACACATTGCTAGCTACATTTAAACACAGAGAAACAAAGATGAATGAAAGAAAATGTTTGTACTTTCTAGCCCTGCTGTTGCTGCTGCTGCTAAGTTGCTTCAGTCGTGTCCGACTCTGTGCAACCCCATAGACGGCAGCCCACCAGGCTCCGCCGTCCCTGGGATCCTCCAGGCAAGAACACTGGAATGGGTTGCCATTTCCTCCTCCAATGCATGAAAGTGAAAAGTGAAGTCGTTCAGTTGTGTCCGACTCTTCGTGAGCCCTATAGATATTTTAATCTGTTTTTTTCATAGTTATATATCAATTAATTTTTCATGTTTTAAAAATAACTCTCCTCAATAAATGCTCATAAACAAGCTAGACACAGAAATAGAAGCATTCCTTCTCTTTAAGAAATTCTTTTTAAATTTTGAAAGTAATAAAATTGTATAAAATTCAAAGTAATTCAGACGTAAGTAAATTCTACCATGCTTGATTCATGAGACTCATATGTCCCACTTAAAGGACATTCAAAAGAACAATTCATTACACATACCTACCCTACATAACCCATTACTTGCAATATTTTGTTGGGGAATCATGCATAATATTGCCCTCTGTTTCAGAAAACTAAATCATGTAACCTTAACACACTTGAAGAATTTTTTATTAAAGTATAGTTGATTTACAATATTTATAAGTTTCATGTGTACAGCAAAGTGATTTGGAAAAATATATATGTGTGTGTATACTCTTGCATTATTGGTTATTATAAAATAGTGAATATAGTTCCCTGTGCTATACAGTACATCTTGTTTATAAATTTTATACATAGTAGTGTGTATCTGTTAATATCATATGCCTAATTTATATCCTCACCTTTAGTAACCATGAGTTTGTTTCCTATCTGCGAGTCTGCTTCTCTTTTGTACATAAGTTCATTTGTATTATTTTTAAAATTCTACATTTTAAGTGATATCATGTAACCTGTCTTTCTCTGACTTACTTCACTTAATACTTAATGGTATTATTTCATTCCTTATTTATGGCTCAGTAATATTCTGTCTATATATGTACAACATCTTCTTTATCCATTTATCTGTTGATGGACATTTAAGTTGCTTCCGTGCCTTGGCTATTGTGAATAGTGTTGTTATGAACACTGGGATGCATGTACTTTCTTTAATTAAAGATTTTGTCTTTTTTGGATATATGCCCAGGAGTGGGATTGCTGGATAACACAGTAACTCTATGTTTAGCTTCTTAAGGATCCTCCACATTGTTCTCCATAGAGGCTGCACCAATTTACATTCCTACAAGCAATGTATGAGGGTTCTTTTTTCTCCACACCCTATCCAGCATGTATTGCTTCTAGACCTTTGGATCATGGCCATTCTGACCAGTGTGAGGTGATACTTCATTGTACTTATGATTTGCAATTTCTAATGAATAGTGATGTTGATCATCTTTTCCTGTGCATGCTGGCCATCTGTCTATCTTCATTGGACAAATGTATATTTTGTTCTTCTATTTTTTTTTTATTTGCTTTCTCTTTCCATGTTATTTAATTGTATGAGCCATTTGTATGTTTTCGAAGTTAAGCCCTTGTCTGTCACAACATTTGAAAGTATTTTCTCCCAGTCTGTAGATTGTTTTTTCATCTTGTTTTATGGTTTCCTCTGCTGTGAAAAACTTGTTTGCTTAGGTCCTATTTGTTTATTTTTGCTTTTATGTCATTTGCCTTGGGAGACTAACCAGAGAAAACTTTGCAGTGATTTATGTCAAAGAGTCTTTTCTTATGTTGTCTTGTAGGGGTTTTACATTGTCACGTGTTATATTGAAGTCATTAAGCCAGTTTGAATTGACATTTGTGTATGGTGTGAGGGAGTGTTCAAACTTTATTAGTTTACATGAGGTTTGAAATATTATATCTCTGAACTTGGACTTTTGAATTTTGAGTATTCTTCCCTAAGTCTATTATTTTGTTACTGTTCCTCCAAGAAACTTGCCAATCCATTTCTACTGAGAAGCCTCTCTCTCAATTTTCTCACATCAGTATCAGTCTCTGCTGACCCAGTTTATGTAACTACTATAGCCTCCTTCCTACCTCAAATCTCTGCAAATCAGCTTCTGCTTTCACCACCCAATGAATGATACAGATGATTTGCTTGCTAAGGCCAATGGAAAATCACTTCAGTTCAGTTGCTCAGGTGTGTCCAATTGTTTGTGACCCCATGGACTGCAGCACACCAGGCTTCTCTGTCCATCACCAACTCCCAGATCTTGCTCAAACTCATGTCCATTGAGTTGGTGATGCCATCCAACCATCTCATCCTCTGTCATCCCCTTCTCCTCCCACCTTCAATCTTTCCCAGCATCAACGTCTTTTCCAATGAGTTAGTTCTTCACATCAGGTGGCCAAAGTATTGGAGTTTCAGCTTCATCATTAGTCCTTCCAATGAACATTCAGGACTGATTTCCTTTAGGATTGGCTTGTTGGATCTCCTTGGTGTCCAAGGGACTCTCAAGAGTCTTCTCCAATACCACAGTTCAAAAATATCAATTCTTCAGCACTCAGCTTTCTTTATAATCCAACTTTCATATCCATACATGACTACTGGAAAAACCATAGTTTGACTAGACAGACCTTTGTCAGCAAAGTAATGTCTCTGCTTTTTAATATGCTGTCTAAGTTGGTCATAGCTTTTCTTCCAAGGAGCAAGCATCTTTTGATTTCATGGCTGCAGTCACCATCTGCAATGATTTTGGAGCCCAAGAAAATAAAGTTTCTCGCTGTTTCCATTGTTTCCCCATCCATTTGCCATGCAGCGATGGGACCAAATGCCCACAGTCTAGCTTTCTGAATGTTGAGTTTTAAGCCAGTGGAAAATGCAGCTCATCTATTACCAAAAACTGAGCAGGGGTGAAACTATTATACTGTCATTCATTCATTAATCTTTTTATTTATATTGCTTCCAAGAAATTATGTTTTGATTTCTCCATTTCCCTTCCTTTAGTGCTGTTATTCCCATGTAGTTTCTCCAGACAAGCTACAAATAATCTATTTTCCACATGTCCTTACTCCCTTTTAAATATTTGTGTAGAAACTATAGCCTGAGGGCTATAAAATTTATACAGTCCAACAAATCTACACATATTTTATAGTGCTTAGTCATTATTGTATATGTGTATTAGACTCAATATATTTAAAATTGAGTTAATATTCAAAAAGTACACATATCATTACCCATAGAAAACAAATATTTCTTTAAAAAATAAATTTTGTGAAGAACTATATGGCAATAAAATGGACAACCTAGAATGGGAAAATTCTTAGAAATGTAGTCTCCTAATAGTGAACCAGGAAAAGAATAAAATATAAAGACAGCAATTAGCAGTAATGAAATTTAATCAATAACTTGAAAACTTCCAGCAAGCCAATGTCAAGGACCAGTTGGCTTCATATGTGAAATCCACCAAATATGTAGAGAACATTTAACATCTTTCCTTCCCAAAATATTCCAAAAAATTGCAGAGTGAGAAACACTTCCAAACTTATTCTACAAGGCCACATCACCCCAATACTAAATCAAAAAATATATCACACAAACACACATATACACACATTACAGGCTAGAATCACTGATAAACACAAATGCCAAAATTAACAAAATATTAGTAAACCAATCCAATATGATATTACAAAACCCATGCAGCATGATCAAGTGGGATTTATCCCAGAGATGCAAGGATTTTTCAGTATCCACAATACTCATTATGATCAGTTCAATTCTGTTCAGTTTCTCAGTCATGTCTGACTCTTTGTGATCCCCTGGACTGCAGCATGCCATGATTCCCTGTTCATCACCAATTCCCAGAGCTTACTCAGACTCATGTCCATCGGGTCGGTGATGCCATCCAACCATTTCATCCTCTGTCATCCCATTCATCTCCTTACTTCAATCTTTCCCAGCATCAGGATCTTTTTCAATGAGTTAGTTCTTCACATCAGATAGCCAAAGTATTTGAGCTTCAGCTTCAGCATCAGTCCTTCCAATGAATATTCAGGACTAATTTCAATTGATAGGTTTAATCTCCTTCCAGTCCAAGGGACTGTCAAGAGTCTTCTTTAATACTACAGATCACATTTTTTTCACATTTAAAAAATTTATTTTTCTTTATGTTTTAAAATTAATTTATTTATTTTAATTGAAGGCTAATTACTTTATAATAGTGGTTTTTGCCATACATTGACATGAATCAGCCATGGGTGTACATTGTGTTCCCCATCCTGAGCCCTACTCCCACCTTTCTCCTCATCCCATCCCTCAGGGTCATCCCAGTTCACCAGCCCTGAACACCCTGTCTCATCATAGAACCTAGACTGGCAATCTATTTCACATGTGATAAAATACATGTTTCAAAGCTATCCTCACAAATCATCCCACCCTCACCTTCTCCCACAGAGTCCAAAAGACTGTTCTTTACATCCATGTCTCTTTTGCTCTCTTGCATATAGGGTCATCGTTACCATCTTTCTAAATTCCATATATATGCATTAATATATTGTATTGGTGTTTTTCTTTCTGACTTACTTCACTTGTTTAATAGGCTCCAGTTTCATCCACCATTAACAATAAGAAAACAGAAAGAGAAATTAAGGAAATAATTCCATTCACCACTGCAAATAAAAGAACAAAATACTTAGGAATAAATCTACCTAAAGAAACAAAAGACCTATATATAGAAAACTATAAAACACTGATAAAAGAAATAAAGATGACACAAATAGATGGAGGAATATACCATGTTCATGGATCAGAATAATCAATATAGTGAAAATGAGTATACTACCCAAAGCAATCTATATTTTCAATGCAATCCCTATTAAGCTACCAACGGTATTTTTCAGAGAACTAGAACAATTAATTTCACAAATACAAAAAAAAAAACCTCGAACAGCCAAAGCAATCTTGAGAAAGAATGGAACTGTAGGAATCAACCTGACTGACTTCAGGCTCTACTACAAAGCTACAGTCATCAAGACAGTATGGTACTGGCACAAAGATAGAAATATAGATTAATGGAACAAAATAGAAAGCCCAGAGATAAATCCACGCACCTATGGACACCTAATCTTTGACAAAGGAGGCAAGAATATACAATGGAGAAAATACAATCTCTTTAACAAGTGGTGCTGGGAAAACTGGTCAACCACTTGTAAAAAAATGAGACTAGAACACTTTCTAACACCATACACAAATATAAACACAAAATTGATTAAATATCTAAATGTAAAACCAGAAACTATAAAACTGCTAGAGGAAAACATAGGCAAAACACTCTCTGACATAAATCACGGTAGGATCCTTTATGACCAACCTCCCAGAGTAATGGAAATGAAAGCAAAAATAAACAAATGGGACATAATTAAACTTAAAAGCTTTTTCACAATGAAGGAAACTATAAACAAGGTGAAAAGACAGCCTTCAGAATGGGAGAAAATAATAGCAAATGAAGCAACTGACAAACAACTCATCTCAAAAATATACAAGCAGCTCCTGTAGTTCAATTCCAGAAAACTAAATGACCCCATCAAAAAATGGCCCAAAAAACTAAACAGCCATTTCTCCAAAGAAGACATACAGATGGCTAACAAACACATGAAAAGATGCTCAACATCACTCATTATCAGAGAAACACAAATCAAAACCATAATGAAGTGCCATCTCATACAGGTCAGAATGGCTGCTATCAAAAAGTCTACAAACAATAAATGCTAGAGAGGGTGAGGAGAAAATGGAACCCTCTTACACTGTTGGTGACAATGCAAACTAGTACAGCCACTATGGAGAACAGTGTGGAGATTCCTTAAACTGAAAATAGAACTGTCATATGACCCAGCATTCCCACTACTGGGCATACACAGTAAGGAAACCAGAATTGAAAGAGACACGTGTACCCCAATGTTCATCACAGCACTGTTTACAATAGCCAGCATATGGATGCAACCTAGATGTCCATCAGTAGCCAAATGGATAAGAAAGCTGTGGTACATATACACAATAGAATATTACTCAGCTGTTAAAAAGAATGCGCTTGAATCAACACTAAAGGTCAAAAGCATCAATTCTTCAGTGCTCAACTTTCTTTATAGTCCAACTCTCACATCCATATATGACTACTGGGGGGGAAAAAAAAACACATAGCTTTGACTAGACAGACTTTTGTTGGCAAAGTAATGTCTCTGCTTTTGAATATGCTCTCTAGGTTGGTCATATCTTTTCTTCCAAGGAGCAAGTGTCTTTTAATTTCGTGGCTGCAGTCATCATCTGCAGGGATTTGGGAACCCCAAAAAATAGTCTCTCACTTTTTCTGTTGTTTCCCCAGCTATTTGCCATGAGGTGATGGGACCGGATGCCATTATCTTATTTTTTTTGCATGTTGAGCTTTAAGCCAACTTTTCTGCTCTCCTCTTTCACTTTCATCAAGAGGCTCTTCAGTTCTTCATTGCTTTCTGCCTTAAAGGTGGTGTCATCTACATATCTTAGTTTATTGATATTTCTCCCAGCAATCTTGATGCTAGCTTGTGCTTCAGCCAGCCTGACATTTCACATGATGTACTCTGCGTACAAGTTAAATAAGCAGGGTGATAATATGCAGCCTTGACATACTCCTTTCCCAATATGGAACCAGTCTGCTGTTCCATGTCCAGTTCTAACTGTTGCTTCTTGACCTGCATATGATTTCTCAGGAGGCAGATCAGGTGGTCTGATATTCCCATCTCTTAAAGAATTTTCCATAGTTTGTTGTGATCCACACAGTCAAAGGCTTTGGCATAGTCAATAAAGAAGTAGATGTTTTCCTGGAACCCTCTTGCTTTGTCTATGATCCAGTGGATGTTGGCAATTTGATCTCTGGTTCCTCTGCCTTTTTAAAATCCAGCTTGAACATCTGGTAGTTCACCATTCATCTACTGTTGATACCTAGCTTGGTGAATTTTGCACATTATTTTGCTAGTATGTGAGGTGAAGGCAAATGTGTGGTAGTTTGAGCATTCTTTGCCATTGCCTTTATTTGGGATTGAAATGAAAATTGATCTTTTCTAGTCCTGTGGCCACTGCTGAGTTTTTAAACTTGCTGGCATATTGAGTGCAGCACTTTCACAGCATCATCTTTCAGGATTTGAAATAGCTCCACTGGAATTCCATCACCTCCACTAGCTTTGTTCATAGTGATGCTTCATAAGGACCACTTAACTTCAAATTCCAGGATATTTGGCTCTAGGTGAGTGATCACACCATCCTGGTTATCTGGATCATGTGGATATTTTTTCTATAATATGTCTGTGTATTCATGACACCTCTTCTTAGTATCTCCTGCTTCTCTTAGATCCATAACATTTCTGTCCTTTATTGTGCCTATATTGCGTGAAATGTCCCCTTGGTATCTCTAATTTTCTTGAGGAGATCTCTAGTCTTTTCCATTCTATCGTTTTCCTCTATTTCGTTGCAATGGTCACTGAGGAAGGCTTTCTTATTTCTTCTTGCTCTTCTTTGGGACGCTGAATTCAAATGGGTGTGTTTCCTTTTCTCCTTTGCCTTTAGCTTCTCTTCTTTTCTCAGCTATTTGTAAGGCCTCCTCAGATAACCATTTTGCCTTTTTGCATTTCTTTTCTTGGGTCTTGATCGCTGCCTCCTTAACAATGTCACAAATGTCCATCCATTGATTTTCAGGCACTCTGTCTACGAGATCTAATCCCTTAAATCTATTTGTCACTTCCACTATAATCGTAAGTGCTTTGATTTAGGTCATAGATGAATGGTCTAGTGGTTTTCCCTATTTTCTTCAATTTAAGTCTGAATTTTTCAATAAGTAGTTCATGATCTGAGCCACAGTCAACTTCCAGGTTTTGTTTTTGCTGGCTGTATAGAGCTTCTCCATCTTTGGCTGCAAATAATATAATCAATCTGATTTTGGAATCAACCATTGGGTGATGTCCATGTGTAAAGTCTTCTCTTGTGTTTTTGGAAGAGGGTGTTTGCTATGACCTGTGCATTCTCTTGGCAAAACTTTCTTAGCCCTTACCCTGCTTCGTTTTGTACTCAAGGCCAAATTTGCCTATTACTCCACTTGGCTTCCTACTTTTGCATTACAGTCCCCTATAAGGAACAGAACATCTTTTTTGGGTGTTAGTTCTAGAAGTCCTTGTAGGTCTTCATAGAACCATTCAACTTCAGCTTCTACAGCATTACTGGTTGGTGCGTAGACTTGGATTACTATAATATTGAATGGTTTGCCTTGGAAATGAACAGAAATCATTTTGTCATTTTTGAGATTGCATCCAACTACTCCATTTCAGACTCTTTTGTTGACTATGAGGGCTGCTCCATTTCTTCTAAGGGATTCTTGCCCACAGTAGTAGATATGGTGGTCATCTGAGTTAAATTTACCCTTTCCAGTCATTTTAGTTCATTACTTTTGCTTCCCTAATAGCTCAGTTGGTAAAGAATCCACCAGCAATACAGGAGACCCTGGTTCTCTTTCTGGGTTGGGTAGATCCGCTGGAGAAGGAAAAAAGCTACCCACTCCAGTGTTCTGGCCTGGAGAATTCCATGGACTGTATAATCCATGGGGTGGCAAAGAGTTGGTCAGGACTGAGTAACTTTCACTTTCATCCAAAATATGGAGAAGCTTATATAACTCAACATCAAAAAACTAATAATCTGATGGGGGAAGACATTTTTCCAATGAAGATATACATATAGCCAACAGGCACATGAAAAGATGCTCAACATTTCTAATCATAAAAAAAATTCAAATTAAAACCACAATAAGATATCACCTCACATGTCTCAGAGTGGCTATCATCAAAAAGACCACAAATGTAAAATGTTGTCAGGTTGTGAAGCAAAGGGAACCATCATACACTGCTGTTGGGAATGCAACTTTGTTCAGCCATTGTGAAAAACAGAATGGCAGTTTCCCAAAAATCTAAAAGTAGGATTACCACATGATTCAGCAATTCCAGTCCCTAGTATATATCCAAACAAAACAAACACACTAGTTCACAAAGATACATGCACCCCAATGTTCATAACAGCATTACTTAGTATTGCTAGGAATCTAAGGTGCCATGAACTAGTGAATGGATAAAAATGTCATGTGTGTACATTTATAAACACACACACACACACACACACATATGGTATTTGCATATATTGTGATTATAAATATATAGACATATAATGGAATATTATATACATGTATTTATATACTATGTATATATTATATATTTTTTCAATGGAATTTTACTCAGCCATAAAGAAGAATGAAATTTTGCCATTTCTAACAACATGGGTGGGCTTGAAGGATATTATGTTATTGAAATAGATTAGACAGAGAAAGATAAATATTGTATGGTTCCACTTACCTATGGAATCTGTAAATAAAACAAACTAGTAAGCATAACAAAAAATAAATCATATTCAAATATAAAGAGAACAAACTAGTGGCTTCCAGTGACAGAGGGAAAGGAGGAGGGATAAGATAGAATTAGGGGATTAAGGGATACAAATTAAAAAAAAAAGAGAGATACAAATTATTATGTGTATGGTAAATAAGCTATAAGAATATACTGTATAACACAGGGAATATAATTGATATTCTATAATAACTACAAATAGAGTATAGCCTTTAAAAATTGTGAATCACTATGTTGTACTCCTCTAACTTATATAATATTGTACATCAACTATATCTCAATTAAAAAGTGAATATTGCATAGTGTTTAAAAGTATGTATGTTATAGTCAGCCATACCAAAATTGAATAATAACTTACTGAGTGTAACAACATATTACTTGCTTTATACTATTATAGTATTTATGAATAGTAAATACTTATAATATGCAGCACACAGAAAATGCTTAGATGTTATTGTTACTGTTATTGTTAATACCTTTAAACACAAACTCTGTGTTCTATGTTCTATTTAATTTTCCTCCTAGATGTCCTTGAAATCTATTCCCATTTCATTATTCTCAGTAACACTGTTTTAGTTCAAGCCCTTGTAATAACTTGCTTGTACTGCTGAAATATCCTTCTATGAAAGCCTCACCATTCAAGTTCAGTTTTCAAAACTTCCAAGAAAATATTCTAAAAGAACAAAATTATTCATAGCATTTTATTTAAATTCATTTGTGGTTTTGCAGATCTTTATGAATAGTTTTAAACCTCTATGTAAAACATTCAAGAGTTTCTTTTACTTCTCAGTGCTAATGCTCATCGGCACTGCTCTTACATTCTATACTACAACCATACTCAATCACTTTTATTAATGGATCATGTTCACTATTATGTTTGGGCCTTTTGACATGAAATATTTTCTATCATGCCTCAAGTTTCTCTTGGTTTGCATAGCAGATTATTTTTTTTCAAAATTCAGACAAGGAAACCCCTCAAACTTCTTCTGATCCTTCAATCTGATTCACTTTTCTAATATTTCACAGCATTCTGGGTATTCCTCTGTCGTGGCACATAGTAGTCTATACTTTAATCTTAGTTCACTTGTCAAAAGTGCAGGGAATATGCTTGCCTTTGTATTCTTCATGCCTAGTCCAGTGCCTAGTATACCATACTGCAGTAAGAATTATGATGGACAATGTCATAATTGATGTAGAATCCAAGTATCAACAATTTTAAAATAAAGTCAAGAAGTGTTGGGAGTGGAAGAAGATGGCGGAGGAGTTAGATGGAGAGATCACCAGCCTCCCCACAAATACATAAAAAACTCATCAATGAAACAACTCCTACAAAGAACCTCTAGGTGACAGGAGAAAACCCTAAGCCCCAGAGAGGCAGGCTAAACTTCCTGGAATGAGGTAGGAGAGAGGATGGAGACATAAAAAGGGAAAAGATGGAGAACTTCTGGATGTGAGCTTGTGCCCCATGGGAGGGAGGCAGCTGTGATGCAGGAAGAGTTTCTGAGCACTGGGGAGCTTCCTAACAGGTGGACCTAAAGAGGGTGCTTCAGAATCTTGGAAAACCAGGCAAAGCAGGAAATTAGAGGGTCGAGAAAGCTGCACTTCTCAGCCCATACAGCTCACAGACTATAGCCCCAACCAGATGGTGGGCTCAGGGAACCAAGAGAAGAGCACAGAAACCCCGTGATGCAGAGGGCAGGCCGGCATGCTGAGAGAGGCACAGAGTACACAAAACGTGTGTCGCATAGGGCAGACCCAGGGAGCCGAAAGAAGAACACACAAACCCTATGACATAGAGGGTGGGCCTGCTGAGGTGAGACAAGTGCACACAAGTCCCACAATGCAGAGGGCGGGCCCCAGGAGCTGAGGCAAGTACACACAAGCCCCGTGATGCAGAGGGACAGAAGGGAGAGATGAAACAAGTGCTCACAAGCCCTGTGACATAGAGTGTGGGCTGGTGATATGCAAATAAATGAAAAAGCCCTGCAACACACAGCACAAGCTCATGGGGCTGAGGGAAGCCCACGCAAGTGAGGGCAGGGTCCTGGAGTTGAGGAAAGATCCACACAAGCCTCTTCCTAGCAACCTCCCTCCTGCAGTGCAGGGTGGGATCCAGAAACAGAAGCACTGGCAAAGATTCTAGGGACAAGTAGAGGGCTGGTGGCCATGAAGATATGCTGAGAGGGCTACTTTGACATGGCTGCAGAAATAGACATGTCTAAAAATTCCAGACATCCTGGAATGTGAAGTGAAGTGGGCCTTAGAAAGCATCACTATGAACAAAGCTAGTGGAGGTGATGAGATTCCAGTTGAGCTATTTCAAATCCTAAAAGATGATGCTGTGAAAGTGCTACACTCAATATGACAGCAAATTTGGAAAATTCAGCAGTGGCCACAGGACTGGAAAAGGTCAATTTTCATTCCAATCCCAAAGAAAGGCAATGCCAAAGAATGCTCAAACTACCGCACAGTTGCACTCATCTCACATAATAGTAGAGTAATGCTCAAAATTCTCCAAGCCAGGCTTCAGCAATATGCGAACCATGAACTTCCTGATGTTCAAGCTGGTTTTAGAAAAGGCAGAGAAACCAGAGATCAAATTGCCAACATCCTCTGGATCATGGAAAAAGCAAGAGAGTTCCAGAAAAACATCTATTTCTGCTTTATTGACTATGCCAAAGCCTTTGACTGTGTGGATCACAATAAACTGTGGAAAATTCTTAAAGAGATGGGAATACCAGACCACCTAATCTGCCTCTTGAGAAATTTGTATGCAGGTCAGGAAGCAACAGTTCAAACTGGACATGGAACAACAGACTGGTTCCAAATAGGAAAAGGAGTACGTCAAGGCTGTATTTTGTCACCCTGCTTCTTTAACTTCTATGCAGAGTACATCATGAGAAACGCTGGACTGGAAGAAGCACAAGCTGGAATCAAGATTGCCAGGAGAAATATCAATAACCTCAGATACGCAGATGACACCACCCTTATGGCAGAAAGTGAAGAGGAACTAAAAAGCCTCTTGATGAAAGTGAAAGAGGAGAGTGAAAAACTTGGCTTAAAGCTCAACATTCAGAAAACAAAGATCATGGCATCCGGTCCCACCACTTCATGGGAAATAGATGGGGAAACAGTGGAAACAGTGTTGGACTTTATTTTTTTGGGCTCCAAAATCACTGCAGATGGTGACTGCAGCCATGAAATTAAAAGACGCTTATTCCTTGGAAGGAAAGTTATGACCAACCTAGATAGCATATTCAAAAGCAGAGACGTTACTTTGCCAACAAAGGTTAGTCTAGTCAAGGCTATGGTTTTTCCTGTGGTCATGTATGGATGTGAGAGTTGGACTGTGAAGAAGGTTGAGCGCTGAAGAATTGATGCTTTTGAACTGTGGTGTTGGAGAAGACTCTTGAGAGTCCCTTGGACTGCAAGGAGATCCAACCAGTCCATTCTGAAGGAGATCAGCCCTGGGATTTCTTTGGAAGGAATGATGCTAAAGCTGAAACTCCAGTACTTTGGCCACCTCATGCAAAGAGTTGACTCACTGGAAAAGCCTCTGATGTTGGGAGGGATAGGGGGCAGGAGAAGGGGACAACAGAGGATGAGATGGCTGGATAGCATCATTGACTCAATGGATGTGAGTCTGGGTGAACTCCGGGAGTTGGTGATGGACAGGGAGGCCTGGCATGCTGTGATTCATGGGGTCACAAAGAGTCGGACACGACTGAGTGACTGAGCTGAAAAATGCCAAAGCCAGACGGACTGCCCAGAGCCATACTGAACCCATAGCTGCTGGGGAGTTTTCCTGTTTTTCTTGTTAGAAAGAAAAATTCTTTTTAAGTTTTTTTTTTTTTCTTTTTCACCCTGTTTTTTGTCTGTGTGTAGTTCTTCTGATTTGTTTTTGATATATTTGACTGATTTTCTTATGGTTCTTTACCAGCTGTAGCCATTCCTGAGTATATATAAATCATTTTAACATATGTCTATTTATCTTTGCTTTTCCATTTTCTCTTTCTTTACCCTCTTTTCCACCCTTTTCTTTTTTCTCCCTTCTCCTCTTTTTTTTTTCTTTTTTTCTTCCACTTTTTCTTTTTTCACCATGTAAGTTAAATTGTTGAACTCTCTTTGCTGTATTCCCCAGTGGGCACTCTACTCAGGCTCAATTTTCAAGACTGAGCATTAGCTAGCTCTGATTATGAGATGGCTGGATGGCATCACCAACTCGATGGACATGAGTTTGAGTGAACTCCGGGAGTTGGTGACGGACAGTGAGGCATCGCATGCTGTGATTCATGGGGTCGCAAAGAGTTGGACAGGACTGAGCAACGGAACTGAACTGAGCTCTGATTTAATTGGTTGATTATCACGTTTGGTTTCCCTTGTTCACCAAGTCAATCTCCTGTACTCTTTTCTTTAGAATACTTTGGTTATAACTGTGTGTGTGGAAGTGTGTGTATATGTCCCATTATTTCTGTAATTACCTGCTTGATCTCCTCCCACTAGAATACAGGCACAAGCCACCTCAACAAGAAGTCAGCACAAACCACTCAACAAACCTTTCCCTCCAAAGGCAAAAACCAAAATGAAGAAGGAATACAACCCTAAGGCCTGGAATTAGGAGACTTCAAACAGAGCATGTTAAAAAAAAAAAAGAAAAAGAAAAAAGACATAAATACAGCACAAATGAAAGAACAAGGTAGAAACTCACAAGACCAAATAAATGAAGAGGAAATAAGCAATCTACTTGAAAGAGAATTCAGAATAATGATAGTAAAAATAATACATAAGGCAAATACTAACAGGCATAAAAGGAGAAATTCACAGTAACATAATAATAGTAGGGGTTTTTAACACTCCACTTATACCAATGAACAGATCATAAAAACAGAGAATCAATAAGGAAACACAAACCTTAAATAAAACATTAGACCAAATAGACCTAATTGATATCTTCAGGAATTTCCATCCAAATGCAGAAGAATACACTTTTTTCTCAAGTGCACATGGAACATTCTCCAGGATAGACTACATCTTGGGCCACAAATCAAGCCTCAGTAAATTTAATAAAATTGAAATCATATCAAGTATCTTCTCTGATCACAATGCTATGAGACTAGATATCAACTACAGGAACAAAACTGCAAAAAACACAAACACATGGAGATTAAACAACACATTACTAAATAATGCAGACTTTACTGAAGAAATAAGGGTAATCAAAAGATTCCTAGAAACAAATGACAATGAAAACACAACAACCCAAAATTTATGGGATTCAGGAAAAGCATTTCTAAGAGAGAAGTTTATAGAAATACAATTCTACCTCAAGAAATAAGAAAAGCCTCGCATAGACAACCTAACTCTACATCTAAACTGGCTGGAAAAAGAAAAACAAAACAACCCCCAAAGTCAGCAGAAGGAAATAAATCATAAAGATCAGAGCAGATATAAATGAAAAACAAACAAAAGAAACAATATCAGAGATTAATAAAATTAAAGCTGGTTCTTTGAGAAGATAAACAAAATGTACAGACCTCTAGCCAGACCCATCAGGGAAAAAAAAAAAAGGAGATAAAACAAATCAGCAAAATTAAAAATGAAAAATGAGAGGTTACAACAAAAAACAGAAGTACAAGGGATCATAAGACAATATTATAAGCAAGTATATGCTAGTAAAGTGGACAACCTAGAGAAAATGGACAGATTCTTAGAAAAATTCCAACCTCCCATGACTGAACAAGGAAGAAATAGAAATTATGAACAAGCCAGTTACAAATACTGAAACCAAAACTGCGATCAAAAATTTCCCATAAAACAAAAACCCAGGGCCAGATGGATTCACATGGGAATTCCATCAAACATTTAGAGAAGAGCTAAAGCCTATGTTTCTGAAACCCTTCCAAAAATTTCAGAGGAAAGAACACTTCCAAACTCATTATATGAGGCCACAATCACCCTGATATAAAACCAGGCAAAGACAACACAAAAAAAGAAAATTATAGGCCAGTATCACTTATGAATATAGATGCAAAAATTCTCAACAGATTTTTAGCAAACAGAATTCAACAACACATTAAAAAGCGCATACACTATGATCAAGTTGAGTTTATTCCAGGGATGCAAGGATTTTTCAATAAATGCAAAATCAATGTGATATACTAAATTAAAAAATTGAAAGATAAAAACCATATGATCATCTCAACAGATGTAGAAAAAGCCTTTGACAACATTCAGCACCAATTTATGATAAAACACTTCAAAAAATGTGCACAGAAGGAACCTGCCCTAACATAGTAAAGGCCATATATGATAAGCCCACAGCAAACATTATTCTCAGTGGTGAAAAACTGAAAGCATTCCCTCTAAGACAAGAAGAAGACAAAGATGTCCATTCTCACCACTATTATCCAAAATAGTTTTGGGAGTCCTAGCTATGGAAATTAGAGAAGAAAAAGAAATGAAAGGAATCCAGATCAGAAAAGAAGTAAAACATTGACTGTTTGCAGATGACATGATACTATACATGTAAAACCCAAAAGAAACTATCAGGAAATTACTAGAGCTAATCATTGAATTTAGCAAAGTCACAGGATACAATGTCAATACACAGAAAAAACTTGCATACCTGTATAGAAACAATGAAAAATTAGAAACAGAAATTAAGGAATCAATCCCATTCACCATTGCAACAAGAAGAATAACATATCTAGGAATAAGATTACCCAAGGAGACAAAAGAACTGTACACAGAAAATTATAAGACACTGATGAAAGAAATCAAAGATGACATAAACAGATAGATATTCCATGTTCCTGGGTAGGAAGAATCAATCTTGTGAAAATGACTATACAACCAAATGCAATCTACAGACTCAGTGTGATCCCATTCAAATTACCAATGGCATTTTTCACAAAACTAGAACAAAAAAATTTCAAAATTTGTATGGAAACACAAAAGACCACAGATAGCCAAAGCTGTCTTGAGAATGAAGAATGGAGCTGGGGGAATCAAGCTCCCAGACTCCAGACTATACTACAAAGCTACAGTCATCAAGACAGTATGCTACTGGCACAAAAACAGAAATATAGACCAATGGAACAAGATAGAGAACCCAGAGATAAACCCACACACCTATGGGTACCTTATTTTTTTTTTTTTACTAAGGTGGCAAGAATATATAATGGGGCAAAGATAGCCTCTTCAATAAGTGGTGCTGGGAAAACTGGACAGCTACATGTAAAAGAATGAAATTAGAACACTTCCTAACACCCTACACAAATATAAACTCAAAATGGATTACAGACCTAATTATAAGACCAGAAACTATAAAACTCTCAGAGGAAAACATAGGCAAAACACTTGACATATATTAAAGCCAGATCCTCTATGACCTACCTCCTAGAGTAATGGAAAATAAAGACAAAATAAACAAGTGGGGCATAGTGAAACTTAAAAGTTTTGCACAGCAAAGGAAACTACAAACAAGGTGAAAAAACAGCCCTCAGAATCGGAAAAAAATAAAAGCAAACAACTGACAAATAATCAATTTCCGGAATATACAAGCAGCTCACAAAACTCAATACCAGAAAAACTCAATACCACAAACAACCCAAACAAATAGTGGGCAAAAGACCTAAACAGACATTTCTTCAAAGAAGACATACATATGGCTAACAAACACATGAAAAGATGCTCAACTTCACTCACCATTTCCTTCTCCAGGGGATCTTCCCAACCCAGGGATTGAACCCGGGTCTCCCGCACTGCTGGCAGACGCTTTACTGTCTGAGCCACCAGGGAATGCTGTTCACTCATTATGCAAATACAAATCAAAACTACAATGAGGCATCACCTTACACCAGTCAGAATGGCCATTGGCAAAACCAATACAATATTGTAAAGTTTAAAAATAAAATAAATTATAAAAAAGAAAATCTAACAATAATAAATCCTGAAGAGGGTGTGGAGAAAAGGGGATCCTCTTGCATTGGTAGTGGGAATGCAAATTGATACAGCCACTATGGAAAACGGGTATGGAGATTCCTTAAAAAAAACTGGGAATAAGACCATGATATGACCCAGCAGTGCCACTACTAGGCATGTACCCTGAGGAAACCAAAATTTAAAAAGACACATGTACCCCAAAGTTAATTGCAGGGCTATTTACAATAGCTAGAACATGGAAGCAACTTAGATGGCCATCGATAGATGAATGGGTAAAGAAGCAATGGTACATATATACAATGGAATATTACTCAACCTTAAAAAGAGTGCATTTGAATCAGTTCTAATGAGGTGGATGAGCCTAAAGCCTTTTATACAGAGTGAAGTAAGTCAGAAAGAGAAATATAAAGATCATATACTAATACCTATATATGGAATCTAGAAAGATGGTCCTGATGAGTTTATTTGCAGGGCAGCATTGGAGATACATACATAGAGAACAGACCTATGGACATAGGAAGAGAGAAAGAGAGAGAGGGTGAGATGTATGGAGAGAATAACATGGAAACTTACAATACCTTATGTAAAATAGATAGCCAATGGGAATTTTCTGTATGATTCAGGGAGCTCAACTAGGGTCTCTATAACAATTTAGAAGGATGGGATGGGGAAGGAAATAGGCGAGGTTCAGGAGGGAGGGGAGGTGGGTGTACCTATGACTGACTCATGTTGATGTTGGACAGAAACAACAAAGTTTTGTAAAGCAAGTATCCTTCAATAAAAAATGAATTAATTTTAAAAAGAATTATCTATTAGACATCCTTGTATTATTTTTGCCATATAAATCAATAATAATTTATCACTACTTGCAGCTTTTCTTTGCTATTTTTGAATCATTTTTCATTCTTTTCTCCCCTGGTAATGATGTCCAGCAGGTTGCAACAAGTACATACACCTGTAATGGCATCACAGGCTTTGGAAATGGATTCAGGAAAAAAAAAAAGTCAGTCCATTTCTCTAAAGAATGCTGTAACAATGCCTTAAAATATGTCTTATTATCACTTATTCTCCCAGCGACAAACAGTACCACACTGGTCATATCCAAAAAAGAAAAATGGTGTCAAATGAATAGCTACTACTTGGGGGACTAAGGAAATTGACCAATAAGAATATTCACACATATAAATACTACATAATTTTCAATAAGTTCTTTTAAAAAGCTTATTCTGATATCCTATCTAATTGATACATGTCAGGTTTTAATTCTGGCTCCAACAAGACTTAAAAGTTATTAAAAATATTTGAGATATTCTAAAATGTTTCAATACATCTTGTTAAGTGTGTTTACTCAACTTGTTAAGAATTACTTGTCAGAAATCTCCTATACTTTATCTCTACATGCCAGGGAAACACAGTTGAAAGGGAACAAATAAAGAAGGAAGCAGATAGGACAGTTTTTAGTAGTAGCATCACTCAGGATCTGTCTGAGTGAACAAGAAATTGCACAAAAAAACTAATTTAAAATTGTCAAGTGGCCTTTGTTCTTTAAAAGAAACGATTTCCTTGCAATTGTCCAAAAGCTTCAGATATGGAATTAATATGGTTCTGAATATGACCCTTTTTTCCTGCTTTGATTAAAGAACCTGAAATTATTTTGAAGTATATTTTAAGAAATAATGTCCCTATATGAATTTAAACTTTCAAAATATTTACTATCTGAAGGGGGCACAAAAGGTATTCTGTCTACCATAAATATTCAAGACATTCTTTTGGTTAGTTAACATCAAACTATGACCAAGAGGCCAAATGTGATCCAGCTGTTGTTTTTATAAAGTTTACTGGACCATAGCCATAATCATTCCTTGTATTATTTGTGGTTGTTTTCTCACTATAATAGGTGAGTTGAATAGTTGCAGGGATCATATAATCCTCAAAGCCTAAAATATTTACCACATATAACTTAGAACTAAGATGTTTGCTGACTCCTACTGGACCTCTTGGAATAATTTATATTTGATCCAATTATAAGAAAGTCTTCCCAAAGCACAACATACAGCTAATATGCTGCTAAGTCACTTCAGTCGTGTCTGACTCTGTGCGACCCCATAGACAGCAGCCCACCAGGCTCCGCTGTCCCTGGGATTCTCCAGGCAAGAACACTGGAATGGGTTGCTATTTCCTTCTCCAATGCCTGAAAGTGAAGTCGCTCAGTCGTGTCCGACTCCTAGGGACCCCATGGACTGCAGCCCACCAGGCTCCTCCGTCCATGGGATTTTCCAGGCAAGAGTACTGGAGTGGGTTGCCATTTTTGACATGAATACATGTACACACACATGTGCACACACACACATATTTATGTACAGTACATTTAAATAATCTGCCCACAAACAACAGTTTTTAGCATGACAAAACAAATCTTCAGCATCTTTTAACAACAGTGAAGATGAAAGCCATATGAGATATTCAGACACTGATCCATCTTTGGATGGGTGACACAGCAGGGTTGCTTAGCTTACAAAATTACAAAGATCATATTTGGTCAATATGAGAGAATTAGATAATTTGTCCTACAATTACACTTTCTAAATAGAGATCAGGTTAATCTAGGATGGTAGGAAAAGGAATAATGAAGTAAGGGGGAATATCAAACCAAGATGGAGTAATGGAGCTTAAAACCTAAACAGTAAGAATGCCTTTCAGCCTGAAAAAAACTTTTTTTAATGCACATGATATATGCATTAATGGTCTCCAGTTGTATATCAGACAACAAAGGGCTATAATCATTGGATAGGTTAAAAAAAAAAAAAAAGGACATGAATCCAACACTTTTCACATCTTTCCTATAGAAAGTTTTCTGATTGTTACACAGAAAGGACAAACATAGGCAAGTTCAACAGTCTGCATGAGTTGTGAAATGGGCTTTTATGAAACTTAAAGCAGCTAGAAGTGTAGTATTGGCCCCAGAGAGAGTTCTGGATAGCCTTGAAGATTCCCTTTTTAGTATTCAGTTGAATACTTGATCAGCTCATATATACAAGGCAACTACTCAAGGATAGGTGGAAAACAAACTGATAATTAGAGGGAAAACTAAAACTGGAATTTACCAAACGCAGTGACTTACCACTAGCCAGAGTAGAAACCCTCCTCACAATTTGTTAACATTGGGTAAAGTATTCAGAAGAGTTTAGTTAAACAGTAGAGAAAAAATAGCCCTAGACCAAACACTGCATTGATCCAGCCTAAAAATGCTTTTAAGCAACTCTGAAGAATCAGCACTTTTTCAATTTATTCAACTTAGTCCCAGAACAAAGTTCCAAAATATTTAAACAAATGAAATAATAATCAGAGTCCAACAGAGTAAAATTCACAATATTTGACAGCTAAAACAAAATTATCAGGCATCATACAAGTAGGACAACTCATATAACAAACAAACTCCATCATTTGAAAATGACCCAGAACTGAACATATGAGAATTAGTAGCCACTGACACTAAGGTGAAAGTGAAAGTAAAGTTGCTCAGTGGTGTCCGACTCTTTTCGACCCCTTGGACTGTAGCCCACTAGGCTCCTCTGTCCATGGGATTCTCCAGGCAAGAATACTGGAGTGGGTTGCAATTTCCTTCTCCAGCCACTGACACTAAAGCCATTGTTAAAACTATTTTGGATGTTGAAAATTTAGAGGAAAGACTAGACATGCTAAATAGCAACATGGTCATTAAGGATAAAGATTTCACAGTGATAGTGAAAGTTGATCAGTCATGTCCAACTCTTTGCGACTCCATGGACTATTCAGTCCATGGAATTCTCCAGGCCAGAATACTGGAGTAGGTAACCTTTCCCTTCTCCAGGGAATCTTCCCAACCAGGGATCAAACCCAGGTCTCTCACATTGCAGGCAGATTCTTTACCAGTTGAGCCAAAAGGTAAGGCCAATTATGGATAACGATTCAAACATTTAGAGATTTCAATTATAATGCTTGAGTTTTAAAAAATACTCTAATTGGGATTAATGACAATTGAATATTAAATAAGAAAGTATTAGTGACTTGAAGGCAGTGGAATAGGTTACCCAAAATGGAACACAGTAAAAGATGGAAAAAGGAGAGAACTGAAAGTTGGGCAGATGCAGAAAAGTGTTCAAATAAATGACCAACTTTTCCCCCCAAACTTTATGAAAAGTAAAAATCTACAGACTGAAAAGCTAAATTCATCATGAACACACACACAAAAATAAACTAAAAGGCACACTATAATGCAATTAGTTAAAATCAGTGAGGAAGATAAAATCTGATAGTTTTCAGTGCTCAGTTCTTAAATAACATCGCTGGTTAAATGTATTTCCAGTTGTTGTTGTTCTTAATTTCTCTAAGAGTTCATTACTAGTGTATGGTTTACTAGTATGTATGTATGGTATACTAGTGTGTTTACTAGTATGTATGTATGGTATACTCCTCCAGGAGATATTTCTGACCCAATTGAAACTGCATCTCCTGCATTTGTATCCTGTTCCATTATTGAGTTTATTAGTTATAGTAATATTTTGTGGAGTCTTTAGGGTTTTGTATATATATATCATCTGCAAATAGTTATACTTTTTCCTTGGCAAGTTAGATGCCTTTTATTTCTTTTTCTTGCCTAGTTGCTCAGACTAAAAATTTCAATGCTAAGTTGAATAAAAGTGACAGGAGTGAGCATCTTTGTTTTGTTACTGATCTTAGATGAAAAGGCTGTTTTTCAACATGAGGAATGATGTTAGCTGTGAGCCTGTTATATTTGGCTTTTTTTAGGTTGAGATTATGTTGCCTCTACATTCACTTTGTATTGAGTTTTTTTTTTTTTTTTAAACTTTACATAATTCTATTAGTTTTGCCAAATATCAAAATGAATCTGCCACAGGTATACATGTGTTCCCCATCCTGAACCCTCCTCCCTCCTCCCTCCCCATACCATCCCTCTGGGTCGTCCCAGTGCACTAGCCCCAAGCATCCAGTATCATGCATCGAACCTGGACTGGCAACTCGTTTCTTACATGATATTTTACATGTTTCAATGTCATTCTCCCAAATCTTCCCACCCTCTCCCTCTCCCACAGAGTCCATAAGACTGTTCTATACATCAGTGTCTCTTTTGCTGTCTCGTACACCGGGTTATTGTTACCATCTTTCTAAATTCCATATATATGCGTTAGTATATTGTATTTATGTTTTTCCTTCTGGCTTACTTCACTCTGTATAATAGGCTCCAGTTTCATCCACCTCATTAGAACTGATTCAAATGTATTCTTTTTAATGGCTGAATAATACTCCATTGTGTATATGTACCACTGCTTTCTTATCCATTCATCTGCTGATGGACATCTAGGTTGCTTCCATGGCCTGGCTATTATAAACAGTGCTGCGATGAACATTGGGGTACACGTGTCTCTTTCCCTTCTGGTTTCCTCAGTGTGTATGCCCAGCAGTGGGATTACTAGGTCATAAGGCAGTTCTATTTCCAGTTTTTTAAGGAATCTCCACACTGTTCTCCATAGTGGCTGTACTAGTTTGCATTCCCACCAACAGTGTAAGAGGGTTCCCTTTTCTCCACACCCTCTCCAGCATTTATTATTTGTAACTTTTGGATTGCAGCCATTCTGACTGGTGTGAAATGGTATCTCATAGTGGTTTTGATTTGCATTTCTCTGATAATGAGTGATGTTGAGCATCTTTTCATGTGTTTGTTAGCCATCTGTATGTCTTCTTTGGAGAAATGTCTATTTAGTTCTTTGGCCCATTTTTTGATTGGATCATTTATTATTTTTCTGGAGTTGAGCTGTAGGAGTTGCTTGTATATTTTTGAGATGAGTTGTTTGTCAGTTGCTTCATTTGCTATTATTTTCTCCCATTCTGAAGGCTGTCTTTTCACCTTGCTAATAGTTTCCTTTGATGTGCAGAAGCTTTTAAGGTTAATTAGGTCCCATTTGTTTATTTTTGATTTTATTTCCAATATTCTGGGAGGTGGGTCATAGAGGATCCTGCTGTGATGTATGTCAGAGAGTGTTTTGCCTATGTTCTCCATTTTCACCATTGCAACGGAAAGAATAAAATACTTAGGAATATATCTACCTAAGGAAACTAAAGACCTATATATAGAAAACTATAAAACACTGGTGAAAGAAATCAAAGAGGACACTAATAGATGGAGAAATATACCATGTTCATGGATTGGAAGAATCAATATAGTGAAAATGAGTATACTACCCAAAGCAATTTATAGATTCAACGCAATCCCTATCAAGCTACCAACAGTATTCTTCACAGAGCTAGAACAAATAATTTCACAATTTGTATGGAAATACAAAAAACCTCGAATAGCCAAAGCGATCTTGAGAAAGAAGAATAGAACTGGAGGAACCAACCTACCTGACTTCAAGCTCTACTACAAAGCCACAGTTATCAAGACAGTATGGTACTGGCACAAAGACAGAAATATTGATCAATGGAATAAAATAGAAAGCCCAGAGATAAATCCATGCACATATGGACACCTTATCTTTGACAAAGGAGGCAAGAATATACAATGGATTAAAGACAATCTCTTTAACAAGTGGTGCTGGGAAATCTGGTCAACCACTTGTAAAAGAATGAAACTAGACCACTTTCTAACACCATACACAAAAATAAACTCAAAATGGATTAAAGATCTAAACGTAAGACCAGAAACTATAAAACTCCTAGAGGAGAACATAGGCAAAGCATTCTCTGACATACATCCCAGCAGGATCCTGTATTGAGTTTTTATCATAAATGAATGTTGAATTTTGTCAGGTGACTTTTGGCAAAAAAAAAAATCATAGTTATATATACATATGAGATCTTCCCTTATGGATCAGTGGTCAAAAATTCACCTGCCAAAGCAAGAGACACAGGTTCAATCCCTGGGTTGGGAAGATTCCCTGGGGAAGGAGACAGAAACCCACTCCAGTATTCTTGCCTGGGAAATTCCATGGACAGAAGAGCCTTGAGGGCTATAGTCCATGGGGTCTTAAGGAGTCAGACATGACTTAGTGATTAAACTATGGCAACAAACACACACACACACACACACACACACACACACATTTTTTTTTCATATTATTTTCTAGTATAGGTTATTATAAGATATTGAAAATAATCCTCTGTGCTATATAGTAGTACATTTTTATTTTATATATAGTAGTTTATATCTTCTAATCCCAAACTCCTAATTTATCCCCTCACTTCCCTTTTCCCCATTAGTAATCAAAAGTTTTTCTATGTCTCTGTGTCTGCTTCTGTTTTGTAAAGAAGTTCAGTTCAGTTCAGTTCAGTTCAGTCTCTCACTCGTGTCTGACTCTTTGCGACCCCATGAACTGCAGCAAGCCAGGCCTCCCTGTCCATCACCAACTCCCGGAGTTCATTCAGACTCACATCCATCGAGTCAGTGACGCCATCCAACCATCTTATCCTCTGTCACCCCCTTCTCTTCCTGCCCCCAATCCCTCCCAGCATCAGAGCCTTTTCCAATGAGTCAACTCTTCACATGAGGTGGCCAAAGTACTGGAGTTTCAGCTTTAGCATCATTCCCTCCAAAGAAATCCCAGGGTTGATCTCCTTCAGAATGGACTGGTTGGATCTCCTTGCAGTCCAAGGGACTCTCCACAGTCTTCTCCAACACCACAGTTCAAAAGCATCAATTCTTCGGTGCTCACCCTTCTTCACAGTCCAACTCTCACATCCATACATGACCACAGGAAAAACCATAACCTTGACTAGATGGACCTTTGTTGGCAAAGTAATGTCTCTGTTTTTGAATATGCTATCTAGGTTAGTCATAACTTTCCTTCCAAGGAGTAAGCGTCTTTTAATTTCATGGCTGTAGTTACCATCTGAAGTGATTTTGGAGCCCAAAAAAATAAAGTCTGACACTGTTTCCCTATCTATTTCCCATGAAGTAATGGGACCGGATGCCATGATCTTCATTTTCTGAATGTTGAGCTTTAAGCCAACTTTTTCACTCTCCACTTTCACTTTCATCAAGAGGCTTTTTAGTTCCTCTTCATTTTCTGCCATAAGGGGTGGTGTCATCTGCATATCTGAGGTTATTGATATTTCTCCTGGCAATCTTGATTCCAGCTTGTGTTTCTTCCAGTCCAGCGTTTCTCATGATGTACTCTGAATAGAAGTTAAATAAGCAGGGTGACAATATACAGCCTTGTCGTACTCCTTTTCCTATTTGGAACCAGTCTGTTGTTCCATGTCCAGTTCTAACTGTTGCTTCCTGACCTGCATACAGGTTTCTCAAGAGGCAGGTCAGGTGGTCTGGTAAAGAAGTTAATTTGTATCAAATTTTCCATTGCAAACATAAATGATATCATATGGTATTTGTTTTATTTATTTACTTCACCTGGTATCACAATCTCTGCGTTTATCCATGTTGCTACAAATGGCATTATTTCTTTCTTTTATATGACTCTGAAGTACTCCATTGCATATATGTGCCAGGTTTTTATACATTCATCTGTTGATGACCATTTATATTGCTTCCATGTCTTGCCTATTTTAAACAGTGTTGCTATGAAACCTGGGGTGCATGTATCCTTTCAAATTAAGAGTTTTCTCTGGCTGTTTGACAAGGATTGGGATTTCTAGATCAAACAGAAATTATTTTTAGTTTTTTAAGGAATATCCATGCTGCTTTCCATAATTACTGAATCAATTTACATTCCCACCAACAGTGTAGGAAGGTTCCCTTTTCTACACACCCTCTCCAGCATTTATTTGTAGACTCTGTAGGATGATCCATATAGTAGAGAGTTAGAGTTGGAGATATCAGTATGAATTATCTCTAGCTTAATATGGACAGAGATGATTTGATAGAGAAATATTTATAGATATATGTTTATTTATGGGTTACCATATACACATATATTTCTTTGCTCAATCAGCTGAGATGCCTTAGAAACTATACTCCAGAAATGACAAGCACAATTAGCATCCAGATCCTCATTTCAAATATCATCCTCCAATAAAATGAAACTGAGCTCCTCGAGTAATGGCTGATTCTAGTGCTGAGCAGGAACTCTACCAGATGCTCCTGAATCATCATGTAGCTCCAGAAAGTAAAAGAGTGCTAAAAGATCAAAACAAAACAATTCCTCCCAAAACACACACAATGATGGGGGTGGAGGGTCTAAATAAAAAGGATTACAGGAAACCAGCTGAAAGAGCTCCCAATGGCAAAAAGCTGGAACATTTGGAACCACAAAAAAATAAAATAGTATCGGCACTAACCAAAGTATAAAATAAGTAACCATGAGTCCATATTGATACAATTAGATCACTAAAGTAATAAATGGGGCAGGAGTAAGAGACCTATGTTCCATGCATGAAGATTCCAAACACTTTATGCAGATAATTCACTACCATGGAGGTAAAGTCTAACTTCCCACTCTTTAGGTATGGGCTGCAGATAAAGAACTCCTTTCAGATAGTACAGTATGAAAAATGCTGATAAAGAACAACTTTAAAGCAGAGAAACCTGACAAACACTAACTCGGGCAGGTGATTAAGGTCAACATCAGCAGTCATCACTTACCTTGCTAGTGTGTACTCTTGATATGACGTGCTTAAAATGGCACTTTACGTCAGCAGTGTTTCTTGTATAACCCCAGTCTAAAAAAAAAGTAATATCTTCAGTTGTAATTGAGAGACTTTTCTACAAGATACTTGATCAATACTCTGAGACTTCCAAGTTCACTGAAAACAAGAAATGTCTGGACAACTGGAGTTGTCCAGCCTGGAGTTTCATAAGGATACACGATGATTAAATTTAATATGCCATTTTGGATGAGATCCTGGAGCCAAGAAAGGACAATAAGTGCATGTTAAGAAAATCTGAATAAGACACTGACTTTACTTAATAATTAATACTGTTTTTTTTAATGATTACAAGTATATCATACAAATGTGACTCTTTTAAATGAAACGGAAACTGGGTGAAGTTCATGGAAACTGCTTCTATTATCTCCACATTATTTCTGTAAAGTTAATTTTTTTTTTAGTAAAAGTTACTCAACAGTAAAGTTGAAGTATACATTTTCAGATGTAAACAAGAGATAAATTCATCGCTGGTATATGAATACCTTGGAGATATTGAAGGTCTCGTTCCAGACCATATTAAAATAAAGTGAGTATTTCAATACAGAGAGCCACACAAAGCCTTTGGGTTCTAAGTGAATATAAAAGTTATATTTACACTACACTGTAGTCTATTATGTGTGCATTAGCATTATGTTTAAAAATAATCTATATACCTTCATTTAGAAATACTTTATAGCTAAAAATTGTTAATGGCAACCTGAGCCTTCAGCAAGTCTCAGGAGTAACATTAAAGTTCAAAGATCACAGATCACTATAACAATATGGCAATAAAATAGTTTGAAATATTGTGAGAATTTTCAAAATATGAAAGAGACATGAATTGAGCAATTGCTGCTGGGAAAATGGCACCGATAGACTTGTGAAATTCAGACTGCAAAAAAAAAAAAAAAAAAACACATACAATCTGTGAAGTGCTACTGAACAATCTATGCCAGACTTGCACTACAAATGAGACTTTAAGGGAATTTGTGAGGATTAATAACAAGATGTTTGTAAAATATTTGATATCAAGAAAGTAATCTATTTGAAATGATTATTGTAGGATTCTTATAAGTAAAGCAGTAAATATTAATTCAAGTTAAAGAATGATAAATTAAGACTGCCTATTTTGTTCCCTAAGTTCAGTTCAGTTGCTCAGTCATGTCCAGCTCTTTGTGACCCCATGGACTGCAGCACTCCAGGCTTCCCTGTCCATCACCAACACCCGGAGCTTACTCAAACTCATGTCCATAGAGTCAGTGATGCCATCCAACTATCTCATCCTCTGTCTTCCCCTTCTCCTCCTGACTTCAATCTTTCCCACCATCCGGGTCTTTTCCAATGAGTCGATTCATTCCCTTTTGGAGAAGGGAATGGCATACGAACTTTAGTATTCTTGCACTGAGAACCCCATTAACAGTATTGTTCCCTAAAGAAATCCCTAAAAGTAACAAAATGCAATATAACTGAAATATGTCCACAGAGGAGATAGAATGGAATAACAATACAATTTCTTTGATTTTAAAGAAGACAGAAAAGAAAGAAAAAGGAAGAAAGAAGAGAAAGAAAAATGAAAAGCAAATAATACAGTGGCAAATACAAAACCAAACTTACCAAGAAGTATGTTATATATAAGTAAAATAAAATCTCCAATTAAAAGCAGAGATAACCTAACAGGATTAAAAAAGCAAGAAGAAGCTGTAAGTTCTTTAGAAGAAATGAATTTTAAGTATAAAGATGCTGGCACATTGAAAGTAAAAGATTGGAAGAAAAAGGACAGACAGTTTAGATTTATAAATTATAGATAATCTGGAATTTAAAATAAGAAGTACTAACAGACATAAAGAGGATCATTTTATAATGAGAAAAAGAGTCAATCAAGAATACTTAATATATTCAAATGTAAATGTAACTAATTAAAAGCAATTCAGAAATACATATACTTAATACCCTCATTGAGCATAGTGATTCAGTTTTTAATAGATTAAACTCCATTAAAAGTTACTACAAATTAATGGCTATAATTCTCTATACATAGTAGCATTTATCCTAGCATTATCTCTAAAAACTATTGTATCTCAGACACTTGATACCCTTTTAAGATAAATAATACTGCATTACATATACTTTGATTAGAAATTTGATTATATCACTTATTATACACATATGTATATATTTGGGAAGATAGATACATAACTATTCTGGGTCTCTTAGCACTGAATATATGTAATTACCAAAGGAAAATCTCATTTGTGTCTTTTCTGTCCTTCCATAGCCTGGAAGTGTATTTTCCCCCTCTGTCTAAAATAAAACCCATTTTGGTTAGTTTTAATTTTTATATGCCAAGGAAGTACATTGTGCTTAAGTATAAAATGATCATTTTCTTGTATTTGTCTCTTTACTTTCTAAATTATTATATTTTCTATAATCTTCTTTACAGGGAATATTTTCTTTTTCTTTATATAGCTTAAACCTAAAACTGTTGGCAAAATAAATAATTGTTAAATGAATGTTTTTTTTCTTCTTCTTCAAAATATTTTTTATTATTTTTATTATAAACTTATTTATTCTAATTGGAGGCTAATTACTTTACAATATTGTACTGGTTTTGCCATACATCAACATGAATCCACCACAGGTATACACGTGTTCCCCATCCTGAACCCCTCTCCCACCTCCCTCCCCATACCATCCCTCTGGGTCATCCCAGTGCACCAGCCCCAAGCATCCTGTATCATGCACTGAACCTGGACTGGCGATCCATTTCACATACAATATTATACATGTTTCAATGCCAATCTCCCAAATCATCCCACCCTTGCCCTCTCCCACAGAGTCCAAAAGACTGTTCTATACATCTGTGTCTCTTTTATTGTCTCGCATACAGGGTTATCATAACCGTCTTTCTAAATTCTATATATATGCATTAGTATACTGTATTGGTGTTTTTCTTTCTGGCTTACTTCACTCTGTATAATAGGCTCCAGTTTCATCCACCTCATTAGAACTGATTCAAATGTATTCTTTTTAATGGCTGAGTAGTACTCCATTGTGTATATGTACCACTGCTTTCTTATCCATTCATCTGCTGATGGACATCTAGGTTGCTTCCATGTCCTGGATATTATAAACAGTGCTGCGATGAACATTGGGGTACACGTGTCTCTTTCCCTTCTGGTTTCCTCAGTGTGTATGCCCAGCAGTGGGATTGCTGGGTCATAAGGCAGTTCTATTTCCAGTTTTTTAAGGAATCTCCACACTGTTCTCCATAATGGCAGTACTAGTTTGCATTCCCACCAGCAGTGTAAGAGGGTTCCCTTTTCTCCACACCCTCTCCAGCATTTATTGATTGTAGACTTTTGGATAGCAGCCATTCTGACTGGCATGAAATGGTACCTCATAGTGGTTTTGATTTGCATTTCTGTGATAATGAGTGATGTTGAGCATATTTTCATGTGTTTGTTAGCCATCTGTATGTCTTCTTTGGAGAAATGTCTGATTAGTTCTTTGGCCCATTTTTTATTGAGTCGTTTATTTTTCTGGAATTGAGCTGCAGGAGTTGCTTGCATATTTTTGAGATTAGTCCTTGTCAGTTGCTTCATTTGTTATTATTTTCTCCCATTCTGAAGGCTGTCTTTTCACCTTGCTTATAGTTTCCTTTGTTGTGCAGAAGCTTTTAAGTTTAATTAGGTCCCATTTGTTTATTTTTGCTTTTATTTCCAATATTCTGGGAGGTGGGTCATAGAGGATCCTGCTGTTTTTTAGGATGGAAAGTGTATTGCCTATGTTTTCCTCTAGGAGTTTTATAGTTTCTGGTCTTACATTTAGATCTTTCATCCATTTTGAGTTTATTTTTGTGTATGGTGTTAGAAAGTGGTTCTAGTTTCATTCTTTTACAATGGTTTTACAACTGGTTGACCAGTTTTCCCAGCACCACTTGTTAAAGTGATTGTCTTTTCTCCATTGTATATTCTTGCCTCCTTTGTCAAAGATAAGTTGTCCATAGCTGCATGGATTTATCTCTGGGCTTTCCATTTTGTTCCATTGATCTATATTTCTGTTCTTGTGCCAGTACCATACTGTCTTGATGACTGTGGCTTTGTAGTAGAGCCTGAAGTCAGGCAGGTTGATTCCTCCAGTTCCATTCTTCTTTCTCAAGATTGCTTTGGTTATTCGAGGTTTTTTGTATTTCCATACAAATTGTGAAATTATTTGTTCTAGCTCTGTGAAAAATACAGTTGGTAGCTTGATAGGGATTGCATTGAATCTATAGATTGCTTTGGGCAGTATAGTCATTTTCACTATGTTGATTCTTCCAATCCATGAACATGATATATTTCTCCATCTATTAGTGTCCTCTTTGATTTCTTTCACCAGTGTTTTATAGTTTTCTATATATAGGTCTTTAGTTTCTTTAGGTAGATATATTCCTAAGTATTTTATTCTTTTTGTTGCAATGGTGAATGGAATTGTTTCCTTAATTTCTCTTTCTGTTTTCTCATTATTAGTGTATAGGAATGCAAGGGATTTCTGTGTGTTGATTTTATATCCTGCAACTTTACTATAATCATTGATTAGTTCTAGTAATTTTCTGGTGGAGTCTATAGGGTTTTCTATGTAGAGGATCATGTCATCTGCAAACAGTGAGAGTTTTACTTCTTCTTTTCTGATTTGGATTCCTTTTATTTCTTTTTCTGCTCTGATTGCTGTGGCCAAAACTTCCAAAACTATGTTGAATAGTAGTGGTGACAGTGGGCACCCTTGTCTTGTTCGTGACTTTAGGGGAAATGCTTTCAATTTTTCACCATTGAGGATAATGTTTGCTGTGGGTTTGTCGTATATAGCTTTTATTATGTTGAGGTATGTTCCTTCTATTCCTGCTTTCTGGAGAGTTCTTATCATAAACGGATGTTGTTTGTCACAGGCTTTCTCTGCATCTATTGAGATAATCATATGGCTTTTATTTTTCAATTGGTTGATGTGGTGTATTACATTGATTGACTTGCAGATATTGAAGAATCCTTGCATCCCTTGGATAAAGCCCACTTGGTCATGGTGTATGATCTTTTTAATGTATTGTTGGATTCTGATTGCTAGAATTTTGTTACAGATTTTTGCATCTATGTTCATCAGTGATATTGGCCTGTAGTTTTCTTTTTTGGTGGCATCTTTGTCAGGTTTTGGTATTAGGGTAATGGTGGCCTCATAGAATGAGTTTGGAAGTTTACCTTCATCTGAAATTTTCTGGAAGAGTTTGAGTAGGATAGGTGTTAGCTCTTCTCTAAATTTTTGGTAGAATTCAGCTGTGAAGCCATCTGGACCTCGGCTTTTGTTTGCTGGAAGATTTCTGTTTACAGTTTAAATTTCTGTGCTTGTGATGGGTCTGTTAAGATTTTTATCTCTTCCTGGTTCAGTTTTGGAAAGTTGTACTTTTCTAAGATTTTGTCCATTTTATTGGCATATAATTGCTGATAGTAGTCTCTTATGATCCTTTGTATTTCTGTGTTGTCTGTTGTGATCTTTCCATTTTCATTTCTAATTTTATTGATTTGATTTTTCTCCCTTTGCTTCTTGATGAGTCTGGCTAATGGTTTGTCAATTTTATTTATCCTCTCAAAGAACCAGCTTTTGGCTTTGTTGATTTTTGCTATGGTCTCTTTTGTTTCTTTTGCATTTATTTCTGCCCTAATTTTTAAGATTTCTTTCCTTCTACTAACCCTGGGGTTCTTCATTTCTTCCTTTTCTAGTTGCTTTAGGTGTAGAGTTAGGTTATTTATTTGACTTTTTTCTTGTTTATTGAGGTATGCCTGTATTTCTATGAACCTTCCCCTTAGCACTGCTTTTACAATATCCCACAGGTTTGGGGTTGTTGTGTTTTCATTTGTTTCTATGCATATTTTGATTTCTTTTTTTATTTCTTCTGTGATTTGTTGGTTATTCAGCATTGTGTTGTTCAGCCTCCATATGTTGGAATTTTTAATAGTTTTTCTCCTGTAATTGAGATCTAAACTTACTGCATTGTGGTCAAAAAAGATGCTTGGAATGATTTCAGTTTTTTTGAATTTACCAAGGCTAGATTTATGGCCCAGGATGTGATCTATCCTGCAGAAGGTTCTGTGAGTGATTGAGAAAAAGGTGAAATTCATTGTTTTGGGGTGAAATATCCTATAGATATCAGTTAGGTCTAACTGGTCCATTGTATCATTTAAAGTTTGTGTTTCCTTGCTAATTTTCTGTTTAGTTGATCTATCCATAGGTGTTAGTGGGGTATTAAAGTCTCCCACTATTATTGTGTTATTGTTAATTTCCCCTTTCATACTTGTTAGCATTTGCCTTACATACTGTGGTGCTCCCGTGTTGGGTGCATATATATTTATAATTGTTATATCTTCTTCTTGGATTCATCCTTTGATCATTATATAGTTTCCTCCTTTGTCTCTTTTCACAGCCTTTGTTTTAAAGTCTATTTCATTGGATATGAGTATTGCTACTCCTGCTTTCTTTTGGTCTCTATTTGTGTGGAATATCTTTTTCCAGCCCTTCACTTTCAGTTTGTATGTGTCCCCTTTTTTGAGGTGGGTCTCTTGTAGACAACATATATAGGGGTCTTGTTTTTGTATCCATTCAGCCAGTCTTTGTCTTTTGGTTGGGGCATTAACCCCATTTACGTTTAAGGTAATTATTGATAAGTATGATCCTGTTGCCATTTACTTTATTGTTTTAGGTTCAAGTTTATACACCCTTTTTGTGTTTCCTGTCTAGAGAATATCCTTTAGCATTTGTTGGAGAGCTGGTTTGGTGGTGCTGAATTCTCTCAGCTTTTGCTTGTCTGTAAAGCTTTTGATTTCTCTTTCATATTTGAATGAAATCCTTGCTGGGTATAGTAATCTGGGCTGTAGGTTATTTTCTTTTATCACTTTAAGTATGTCCTACCATTCCCTCCTGGCCTGAAGAGTTTCTATTGAAAGATCAGCTGTTATATTTATGGGAATCCCCTTGTGTATTATTTGTTTTTTCCCTTGCTGCTTTTAATATTTGTTCTTTGTGTTTGCTCTTTGTTAATTTGATTAATATGTGTCTTGGGGTGTTTTGCCTTGGGTTTATCTTGTTTGGGACTCTCTGGGTTTCTTGGACTTGGGTGACTATTTCCTTCCCCATTTTAGGGAAGTTTTCAACTATTATCTCCTCAAGTATTTTCTTATGGTCTTTTGTATTGTCTTCTTCTTCTGTAACTCCTATTATTCGAATGTTGGGGTGTTTAACATTGTCCTGGAGGTCTCTGAGATTGTCCTCATTTCTTTTAATTCGTTTTTCTTTTTTCCTCTCTGATTCATTTATTTCTACTATTCTATCTTCTTGACTAATCCTACCTTCTGCCTCCATTATTCTACTATTTGTTCCCTCCAGAGTGTTTTTAATCTCATTTATTGCATTATTCATTATATACTGACTTTTTTTTATTTCTTCTAGGTCCTTGTTAAACCTTTCTTGCATCTTCTCAATCCTTGTCTCCAGGCTATGTATCTGTGATTCCATTTTGGTTTCAAGCTTTTGGATCATTTTCACTATCATTATTCGGAATTCTTTATCAAGTAGATTCCCTATCTCTTCCTCTTTTGTTTGGTTTGGTGGGCTTTTATCCTGTTCCTTTACCTACTGGGAATTGAGAGAGTCATTTCCTAGGCAGGTTGATAGGGAGTCTAGGGTTCCCCAAGGAGAGAGGGGTCTGGAATTATCAAGGAGGAAGAAAGGACAAACTTTTTTTTTTCCTTCTCTACATTCCTTAGGATTATATAACAATAATGTATCCTGCCTAAGGACAGTCTTTGGATTCAACCTTCTGTTATCTTAAAATGTAAATTATGGGAGTAGACCTGGGCTTTACAAGGTGTATCTTGCCTGAGGACAGTGTTATCTTAAAATGTAAATTATGAGAATAGGTCTGATGAGGTCTTTACAACCTCCAGATATTCTTTGGATTATATAACTTCATTGTTACCACTAGCAAGTGGGTACTCTTTCTGCCCCCTTCTGATGCCTATGTCAGAAGCTTTCTCTATCTCCTTTATACTTTAATAAAACTTTATTACACAAAAGCTCTGAGCGAACAAGCCTCGTCTCTGGCCCCGGATTGAATTCTTCTCTGGGGGACGAGAATGCCAGTGTATTCGTGTGATTCAACAACAACCTTTCAGAATTCCTCTGTCTCTTCATCCTGTTTATATTGCTGTGTTTGGGTGGCCTTTCTGTATTCTGGCAGTTTGTGAAGTTCTCTTTTTTGTGGAGTTTCTTCACTGTGGGTGGGGTTGTACAAGTGGCTTTTCAAGGTTTCCTGGTTAGGGAAGCTTGTGTCCGTGTTCTGATTGGTGGAGCTGGATTTCTTCTCTCTGGAGTGCAATGAAGTGTCCAGTAATGAGTTATAAGATCTCACTGGGTTTGGAGTGACTTTGGGCAGCCTGTATATTGAAGCTCAGGGCTGTGTTCCTATGTTGCTGGAGAATTTGCATCGTATGTCTTGCTCTGGAACTTGTTGGCCCTTGGGTGGTACTTGGGTTCAGTGTTGGTATTGAGGCATTTGATGAGCTCCTATTGATTAATGTTCCCTGGAGTCAGGAGTTCTCTGGTGTTCTCAGGATTTGGACTTAAGCCTCCTGCTTCTGGTTTTCAGTCTTATTTTTACAGTAGCCTCAAGACTTCTCCATCTCATTTAGAAGACAATGGGCTGATTTTCTGGGTGCCTGATGTCCTCTTCTGGCATTCAGAAGTTGTTTTGTGGAATTTACTCAGCGTTTAAATGTTCTTTTGATGAATTTGTTGGGGAGAAAGTGGTCTCCCTGTCCTATTCCTCTGCCATCTTCACATGGATTCAAATGAATGTTAACTAAGACATAAGAGTAAGTTCTGACTCTTTGAACTAGCTGCACCTCATAGTTGAGAACTCCTAAAATATGAAATTTACTGTTGTTTATTTCTAAAAATAAGTATTACAAAGATGCTCTCCCACTCTCAAATAAATTAAGGAAGAATATCAAATAAATCAATTCACATCTCCATTCCATGAATACTTTTATAGAGTACTTCTGAGGTTTTAAAACACGAAAAAATAATAAGACAAATATTCCCACAATTTTGATGGTTGGAAAATATTAGTATATCATAAAATATTATGTAGAAATTAAATTTAGTTCAGAAAAAGACGGTCTATAGGAATTCCACATGCAGATGAATAATAGCACTACTGGGCTGAAGGACAGGCAAGCAACGTAGATGTCCTTAGAGAGAGGAATGGAAACAGACACTGTGGTATACATATACAACAGAATATTACTCAGCTACAAAAAGAAACACATTTGAGTTGGTTCTAACGAGGTAGATGAACTTAGAGCCTATTATGCAGAGTGAAGTAACTCAGACAGAGGAAAAACAAATAATGTATATTAACACATATATATGGAATCTAGAAAATGGGTACTGATGAATCTATTTGCAGAGCAGCAATGGAGATGCAGACATAGAGAACGGACATGTGGACACGATGGGGAAAGGAGAGGGAGGGACAAATTGAGACAGTAGCATTGAAACATATACACTGCCATAAGTTAAACAGATAGCCAGTAGGAATTTGCTGTATGACACAGGGAGCTCAAACCTGGTGCTCTGTGACAACCTAGAGGGGTGGGATGGGCTGGTAGGTGGAAGGAACTATACCTATGGCTGATCAGTATACCTATGGCTAATTCATGCTGATGCATGGCAGAAACCAACACAATATTGTAAAGCAATGATTCTCCAATTAAAAATAAAGTGTTTAAAATTTGGAAAATAATAATTATGGATGTCAGTAAAAACTTGAGATATGAAAAAGAAACTAAAGGGAGAAACCTGAGTGGAGCTTAAAAAGGAAGAAAGAAGTGACAAGGATATGTCAAAAGCTTCACAGTAGTGAGGGAGAGAGAACTTACTTGTAAAGATAACAACACTGGGTAATTGACAAGTCACTAAAGAACATAGTCTATACAAAATAATTTTGGATATAATGAGAAATGTGGAAAGACTTAAATGTTGATTATGGAACTAATACTGAGGAATTTTGATATGATACTAGATGTTTTGAAGGGTAAATTATTTCACCAAAGTTAACAATGAAAAAAAAAATGCTGAACTTTGGAAGAATTATTAACTCTTCAGTTCAGTTCAGTTGCTTAGCAGGGTCTGACTCTTTGCAACCCCATGGACTGCAGCACACCAGGCCTCCCTGTCCATCACCAACTCCTGGAGTTTACTCAAACTCATGTCCATTAAGTTGGTGATGCCATACAACCATCTTATCTTCTGTCATCCCCTTCTCCTCCTGCCCCCAATCCTTCTCAACATCAGGATCTTTTCAAATAAGTCAACTCTTTGCATCAGGTGACCAAAGTATTGAGTTTCAGCTTCAACACCAGTCCTTCCAGTGAACATCCAGGACTGATCTCCTTTAGCATGGTTGGTTGGATCTCCTTGCAGGCCAAGGGACTTTCAAGAGTCTTCTCCAACAACTCCAACACAAGTTCAAAAGAAATTCCTCTGGACTCAGCTTTCTTTATAGTCCAACTCTCACATCCATACATGACTACTGGAAAAACCATAGTCTTGACTAGACGGAAGGCAAAGTAATGTCTCTGCTCTTTAATAGGCTGTCTAGTTTTGTCATAACTTTTCTTCAAAGGAGCAAGCATCTTTTTATTTCATGGCTGCAATCACCATCTGTAGTGATTTTGGAGCCCAAGAAAATAAAGTTTGCCACTGTTTCCACTGCTTCACCATCTATTTGCCATGAAGTGTTGGGACCAGATGCCAAGACTTTGTTTTCTGAATGTTGAGCTTTAAGCCAACTTTTTCACTCTCCTTTCACTTTCATCAAGAGGCTCATTAGTTCTTCTTCACTTTCTGCCATAAGGGTGGTATCATCTGTATATCTGTGGTTATTGATATTTCTCCCAGCAATCTTGATTCCAGCTTATGCTTCATCCAGCCCAGAATTTCTCATGATGTACTCTGCATATAAGGTAAATAAGCAGGGTGACAATATACAGCCTTGACATACTCCTTTTCCTATTTGGAACCAGTCTGTTGTTCCATGTCCAGTTCTAACTGTTGTTTCTTGACCTGCATATGGATTTCTCAAGAGGCAGGTCACATGGTCTGGTATTCCCATCTTTTGAAAAATTTTCCACAGTTTGTTGTGATCCACACAGTCAAAGGCTTTGGCATAGTCAATAAACATAAATAGATGTTTTTCTGGAACTCTTGCTTTTTTGATGACTCAGCGGATGTTGGCACTGATCTCTGGTTCCTCTGCCTTTTCTAAAATCAGTTTGAACCCTGGATGTTCATGGTTCATATATTGCTGAAGCCTGGCTTGAAAATATTTGAGCATTACTTTGCTAGCATGTGAAATGAGTCCAATTGTGTGGTAGTTTGAGCATTCTTTGCCATTGCCTTTCTTAGGGATTGGAATGAAAACTGACCTTTTCCAGTTCCATGGCCACTGCTGGGTTTTCCAAATTTGTAGGCATATGAGTGCAGCACTTTCACAGCATCATCTTTTAGGATTTGAAATAGCTCAGCTGGAATTCCATCACCTCCACTAGCTTTGTTCATAGCAATGCTTCCTAATGACTTCACATTCCAGGATGTCTGGTTCTAGGTGAGTGATCACACCATCATGATTATCTGGGTCATGATGATCTTTTTTCCATAGTTCTTTGTGTATTTTTGCCACCTCTTTTTAATATATTCTGCTTCTGTTGGGTCCATATCATTTCTGTCCTTTCTTGAGCCCATCTTTGCATTAAATGTTCCCTTGGTATCTCTAATTTTCTTGAAAAGATCTCTAGTCTTTCCCATTCTGGTGTTTTCCTCTATTTCTTTGTAATGATCACTGAGGAAGGCTTTCTTATCTCTCCTTGCTATTCTTTGGAACTCTGCATTCAGATGCTTATACTTTCCTTTTTTCCTTTGCTTTTAGCTTCTCTTCTTTTGACAGCTATTTGTAAGGCCTCCCCAGCCAGCCATTTTGATTTTTTGCATTTGTTTTTCATGGGAGTGGTCTTGATCTCTGTCTCCTGTACAATGTCATGAACGTCCATCCATAGTTCATCAGGCACTCTGTCTATCAGATCTAGTCCCTTAAATCTATTTCTCACCTCCATTGTATAATAGTTAGGATTTGATTTAGGTCATACCTGAAAGGTCTAGTATTACCTCTTGCTGCTGCTGCTGCTAAGTCGCTTCAGTCATGTCCAACTCTGTGGGACCCCATAGACAGCAGCCCACCAGGCTCCTCATAGACAGCAGCCCACCAGGCTCCTCATAGACAGCAGCCCACCAGGCTCCTCTGTCCATGGGATTCTCCAGGCAAGAACACTGGAGTGGGTTGCCATTTCCTCCTCCAATGCATGAAAGTGAAAAGTCAAAGTGAAGTTGTTCAGTCAGGTCTGACTCCTAGTGACCCCATGGACTGCAGCCCACCAGGCTCCTCCATCCATGGGATTTTCCAGGCAAGAGTACTGGAGTGGGGTGCCATTGCCTTCTCCAAGTATTAACTCTTAGGTACCTTCAAATACTATACATTTACTCATATTAAAATTACTTTTAATCCCAAGGAGGATCACACCAAGAAAAATAATAATCAAACTGACAAAAATAAAGACAGAGATAAAATATTAAAAGCAACAAGGGGAAAATGACAAATAACATACAAGGGAACTCCCATCTGGCTATCAGCAGATTTCTCAACAGAAACTCTACAAGCCAGAAGGGAATGGCGTGATATATTTAAATTGATGAAAGGGAAGAACCTAGGACCGAGAATACTCTCCCCAGATGACACTCCTTTAGATCTGATGGAGCAATCAAAATCTTTCCAGAAAAGCAAATGTTAAGAGAATTCAGCACCATCAAACCAGCTTTACAACAAATGCTAAATGAAATTCTCTAGGCAGGAAGAAAGAGAAAGACCTAACTACAGAAAATAAACCCAAAACAACCGAGAGAACAGTAATAGTATCATACATATCGATGATTAGCTTAAATGTAAATGGATTAAATGCACCAAGGAAAAGACATAGACTGGCTGAGCAGATTAAATGTGCATGTATACACTTCCATTTACCACATCACTCTGCTTGATTCACCCAAACTAAATGCAATTATTTTATATTGTTCCCATATATTCTATCTTATTCCAGTCATGTTTCCATTATGGCTTCCTCTGGCTATTGATTGTGAAAACTGATAAACCTTTCATTATTGTGATTATGTAACTATTACTCACTTAATACCATTGTATCATGATTGGTCAACAGAAAAAGAATTCTACATCTCTAAAACTACCACTTAATAGAAAACCTGTTATCACTTTTTAAAATCCCCAGATGCATATCAGAATTATCTTGGAATTTTTTTTTTTTTAAATAAAAATGCCCAGGTATTGCTTTTGTTTCACCAGAACTCAAGATATGATTCTAACGAGCAGCCATGTTTAAAAACAACTGGACTATATGAGCATCTTTTACTTTTATCTAGTTTGTTTCACTCTTTCAGTTTCACATTCAGTGCTCCCATTTCATCCAGTTTATTTTTTGATGTTCTTTCTCAAGCCTTTATCAAGCATAGTAGAAAATCTCTTGTACATATATAAATATGTGTAATACATATATAAATATGTGTAATACATATATTTTAGAAAACTTAGGAATTTTTGCCTAAAAAAATTATGACATTCTGATTCTATTTGTTTGACTTCATATAAGTAGAATGCTAGATTTCTAATTTAAAAAAATAGATACCCAACAAGCAACAAAGGCTTACTGTTTAGCACAAGGATGATCAATATCTTATAAAAACCTAGAATGGAAAATAATTTCAAAAACAATATGTGTTTATGTATAACTGAATCACAAAAAGAAATTTAGTAATGTTTATCTTTTGCCAGTTTTTCTAAGTGTCCTATGGACATCTAATAACATTTGAGATCCAAAATTTTAAATATATTTTTGTAGGATATATAATTAATAGAAATCTATTATATTTAAATTATTAATGGCATCAATTCAAGATGCTTCTATTCTTTTTTTTTTCACTTGATATCCTCAAATAAATGTTAATATGTCTCACTATGATTATATATTTTTTCTTTTCCCTTATATTGCTTCTGATTTTTGCTTTATGTATCTTTGTTTCCTTGTTGCTAAGCATGTGATGTTTTATGATGTCTATCTTCTTTGTCAATTGTAACTTTTATCATTAAAAATATTCATCTTTGTTTCATTTATTAAAAGCTACTCTCTTTTTCTGAGAATGACCCATTGCAAACTGAGATTCATAATACTTAATCCTGTGTACTGAAGCTTTGGTAAGAGAAAAACCATTAATAGATTTAGAAGGCTCATTACTTGTCAATGTAGTTGAAATTGGGTGGAAAAGATGACCCATTTGCAGTGAGACAAGCAAACTTGTAAATAATCTAGAGTAAAGCACCAGTGAACAGGAAAAAATAATATTTTTAACATTCTCTTCTTCAGCTTCAGAAATTTAGAATGAGTTCAATTTACAGTAAGTGTTCTAGTTATATTGACAAAAGCAAAGTATTAGACAAGAAGATAAATTTGGCATAAGAAAAATTGCTGAAAGCACAGATTTCCTTCCACCTTGCATTTCTACAGTTCACCAAGTTTAAACACTGAACAAATCTCAGATTTTAATATAAACGTTATTTCTGCACATAGTCTTTCAAGTTATATCATGCATTATATTTAAAATGCTTTCAATTTGGCTATAATTGGCTTACTTAGACACAACTGAGAATGTAAAGCTGTAAGTTTTTTTCTCAGTTGATGAAAGCTTTGTTACCATTTCTTGTATTATATAGCTGGTTTGCAATATGTCTTAAACTTACATGTACAGGACATAATTAAAACCTGAATAAGAGAAAATACGCTATAATAATATGAATATAGCCAGTTGCTTACATTTCTTAAAATTTAATACTTAGTATTAGGAATATTTAGAATTAGGGATGTTCATCTTTTGGCAAAATATGATTGGTCTGTAAAATTTTAGTATATTGTACAACATAACTCTCCTTAGACACCAAGTAATTTTTAAATGAGAATTTCTTCTACAAGAGGATGCTAAACGTGCTGTCAGTGATTTGACGTGATTTTTAAAAAACAAGGAATTTTTATTCTTCCATTTTTCCATATTTTTAGGAAAGTTTCCCATTTTCCAAAAAAAAAAAAAAAATACACTATTTAAACTTTATTTCAGTTAGCAAGTTCTTGGTAAAAATGAGAGGGCTGTTACCTTTCCAATGCTTACTATTAGCTGATCCAGTTAAATATTAATAAGAACTTTGCTGTTCCTGAAATATATATTCCATATCAAAAGAGTTATATAAAATGGTTAGTAAAATTTGAGAACCAAAATAATACATTCCAAAATACAGTAACTCTGTGAAAATATTTGTTTTATATGAAATTAAATTCAAACTTTACTATGTATTTGTCCCTAATTATCAACTCTAAGGGGCTTCCCTCATAGCTCAGCTGGTAAAGAATCTACCTGCAATCAGAAGACCCTGAGTCCATTCCTGAGTCAGGAAGATTCACTGGAGAAGGGACAGGCTACCCACTCCACCATTCTTGGGCTTCCCTTGTGGCTTAACTGGTAAAGAATCTGCCTGCAATGCTGGAGACCTGGGTTTGATCCCTGGATTGGGAAGATTCCCCTGGGGAAAAGCTACCCATTCCAGTGTTCTGGCCTGGAGAATTCCACGGATTGTATAGTTCACTTTAATTTATAGTGTATATTCATTGCTTTTTTTCCACTGTTAAAATTGTTTTGTTACTTCATTAATATTTAGGTGAAAGACTATTAATTTTACTTGCAAAGAGTTTTGCGAAAAATGAAATTACTTTTTTCCAGTTAAGAAAATGAATAAATGTTATTTATAGTCATACAGATACTTAGAAAATAAAAGTCTCCCAGAATGGGTTTGTGCTTATGCTCTGATTTCTGAGTTTACTTATTTCATATGTTAAAGTCAATATCAATTATGCTGATACAAGTTTTAGCACTCCTGTGTTTTACATACTTCAGCACTCACCCTGACTACACTGACATTTTCTCCATCACAAGGAACTATGCATTACTGAATTAAACCTTTTCCTGATGAAGCTTTAATTTTTTTTTTCCATTTGGATATTTTATCTTCAGTTGTAGACAAAAAGAAGAATCTTAAAAAGTTGCTTGAGAATAAGGTGAAGCATTTTAAAATTTATTTTATTAAAACTATAATTTTGGAAATGTGTGCTGATGTCCCATTTCTATCATCTGGATCACTGATGTTTCAAATTTTCTAAATGAGTAACTCTCACTCTTAAACTAATTACCATAATTTTTCTCTTTGGCAAATCACTTTTTAAAATTTCACCAATTCTTATGTGCTCTGCATGCAGATTTAAATGTGAATGTGGGACACATGTTCACCAACCTTTGACAAATGTTCCGCTTTGTATTACAGCTTGCATTTTGATGGTCAAGTCTGTATCCAAGGTGAACTACCATGGATCTCTTTGACCTTGGCTCTTCTGAGTGACAGAAGACTAAGACCTTAGATGTGAAAGTGGAGAATCTGTCAAAAGTGATGCCTATTTTGTTTTGGATTCATATTGTGATAGTAAACCATGGAGTGAAAAATGTTCCCACACTTGTGGTCATAATTCATCAGATTCCTAAATTATAGATCTCAGCATAGAAAAGGCTGAATAAAATATTGTTTCACAGTTTTATATGACAGAAATTATGATTTGCTAGCTGCTTCTCTAAAATATAATTTGTTTATATTCATTTTATTATAAAATAGTCATAAAACTATAAGGATAAGAAAACTTCAGTATCATTCTTATCATGAAGATTTCCTTTTGTTGAAAATATGTATCAAAAATTTAAATACAAACATGCAATGGAAATTACTTGATTTTATAGTGAACTGGTTTAAAAGGTTATGATACATTCATACAATATAATAAAGTGGGTATTTGACAGCATGAGAAATAGAATTATTTTTATATGTAAAATACTATCATTAAATGACAATATTGACATAGGAAATAAAATATTTACATGAACATTAATATATTTTTAAAGAGTGAATACAAGAAATTTAATAGGCTCACATTTGAGGAAAGGATGTTGGAGGAAGGAAGACTTTTTAATTTCATTCTAAGCATCTCTATTTTGCTATGAATTTTAAGAGACATGTAAATATCACTTATTAAGAAAACTGAAAGATTATACCTAAACATTAGGATAAGATAAATTTTCAGTTTTACTTTTTAAATATTCTAAATTTAAATATCAATACATGCCCTATAATATATAGTAAATTAGAAATTAAAAAACCTCATACCTCTTTTCATTTTGTCATTGAAAAACTAAAATTTTAAATGTAACATTGCCACTAGCAATGTTATTTTAGTTTACTAAAGATTTTGTTTTAATGATAATGCCTGTTTCTGAAAAAAATATAATTGAATCATTTACTATAATATCTGTTGCAGATGTAGCAAACAAAACAATAAGATAATGCCTTAGTGAACTGTAGGTTATTTGCCCTTTTCGTAGTTTTCTCTATATATACATGAAATGGAAGGAGATCTTTTACATAAAAATTGTACTAGAAAATGATTAAAGCTATTGTCATATAAAGTTTTTAATGTCAGGTGGCACCAGTGGTAAAAAAACCCAGCTGCCACTATAGGAGATGGAAGAGATGTGGGTTCAATCCCTGGGTCAGGAAGATGCCCTGGAGGAAGGTATGGTAACCTACTCCAGTATTCTTCCTGGAGAATCTTATGGACAGAGGATCCTGGTGGGCTATGTTCCAAAGAGTTGCAAAGAGTTGGACATGATTGAAGTGACTTAGCACACGTATAAATTAGGGTATTGATTTTTACTGCTGCTACTACTGCTGCTAAGTTGCTTCAGTTGTGTCTGACTCTGTGTGACCCCATAGATGGCAGCCCACCAGGCTCCCCCATCCCTGGGATTCTCCAGGCAAGAGTACTGGAGTGGGGTGCCATTTCCTTCTCCAATGCATTAAAGTGAAAAGTGAAAGTGAAGTCGCTCAGTTGTGTCCAACTCTTAGCGACCCCATGGACTACAGCCTACCAGGCTCTTCCATCCATGGGACTTTCCAGGCAAGAGTACTGGACTGGGGTGCCATTGCCTTCTCCGTGATTTTTACTAGTGACAGTTTTAAATATAATGCTGAAAGCAAAACTTGTCAAAACTTAAAATAAATATTTTAGTTGTAGAATTGTAGGTACTGTGACATAATATGGCCAAAATCCTACACTCAAACAGATGCTTTTTTTTTTTTTTTAATAAAAGCTTATGTTAAATGTACAAGTTGATGGAACATTTTGGTGTGCGAGGTAATGTATTTATAAACTGTCTGGTCTAACATTAACTTATTTACTAATTCAGGATAAATTGAGAGAATAAAACACAATTTTCTTGAATTCAATAATTTAAAAATGACAACACAATGACAATAATGTCATCTAACACTAAGTACTTCAATATGCCAACTTCTAACTGTGGAAAATTCTGAAGGAGATGGGAATACCAGTCCACCTGACCTGCCTCTTGAGAAACCTGTATGCAGGTCAGGAAGCAACAATTAGCACTGGACATGGAACAACAGACTGCTTCCAAATAGGAAAAGGAGTATGACAAGGCTCTATATTGTCACCATGCTTATTTAACTTATATGCAGACTACATCGTGAGAAACGCTGGGCTGGAGGAAGCACAAGCTGGAATTAAGATTGCTGGGAGAAATATCAATAACCACAGATATGCAGATGACACCACCCTTATGGCAGAAAGTGAAGAAGAACTAAAGAGCCTCTTGGTGAAAGTGGAAGAGGAGAGTGAAAAAATTGACTTAAAGCTCAACTTTCAGAAAACTAAGATCATGGCATCTGGTCCCATCACTTCATGGCAAATAGATGGGGAAAAATGGAAACAGTGAGAGACTTTATTTTGGGGTGCTCCAAAATCACTGCAGATGGTGACTGCAGCCATGAAATTAAAAGATGCTTACTCCTTGGAAGGAAAGTTATGACCAACCTAGATAGCATATTGAAAAGCAGAGACATTACTTTGCCAACAAAGGTCCGTCTAGTCAAGGCTATGGTTTTTCCAGTGGTCATGTATGGATGTGAGAGTTGGATTGTGAAGAAAGCTGAGCACCAAAGAATTGATGCTTTTGAACTGTAGTGTTGGAGAAGACTCTTGAGAGTCCCTTGGACTGCAAGGAGATCCAACCAGTCCATTCTAAGGGAGATCAGTCCTGGATGTTCATTGGAAGGACTGATGTTGAAGCTGAAGCTCCAATACTTTGGTAACTTGATGTGAAGAGCTGACTCATTTGAAAAGGCCCTGATGATGGGAAGGATTGAGGGAAGGAGGAGAAGGGGGCAAAAGAGGATGAGATGGTTGGATGGCATCACTGACTCGATGGACATGGGTTTGGGTGAACTCCGACAGTTGGTGATGGATAAGGAGGCCTGGCATGCTAAGGTTCATGGGGTCAAAGAGTCAGACGCAACTGAGTGACTAAACTGAAGTGTTGTGTGTGGATTAATCCATTTAACTGTCACAATTGCAAGGTGATTCTAGAAGTTAGATACCTTTTTATATCTTTCCACCTCTTGAGATTAGTTTCCTTGTATTTTTATTTTTTACAGCAGATAAAGAAAATAAGTCCCAAGTAGTTAAATTAATTTCCATGGTAACATAAGTTGCAATCATAATACAACAAGTATAGTTAAAAAATACATGTCCTTTACTAAACTGTGCTGAAATACAAAAAATATAAATCATGTTGCATTTTCCAAATCAAATCTAAAGAAGTCTAACTTAAGTGTATTTTTCTTCTAAATTTCAATTTCCTACTGTCCTTAGTTCAGTTCAGTTCAGTCGCTCAGTCGTGTCTGACTCTTTGTGACCCCATGAATCGCAGCACGCCAGGCTTCCCTGTCGATCACCAACTCCCGGAGGTCACTCAAACTCATGTCCATCGAGTCGGTGATGCCATCCAGCCATCTCATCCTCTGTCATCCCCTTCTCCTCCTGCCCACAATCCCTCCCAGCATCAGAGTCTTTTCCAATGAGTCAACACTTCGCATGAGGTGGCCAAAGTATTGGAGTTTCAGCTTTAGCATCAGTCTTTCCAATGAACACCCAGGACCGATCTCCTTTAGGATGAACTGGCTGGATCTCCTTGCAGTCCAAGGACTCTCAAGACTCTTCTCCAACACCACAGTTGAAAAGCATCAATGCTTTGGCGCTCAGCTTTCTTCACAGTCCAACTCTCACATCCATACATGACCACCAGAAAAACCATAGCCTTGACTAGATGGACTTTTGTTGGCAAGGTAATGTCTCTGCTTTTTAATATGCTGTCTAGGTTGGTCATAACTTTCCTTCCAAGGAGTAAGCGTCTTTTAATTTGATGGCTTCAATCACCATCTGCAGTGATTTTGGAGCCCCCCAAAATAAAGTCTGACACTGTTTCCCCATCTGTTTCCCATGGGATCAGATAATACCATGGTCTTAGTTTTCTGAATGTTGAGCTTTAAGCCAAGTTTTTCACTCTCCTTTTTCACTCTTATCAAGAGTATAAGTAACCATAAAAAAAACAGGAATATTATTTTATATATAGCAATATATAGAGGACTTTCTTTAGTTTCTACAGTTATGATTGGAAAGCTAGAGAAGAAATTTTAATTTTTATAATCTTATTATAAAACTAACAAATTTATCTTAAAATGGTCAAATCCACTGTAGGTGAAAAAGAATGTAACCAAGTTATTTGAATAAATTACAAATTGTACCTATAACTCTTGGCTTGTTAAGGACTGAAAAATAATTATTCAAGTAACCTTACTATCAACATTAATGAGATTATGCTTGCATTAAATACTAAATGTTGACTTTATGCTGCAGAGGCAAGATGCTGAAAAGGTAATACCAAATACATTTTTTAAAGTGGGGAAAAACTATTACATTCAATAAAGAAACAAGGGAAAAATGCATACACTTAGATTTTAAAAGGAGTTTCTTTGGAAAACCTTTGAAAAAGGAAACGCTAAAGAGAAGTACTCTATGAGAGACTAAGAACAGATAGTTTTCTTGAGAAGGAGAAAGTCTCCTACAAATATATTCATAAGTTTTTATTTACAAAGAATAAAAATTTGTCAGTTTTGCTATTCCAAAATCAAGAAACATTCTTTTCAGATAATTTCATATGTCACAGAGAGTGACAGATGTAAATTTAGTATAGTGTTTAAAATTGTGACGTTAGCCAAGTCTGATTATTCATTTTATCAAGCTTTGGTCATAAATGCATTGCATCAAAAATATGTAAATTTTATATATATTTTATATATGTGTGTGTGTTTACTAGATAAAGATGAGTAGTTGACACAATAAAATTATTATCGAGCCTGATTAATGAAAGCTAGACATTATGAGATATTTTTCATATTTGATAAAGTTTATGTACCATATGGGCCTCCCTGGTAGCTCAGCTATTAAAGAATCTGCCTGCAATGCAGGAGACCCCAGTTCAAGTACTGGTCAGGAAGATCCCCTGGAGAAGTGTTAGGCTACCCACTCCAGTATTCTTGGGCTTCCCTGGTGGCTCAGTTTGTAAAGAAACTACCTGCAATGCAGGAGACTCTGGTTTGATCCCTGGGTGGGGAGGATCCCCTAGAGAAGGGAATTGCAACCCCCTCTAGTATTCTTAATGGAGAATCCCCATGGACAGAGAAGCCTGCCTGGCAGGCTACAGTCTATGGTGTTGCAAAGAGTCAGACACTAGTGAGTGACTAAGCACAGCACACCTACCAAATACCTAAATACCTAATGTATTAATGTATATAATTTTTCCAAAGGACATTTTAAATTATTTAAAACACAATTATTTTTGTTTCAAATTTGACTTTAGCATTTTATTTCATAAATTCAATGATATTTATACCAAATAAGCTTTCACAGACATAGATATTCCTTTGTCTGTGCCAAGGTTCTTCTGTGCATGTTTTGGTTTCATTCATAATTATTTTAACAGGATTGCAGTTGTATATATATGTTGAATTTTAGTCAATGAAGAGTGTTACAGTTTCATCTTTAGCTGGGGCATATGCCTAGAAAAATTCCTAAATCTAAAATATAAAGTATTTAAAGCATACATGTGTTATCTAGTGATTAAAAGATATTTACCAAAAGAAGTGTTTAAGAGTTAACCTTTGTGATATAGGTGTATATAGAAGGGAAGCAAAAGCAATGGTAAAACTTAATGTCTCTATGCTTTTGGCACAATAAAAGTTAATTTGAAGTAACATGAGGAAACACATCTATATCAATTATAAGATGTATGTTACATCTTTGTTGATTTGTGAGTCAAACATTATGATTATAATAAATGTTGATAAAGCCATAATGTGTAAAGAGCTCGTCTTCTATTACCTCAACTTACCTTCATGAGTATTCTAAATAGTTTCATTTTGTCACAAGTTTGTATTTTTTCCTTTTCTTATGGCCAAGATAGTTAACAATGCTGTGTTTTGTATTTGAAATTTGCTAAGAAAGTAGATCTTAAATATTTTTTAGCAAACAAATGCCTTAGTGTGGTAATAATTTTGCAACATGTAGGTCTATCATATCATCAAGCTGTATACATTAGACTTACACAAATTTGTATGTCAATTATACCTCAGTAAAGCTTGAACCTCAACATTCAGAAAATGAAGATCATGGCATCTGGTCCCATCACTTCATGAGAAATAGATGGGAAAACAGTGGAAACAGTGGCTGACTTTATTTCTTGGGCTCCAAAATCACTGCAGATGGTGACTGCAGCCATGAAATTAAAAGACATTTACTCCTTAGAAGGAAAGTTATGTCCAACCTAGATAGCATATTGAAAAGTAGAGACATTACTTTGCCAACAAAGGTCTGTTTAGTCAAGGCTATGTTTTTTCCAGTGGTCATGTACGGATGTGAGAGTTGGACTGTGAAGAAAGCTGAGCGCCGAAGAATTGATGTTTTTGAACTGTGGTGTTGGAGAAGACTCTTGAGAGTCCCTTGGACTGCAAGGAGATCCAACCAGTCCATTCTGAAGGAGATCAGCCCTGGGATTTCTTTGGAAGGAATGATGCTAAAGCTGAAACTCCAGTACTTTGGTCACCTCATGCAAAGAGTTGACTCATTGGAAAAGACTCTGATGCTGGGAGGGATTGGGGGCAGGAGAAGAAGGGGACGACAGAGGATGAGATGGCTGGATGGCATCACTGACTCGATGGACATGAGTTTGAGTGACCTCCAGCAGACGGTGATGGACAGGGAGGCCTGGCGTGCTGCGATTCATGGGGTCGCAAAGAGTTGTACACGACTGAGCGACTGGACTGAACTGAAAGCTGAAAAAGAAAAATAAAGATCAGTAGACTGGGAAAAAATGCCAGCATTTTTCTTATATGTACACTGATGCTGATCAGATCATGGGAGACTTGATTTTGTTAGCCAAAATAAAGAAATTTGATGAATTACACAGTTGACCTTTGAACAACACATTTAAGTCACATGGATCCACTTATAAGCAGATTTTCCCCCCACTATTGAATACTATATTACTGCACAATCTTTGCTTGCTTGAGTTTAGGATGCAGAACTTCAATTAAAGAGGAACTGTATACTGAAAGGGCCAACAATAAATTATACACAAATTTTCAACTTCATGGAGGTTCAGGGCCCCTAACTCCCATGTTGTTCAAGGGTTAACTGTATTTTTAATAGAAGTCAGTCAAGATAGCAGACAATCATTATGTAATATAGATAATCTGTCCCCTATGTGAGGTCTACTCTTCCAGGAAGGAAAATATGTGCAATGTACCTATAGATCCTGCAGAACCAGTCTGATGTTCTGTTTCTCCCAGTTTTCCTTCTGACAACTTTTCCTTTTGTTTCAGTGATTATGATCAATTTAGGATGATTTAGAAGTTCCCCTTCTTATAAGATAGTGCTGCATCTCTTTTTTAGGTTAACACTCAGAAAGCAAAAATTTCAAACTTTTTTTTTTTTTTTTTATGGGAGTTTAGGGCTTCCCTAGTGGCTCACTGGTGAAGAATCCACCTGCCAGTGCTGGAAACATGGGTTCAATCCCTGGTCCAGGAGAATCCCACATGCCACGGAGCAGCTAAGCCCATGAACCACAACAACTGAGACTGTGCTGTAAAGCCCAGAACCTCAACTACTGAGCCCATGTGCTGCAGCCACTGGAGCCCTCTGCACTCTGGAGCCCGACGTCTGCAACAGAAGAAGCTACTGCAACAAGAAATCCTCCCCACTGGAACGAACAGTAGCCCCCACTCTCTACAACTACAGAAAAGCACACGCAGCAACAAAGACCTGATACAGCCAAAATAAACATAAATAAATAAAATGTAAAAACATGGGAGTTTCCTTACTGAGCCTTATAGAATCATCAATAAGTTATTGTCACTTATTTTTCTCAGTTAGCTATCACTCTGGATTCAGTTTTCATCATTTACACACAAATCTCACTATTTTTCAATTTAAAGATACAGTATTTTTTTTAATAAAATTCTCATGCCTGGCTTTATTTCAGTAGTTTTATTCTTTGTGATTTTTATCATGCCGATGCACCGTCTCTATTTGTGTGAATATTTCTTAATGACATTTTAAGTAATTTCCAACAAAATTCAGGATATTATTTTCAGCTCAGTCCTCTCTGGTTCAGTGAAAAATATACTTACTAATTTTGGGGGGAAAGAAAACACAAATAATTATACCACAGCTTGATGTAGCACCTGTTCTTAATTAACTCCAATAGACGTGATATATTCATTTCCTCCCTCCTTCTCTCATATTTCATCTTTCCTTTAATTTAAAAACTAAAACATATCTTGGAATCACATGACTATGTGTGGGCTACTTTTTCAATTTTCTCATCTTAAGTTATTAATATTTTAGTCTGAAGAAGTCTGTTGTGTCCAACATTTTTAACAACAAAATTTGTCAGGTCTAGAGAAACCTGTGAATGATAACTTTCATGTCAATGACACACAATCACGAATATTTTGAATGAGAAACAGTTTACATGATTTTTTTTTTTTTCTGGGACTGTAATGGTGGGCTTCCCAGGTAGCTCAGCTGATAAAGTATCCATCTGCAATGCAGGAGATCCTGGTTTAATTCTTGGGTTGGGAAGCTCCCTCGGAGAAGGGATAGGCTATCCACTCCAGGATTCTTGGGCTTCCCTGATGGCTCAGATGGTAAAGAATCTGCCTGCAGTGCTGGAGACCTGGGTTTGATACCAGGGTTGGGAAGATTGCCTGGAGGAACGCATGGCAACCCACTCCAGTATTTTAGCCTGGAGAATCTCCATGGACAGAGGAGCCTGGTGGGCTACAGTCCATGGGGTCGCAAAGAGTCTGACATGACTGAGTAACTAAACACACACACATAAACACACACATAAACACACACACCGGTGACAAAGACTGAAAGCATTTCTATCTTGAATTGTATTCTTTGAGACCATTTGAACTGTGACATAAAAGGGAAATATCACTTCAGGAATTTAAAATAACACAAAATATCTGGAGATATATCTGAAGGCATATTTGACATTTCTCATATGCATCCTATTTAAAGGCAGTCAGAATAAAGTGGAGACATAGTGTGTATTAAGACAAATAGTGAGTATCAAATGTGTATAAAATTCCACTAGAAATGTCAAGAAACTTATAAGTATGGAGGAGGAAAAAAGATAAAATTCAAACTTAAGTGTAGTTTTTCAATTAAATTATTAAAATTGTCTATTTAAGCCATCAGTATCAACTTTGCATTGAAAATCACATGCAAGCATGTGCCATACCCTTCATATTATCTAATTACAAATAACTGCAATAAATATATATTTAGATTAAATCTGAGAGTGAAAGTGAAGTCACTCAGTTGTGTCCGACTCTTTGCGACCCCATGGACACCAGGCTCCTCCATCCATTGGATTTTCTAGGCAAGGGTACTGGAGTGGGTTGCCATTTCCTTCTCCAGGGAATCTTCCCAACCCAGGGATCAAACCCAGGTCTCCCATATTGTAGAGAGATGCTTTACCATCTGTGCCATCAGGGAAGTCCCAGATTAAATCTAATTAGGTAAATTACATAAAATGTTAGATAAAATCTAATTATAACTATAATAAATATACATTTGAATATTATCTTAAGATTAAAGCAAATTTTATGAATCATTTTCCTAGTCTGTCACAGAGTTCATGCAACTATACATGTCAGGTCTTCTGAAAAGTTACCTCTGGACCACTCAATTTTTGCTATAAAGTACATATAATTAATTGGGAAATTATTATCTTTATTAATTCATTTAAAAACAAATTTCAAATGAAGAGGCATTGCTTAAAGCACAGTTGAATAAGGCAGATAGAGCCTTTTACTTTTTCTAAATCTTGACCATAAATCTTGCCTTTGAATTGCCAAATTTGCCACCCATGGACTCTGGAATATTGTGATTAATAAAGACAGGAAAATTACTTCTAGTCCAGGAGCTGAGAACAAGATATAGAAAATAGTATATTTGAGTGAAGGAGGTAGAAAAAATGATGTCCTGGATCCTTCTTTAAAACAAATTAGTAAAAGGCGACCACATTTTACTAAAGATCAATCAAGTTACACACTCTTCTCCTTTGAAGAGGATATGTTAAGAAGACAATCAGTGGAAATTTCTTGCTGTTTAAGCTTTGAATATGGGGTGGAAATCAGTGGTCCTTCCAACTCTGAAAAACATTCTTTTAGTATTTCTGTCCAAATAGCCTATCTGTATAAAAATTTGTTGATTTTAGAAGAGGAAAGCATTTATTCAGAGTTCACATTTCAAGTCTTCTGGTGCTATTCTAGCAATCTCCACTGTTTTTTAAAAGCACAATCACTTTTAATAAGGTAAGATGGGAAACTTAAACATCCAAAGAAAAGGCTTTTTACTAAGATTTTGAGTGTTTAAACTTCTATAAAATTTGCCTTTTCTTATATATATATATATGTGTGTGTAAGAGGCTCATTTCAATATATACTTATTTCCCAGAAGTCCTTAAATTCTCTGTTTTAAAAACTAATATGTTACAGGTGAAATAGGAAGGGAAGTACAATGTATGATCATGGTCCTCTAATACTTTCAAATTATTTCCTACCTCTCAGATTATATTCATCTCTCAAATATAATCAAAATGCTGAATAAGGTGATAAACCAGAGTTCTGAGCTTTGGTCCTCTGGCTCCCATGGTCATTTATATATGTATTTTAATACAATTTAATAGTTTAAAAAGTTTATGAAGCAAGCCTAGAAGTTGCCAAGCTATTCTAACAACAAATAAGCTGAACAAACCAAAAATCAACAACTGTCTTTAGATTCTTAAGAGATGTGAGGTCACAGGGCAAACAACTACCCACAAAATTGGAGAGACAGGCAAATACAGAGAATCACAACTTACCATAAAAGAAACAGCTCATCAGCAGGACACCAGAACAAAAATTGACAAATAGCTCGATGATCAGACTGGACTGCTCTAAAAGTTAAAATATTCAGCAGAACCAAATTACTGGGCATTCTCCACACTTTGACTTTTACCTCATGTAGCTCTAACCAGGTTCCCACAGTGGATATGCAAAAAATCCTCTCATGTGTCCAGTATACAGAGGAGAAAGGAAATCATTTTAAATACTCCAAGGCATTCTGTTCTTAATAAATCAGCCTTCACGAGAAACTAACAAACCTGTGCCTAACCCACTGAGGTATTATCAGATCCTAACTAATTCAGAAGAGGGGAGATATCCAACTACAGGCAGGCAACCTTCCACATAGAAAACAGAAATATTCGATGTCAGCCTCCTCTAGCATCCTATCCTACTGAAGAAAAGAACGAACTCTTAAGCACATGTGAAGTGTATAGTCCATACGAGAAATTCACTAAAAGCCTGAAACCTAATCACAAGAAAATAGAGTATTTTCCATTCTTACAGCTCATTATTACATTACTAAACCACATTACAGAAGTTACTTTTACATGGTACATCATGTATAGCTTTCCAGAAATAATTACAAACCATATCAAAAGGCAACACTGCAATTTGAGGAGACCAAGCATTAGAATCTGACACGGTGTGAACATTGCTATTATCAGACCAGGAATTAGGACAACTATAATAACTAAGGGCTCTAAGAGATGATAATCATAAGAAAGAACCCAAGTGAAATGCTAGATATTCAAAAGTGACAAATACCTGCAACAAAAATGGCAAATGCCTTTGTGGGTCTTTTTATCAGACTGGACACAGCAGAGGTAAGTATTCTGACCTTGAGCATATCTCAACAGAAACCTTCAAAAGTGAAAAAGACAAAAGAGATTGAAAAAGACTAGCATATTGGAGAGGAATGGGACATTACAAACGGTATAACATTCAAATAAAAGGAATCTTATGAATAGAGAGAAAGAAAAAATAGACAGAAATATTTGAGGGGATACCTTGGTGGTCCAGTGGTTAGGACTCTGCTCTTTCACTGCAAGAGGCATGGGTTCTATCCCTGGTCAGGGAACTAAGATCTCACATGTTTTGGTGTGCTCCCTCCCCGCCCACCCAAAAAAGTAAATGGAAAGCAGAGTAGAGATGGTCTTAACACTAATCAAAAGAAAGTGGGAGTAGCTATATTAAGATATAGCCAACTTTTAAGAAACAAAATTTATCAGAAAATAATGGTGCACACATTTATTTTTTATATGCAGCAAACAAGTGTCAAAATATGTGAGGCAAAAACTTGATATTTAGAACCTCAAAGACAAAGAGATGGATCTTATTATTACAGTGGAAACTTAACACCACCTATTAAAAATGGACAGATTCTTCAGGCAAAGTATCAGTAGGGACATAGTTTAACTCAATAACACCGTCATAATGGATGTCTATGGGCTACTTCATCCAACAGTATAATAGACACTCTTAAGTTCACATGGATCATTAACCAAGACAGCACATTATGAACCACAAAACACACCTTAGCACCTTTAAAAGAAATCATAAAATGTCTGCTCTTAGACAACCATGAAATTAAAACTAGATCAATTACAAAAAGATGCACTGAAAAATCTCAAATACTTGAAGATTACACAGTACATTTCTAGTAACATATGGTTCAAAGAAGAAATATTTAGAGAAATTTTAAAAATTTAGCTAAGTAAAAATGAAAGTACAACTTATAAAAATTTAAAAAATATAGTGGAAGCAGAGTTTACATGAACGTTTATGACACTGAATGTGTATATGAGATAAGATCTAAAAATCAATCTAAGTTTCATCTTAGAACTAGAAAAAGATCAAATTAAATCCAAAATAAGAAATAGTTTATAAGAATTAGAGGAGAAATCAATGAAATTAAAAACAGAAGGTGAATAGAGAAATATCAATGAAGCAAGGGTGAGTTCTTAAGAATTTTTAATAAAATTAATAACAATATTAGGTGATATCAGAAACAAAAATAGAGATAGACATAACAGGTCCAACAGAATTAAATTTGAATTACAGGGTAAAAAGGAATACTATGTACAATTCTATACTCACATATTTGACAACCTAGTTTAAATGGATCAATTCCTTGAAAAACACAATCTTATAAAACTCACAGAAAAAGAAATAGGCAGGCTCAATAGGACTCTATCTATTAAATAAATTGGGTCAGTAACTAATAACCTTCCAAAACAGAAAGCACCAGGCCCAGATTGGCTCACTGGTGAATTTTACCAACCATTTAAAAATGAATTATCAGTTTTCTATAAAGTTTTTCTGAGGATAGAAGCAGAGGGAATACTTTATATCTCATCTGATGAAGCCAGCACTAATCTTATACATAAAAAAAAAAAAAAAAACAAAGATAAAAACAAGATCAGTAAGTACAGGACAATACCTCTTATAAATACAGATGCAAAAAATCTCAAAAAAAAGTTAGTAAATCAAATCTAAAATAATTAAAAAAAAAATCATACACCACAACCAAGCAGGACTTATACCAAGTTTCCAAGGCTAGTTCAACATTCAAAAGAAAAAGAAATCACTATAATCCATTACATCAATAGGCTAAAGAAGGAAAAGCACATGATGATATGTACAGATATAGAAGCATTTGAAAAAATCCAATGCTCATGCAAAATACAACTTCTCAAACTAGGAACAGAGGAGACATTTCTAAACTTGAATATCTACAATATTTATTAAAAAATTCTTCAGTTTACATCATAGTTAATGGTGATAAGCTCAAAATTTCCTATTAACTTTGAGAACTAAGCAAGGAAATTCTCTCTCATGGCTTTCCAACATCATGCTGGAGTCTAGCTAATCCAGTAATAAGAAATGAAAGATATAGACATCGCGATGGAAGAAAGAAAATGCTTTTAATTTAGAAAACATGTTTATTTACATAGAATACAAGAATCAACAGAGAAACTACAAAACTAGTAAGCAATGCTAGCAAGACTGCAGGATATAAGTTTAATACAGATAATTCAGTCACTTCATACTATCAGTGATCAAGTGGAATTTCAAATTAAAAATGCAGTGCCACTTAAATTGGCACTCCAATTGGCATTAAATAGAATGCATATGGGTAAATCAAACAAATATGCACAAGATCTATATGAGAAGAACTACAAAGTCTGTTGAAATGAAGAGCTAAATAAATAGAGACATATATGTTTGTGAATAGGAAGACGTTATCAATATGTCAGTTCCTCCCCTCTTTATCTATGGATTCACTTCCAACCAAATTCCCAGAAAGTATTTCATGGATAATAGAAAACTGATCCTAACATATATATGGAGAGGTAAAAAGTGTTAATACGCAACAAATTCTGAAAGAGGATAATAAAATTGGAGGACTAATACTACTCAATTTCAAAAGTTACTATAAAACTGCTGTGATCAAGGAAATTTGCTATTGGTGAAAGAATAAATAAATTATTGGAACAGAATAAAGAGCAGAAATAGATTCACTTCAAGTATTGTGAATTCATTTAAGATTTTCTTCCAGTTTTATTGAGATATAATTGACATATCACTGTGTAAGTTTAAGATATATAGCATAATGGTAGTCAACTAATCTGTGACAAAGAAACAAAAGAAATAAAATGGAGCAAATGCAGTTTTTTCAACAAATGGTACTAGAAAAACTGAGCAACCACAAAGAAAGGAATGATTCCAGACATAGGCAAACCATTCACAAGGGTTAACAATACTGAATTGTAGACCAAGCCACATAAAAAAATGAGAGTTCCAGAAAAACATCTATTTCTGCTTTATTGATTATGCCAAAGCCTTTGACTGTGTAGATCACAACAAACTGTGGAAAATTCTGAAAGAGATGGGAATACCAGACCACCTGACTTGCCTCCTGAGAAGTCTGTATGCAGGTCAAGAAGCAACAGTTAGAATCGGACATGGGATAACAGACTGGTTCCAAACTGGGAAAGGAGTACATCAAGGCTGTATATTGTCATCCTGCTTATTTAAATGATATGCAAAGTACATCACACGAAATGCCAGCCTGGATGAAGCTCAATTTGGAATCAAAATTGCTGGGAGAAATATCGATAACCTCAGATAGTCAGATGACACAACACTTATAGCAGAAAGTTAAGAGGAACTAAGAGCCTGTTGGTGAAAGTGAAAGAGGAGAGTGAAAAAGCTGGCTTAAAACTCAACATTCAAAAAACTAAGATCATGGCATCTGGTCCTATCACTCTCTGGCAAATGGAGAAACACTGGAAACAGTGACAGACTTTATTTTCTTGGGCTTCAAAATCACTGCAGATGATGACTGAAGCCATGAAATTAAAAGACACTTGTTCCTTGGAAGAAAAGCTATGACCAACCTAGAAAGCATAAAGCAGAGATATTACTTTGCCAACAAAGGTCCGTCTAGTCAAAGTTATAGTTTTTCCAGTAGTCATGTATGGATGTGAGAGCTGGACTATAACCTGAGTGCTGAAGAATTGATGCTTTTGAACTGTGGTGTTGGAGAAGACTCTTGAGAGTCCCTTGGACTGCAAGGAGATCCAACCAGTCCATCCTAAAGGAAATCAGTCCTTAATATTCATTGGAAGGACTGATGCTGAAGCTGAAACTCCAATACTTCTGCCACCTGATGTGAAGAACTGACTCATTGGAAAAGACCCTGATGCTAGGAAAGATTGAAGGAAGTAGGAGAGGGGATGATGGAGGATGAGACGGTTGGATGCCATTACCGACTCGATGGACATGAGTTTAAGCAAGCTCTGGGAGTTGGTGATGGACAGGGAAGCCTGGTGTGCTGCAGTCCATGGGGTCACAAAGAGTTGGGCATGACTGAGCAACTGAACTGAACTGAGACCAATCCATGAAAGAATTCAAAGTTTGATTTCACTAAAATAAAAATTTCTGCTGTACAAAATACACTGTCCAAAGAATCTAAAGATAAGCCATAGAATTATGGAAAATATCTGTGAAATACACATCTGATAAAAACCTACTATCCAAAGTATACCAAAATAACTTATAAAGCTCAATGATAAGAAAACAACAGACAGACACTATAGTTTTTGTTAGGTTTGATGGTACCTTTGTGGTGATTTCATTGACTATGTTATAAAAAACCAATAAATGAATAAAAAAAAAAGAAAACAAACAATCCAATTAAAGCATGGGCAAAATGGCTAAACAGACACTTCACCAAAGATATACAGATGACCAGCAAGCATAAAATATCTCCACAGAATATGTTTTCAGGGAAAGGCAAACTAAAAGAGTGAGATACTACTATGCATCTATGACAATGGCCAAAACTAGAATACTAACGCCACCAAATGTTGACAGGGATACAGAGCATTGAGAACTCTCACTCACTGCTCATGGGCATGCAGAATGTTAGTCACTTTGGAAGAGAGATGGGCAACTTTTTAAAAAATAAAAACATTCTCTTGAGATTCTACAATTGAACCCCTTGGCATTTATGCAAAGGGGTTGAGACCATATGTCCATACTGAAACCTGCACATGAAAGTTTATTTCTGCTTTATACACAATTGCCAAAATGTGGAAGTCACCAGGATATTTTTAGGTAGGTAATAAATAGCTTCTTTTTACCACTTAATAATAATCTACTAAGCCGTTGAAAGATAAATAACCACCTTAAATGTGTATTAGTAAGTGAAGGAAACCAATGTGAAATGCCTAGATAATCTTGAGTCCAGTTATTTGCCTAACTGGAAAAGGCAAAACTATGGAGACAATGAAAAGATCAGTGGTTTCCAAGGTTTGGGGATAGGGTAAACTAACAGATAATTTTTAAGGACCTTAAACACTCTGTAAGATAATATAGTGCTGGATACATGTCATTATACATTTGTACAAACCCATGGAATATACAATACCAAGAATGAACCCTAATGTCAACTAAGACTTAGGTGATAAGGATGTACAATGTAGGTTCAATATAAAAAAATTATACTACTCTGACAAGGGATATTGATAATGGTGAAGGCTAACCTATGAGGCAGAGGGTAAATGGGGAATGTACCTGCCAGTCAAACTTGCTGTGAAGCTAAAAATGTTCTAAAAATACTTCATTTTTTAAAAGTTTATGATGAGTCACTGTTTGCATATATGAATAGGCAATTTTGTACAATTAAAGGTACTAAAGCAGCAACTCAGATCATGAACTCCTTATTGCAAAATTCAGACTTAAATTGAAGAAAGTAGGGAAACCCACTAGACCATTCACGTATGACCTAAATCAAATCCCTTATGATTATACAGGGGAAGTGACAAATAGATTCAAGGGATTACATCTGATAGAGAGAGTGCCTGATGAACAATGGATGGAGGTTCGTGACATTGTACAGGAGACAGGGATCAAGACTGTCCCCAAGAAAAAGAAATGCAAAAAAGCAAAATGGCTGTCTGAGGAGGCCTTACAAATAGCTGTGAAAAGAAGAGAAGTGAAAAGCAAAGGAGAAAAGGAAAGATATAAGCATCTGAATGCAGAGTTCCAAAGAATAGCAAGGAGAGATAAGAAAGCCTTTCTCAGCGATCAATGCAAAGAAATAGAGGAAAACACCAGAATGGGAAAGACTAGAGATCTCTTCAAGAAAATTAGAGATACCAAGGGAACATATGCAAAGATGGGCTCGATAAAGGACAGATATGGTATGGACCTAACAGAAGCAGAATCAATATCAATATTAAGAAGAGATGGCAAGAATACACAGAAGAACTGTACAAAAAAGATCTTCATGACCCAGATAACTACGATGGTGTGATCACTGACCTAGAGCCAGACATCCTGGAATGTGAAGTCAAGTGGGCCTTAGAAAGCTTCACTATGAACAAAGCTAGTGGAGGTGATGGAATTCCAGTTGAGCTATTTCAAATCCTGAAAGATGATGCTGTGCAAGTGTTGCACTCAATATGTCAGCAATTTGGAAAACTCAGCAGTGGCCCCAGGACTGGAAAAGGTCAGTTTTTATTCCAATCCCAAAGAAAGGCAATGGCAAAGAATGCCAAACTACCGCACAATTGCACTCATCTCACATGCTAGTAAAGTAATGCTCAAAATTCTCCAAGCCAGGCTTCAGCAATATGTGAACCGTGAACTTCCTGATGTTCAAGTTGGTTTTAGAAAAGGCAGAGGAAACAGAGTTCAAATTGCCAACATCCACTGGATCATAGAAAAAGCAAGAGAGTTTCAGAAATATCTATTTCTGTTTTATTGACTATGCCAAAGCCTTTTACTGTGTGGATCACAATAAACTGGAAAATTCTGAAAGAGATGGGAATACTAGACCACCTGACCTGCCTCTTGAGAAACCTGTATGCAGGTCAGGAAGCAGCAGTTAGAACTGGACATGGAACAACAGATTGGTTCCAAATAGGAAAAGGAGTACGTCAAGGCTGTATATTGTCACCCTGCTTATTAACTTACATGCAGAGTACATCACAAGAAATGCTGGGATGGAAGAAGCACAAGCTGGAATCAACATTGAGGGAAAGGTATCAATAACCACAGATATGCAGATGACACCACCCTTCTGGCAGAAAATGAAGAGGAACTAAAAAGCCTCTTGATGAAAGTGAAAGAGAAGAGTCAAAAAGTTGGCTTAAAGCTCAACATTCAGAAAACTAGGATCATGACATCAGGTCCCATCACTTCATGGGAAATAGATGGGGAAACAGTGGAAACAGTGGCTAACTTTATTTTGGGGGGCTCCAAAATCATTGCAGATGGTGATTGCAGCCATAAAATTAAAAGATGCTTATTCCTTGGAAGGAAAGTTATGACCAACCTAGATAGCATATTCAAAAGCAGATTCATTAGAGTGCCAACAGCGATCTGTCTAGTCAAGGTTATGGTTTTTCTGGTGGTCATGTATGGATGTGAGAGTTGGACTGTGAAAAAAGCTGAGCACTGAAGGATTGATGCTTTTTTTTTTTTTTTAGTTTTTCCAACGGTGTTGGAGAAGATTGTGAAGAGTCCCTTGGACTGCAAGGAGATACAGTCCATCCTAAAGGAGATCAGTCCTGGGTGTTCATTGGAAGGACTGATGCTGAAGCTGAAACTCTAATACTTTGGCCATCTGATGCGAAGAGTTGACTCATTGGAAAAGACTCTGATGCTGGGAGGGATTGCGGGCAGGAGGAGAAGGGGACGACAGAGGATGAGATGGCTGGATGGCATCACCGACTTGATAGACATGAGTTTGAGTGAACTCCGGGAGTTGGTGATGGACAGGGAGGCCTGGCATGCTGTGATTCATGGGGTCGCAAAGAGTCGGACATGACTGAGCGACTGAACTGGATTGAAAGCAGCAACAACATGCAGAATTCTTATTAAGAACTTGAAAAAAATAGTTTTACTTGACTCTTCCCTCTCATGATTATTAATCCCTGAAGAATACAAATGCCAGGATTTATTGGCTATCTATTACATTTAGAACTGCATGTCTCATTTAACAGTGTTTGCAAATGTCTTAATTTTCTCAGAATTGCTTTAAATCAGAAAGTGTTTCATTAATAATTTGCATGTATTTCATTAACTATTAATTAGTTGCAGCACCACTGTGATGAAGATGAATTATGAAAATAATCCAGCATTATTTCTCATATATACTCAATCTGATATCCTAATATTTTTCTCTCATAATATTTTTCAGAGCATTGTGTCTTGCTTCTCTCTCTACTGGGTTACTCAGTCCCTGTCTTCAATATATGGAGGTATCTATGGAAAAGACTGGCACCTCCCACATGGCACAGTGGTAAAGAATCTGCCTGCCAGTGCAGGAGATGTGGGTTTGATCCTTGGGTCAGGAAGATCCCCTGGAGAAGGAAATGGCAACCCACTTAAGTATTTTTGTCTGGGAAATCCCATGGACACAGGAGCCTGGGGGGCTACAGTCCATCAAGTCACAAAGAGTCTGACACAAGTTTGTGACTAAACAACAAATGGATAAGATTAAATATGATGTGGAGCAAGGGATATTATGGAGACAGCTTAATTCATATTTATTTATTTAGTATATATGTAGGTGTCAGTTGACTGCTATTCACCTTACCAATAAGAAGCTATTGTAATTGTAAGACAGAGAAGGCAATGGCACCCCACTCCAGTACTCTTGCCTGGAAAATCCCATGGACAGAGGAGCCTGGTAGGCTACAGTCCATGGGGTCACCAAGAGTCGGACACGACTGAGCGACTTTGCTTTCACGTTTCACTTGCATGTGTTGGAGAAGGAAATGGCAACCCACTCCAGTGTTCTTGCCTGGAGAATGCCAGGGATGGCGGGGCCTGGTGGGCTGCCGTCTCTGGGGTCTCACAGAGTCAGACACGACTGAAACGACTTAGCAGCAGCAGCAGTAATTGTAAGAAACCATAAATGAGAACTTTTTTAAAAGCTAAAGTTAGTCTACAAAGAATTATGTGCATAGGGGAATGATCGTTTTTCCCATGTTTAAAGCACTGTACTACTATAAGATAATATTGTTACATGTTTTTCTTGTCATGTCTACTTCATAAGTAAAAGTGACAGAAGTAAAACAAACTGCAAAACAAATTTCAGGTGATAACAGTAACACTTTCAGAAGTAAAATTAGAATTTTTCTTAGACTCCGAACTCCAGGATTTTGTCTTGTGTTTTTGTTTGATTTTAAGTACTTGCACAGAGAGAAACACACATTTTAAAAAATGTAAAAATTTATGAAAACAGAATTTATTTTGTCTAGATGGAATGTATGTACACTTTGCCAAGAAAGTCATGGATTTAGAACTGAAAACATATGAGATTTTATTGCAGTTCAACCTCCAATATCTCATTACCTTAGATATGTCATTCAGTCATTTTGTTGTAATTGTCTTTGTTTCCAATACAAACCCAGTTACCTTTAAGAGTTGCTTAGTAGATCGAATGAGAATAACTTTGAAAGCATTTTTAAAGTAAATAACATATACTGATGGGCGATCCCATGTATATTGTTAATAAGTTACTTTTATGGTAGCTTTACATCCATAATTGGTCTCATTCAAGTTCATAGTGTTGATGAGGTAGTAAAAATTCCTCTATAAAACACCAGCAAAAAAGAAATAGCTTATGCACTAATGAGTTTCAGCCTTGTACCAAGCTACTTTAATTGATTTTACTGTTTAGGAGAAATCCTTTCTTAACGATCCCTTTAAGCATTTTATAAATATAAGGAAAGTCCCCTCATGTAGACTTTTCAGGCTAGAGCATTATGCAGTCCTAATGAGCATATTTCTTCTATGTTTTCCTTCTGATTTTACTGAAGATTTAACACTCCTTTAAGGTTAACAAGATTTCTGATAATGTGTAACCACTGCTTTGTTTAGTGTCATTTAATTGGTAGCTTTCCTATATTATCAATCTTTTTATGAGGACATTCAAGTTAATACAGCCATTTTAATGTAGAAGAAAAGTCTGTAAAAGGTTCTTGTGTCAAAGAACACATGATTCACTGATGGCCTATATTTCCCTTATGGATTAGGATTTGAATGTTTAAAAAAAACCACACATGCACTAGAGGTAAAAATTCAGTTGTAGTTCACATACTTAGAATATAGGGGGTGAATAATAAAATGCATGGATGTATAATCTTAAAACCATCGAATAAAGAGCAAAAGGCATGAAGGAGTAATCTCCAAAATATACAAGAGGCTCATGCAGCTCAGTATTAAAAAAAAAAAAAATCAAAAACTGGGCAGAAGAACTAAACAGACATTTTTCCAAATAAGACATACAGATGGCCAATAAATACATGAAAAAGTGTTCACACCACTCATTATTAGAGAAACACAAATCAAAACTTCAATGAGGTATCACCTCATACCAGTCAGAATGACCATCATCAAAAACCTACAAATAACAAGTGCTGGAAAGAATGTGGTAAAAAGGGAACCCTCTTGCACTGTGCATGGGAATGCAAATTGATACAGCCACTATGGAAAACACTATGAAGATTTCTTTAAAAACTAGGAATAAATCTACCATATGGCCCAGAGATCCCACTACTTGGCATAAACCCTGAGAAAATCAGAATTCAAAAAGACACAGGTACCCTAATGTTCACTGCAGCACTATTTACAAAAGCCAGGATATGGAAGCAATCTAGATGTCCCTTGACAAATGAATGGATAAAGAAGTTGTGGAACATATATACAATTAATATTACTCAGCCATAGAAAGGAACAAATATGAGTCAGCTGAATTGATGTGGATGAACCTAGAGCCTGTTAGACAGATGAAGTAAGTCAGAAAGAGAAAAACATATTATTAACACATATATATGGAATCTAGAAAAGCAGTGTTGATGAACCTGTTGGTAGGGTAGGAATAGAAACACTGACATAGAGAACAGACCTGTGGACACAGCGAGGGAAGGAGAGGGTGGGATGAATTGAGAGAGCAGCATTGAAACATATACATTACCATGTGGAAAACAGACAGCTAGTAGGCAGTTACGGTAAAACACAGGAAGGTCAAGCAGGTGCTATGTGACAACTCAGAATGGGTGGATAGGGTGTGGGGTTGGAAGGAAGGGATATATGTATACTTACAGTTGATTCACATTGTGTGGCAGAAACCAATGCAACATTGTAAAGCACTTACCCTCCAGTTAACAAAAAGTTAGTACATGATTTAATACTGTATTGATTAGGTAGTGTTCACTTCAGTTCAGTTACTCAGTCGTGTCCAACTCTTTGTGACCCCATGAACCGCAGCATGCCAGGCCTCCCTGTCCATCACCAACTGCTGGAGACTACCCAAATCCATATCCATTGAATCGGTGATGTCATCGAATCATCTCATCCTCTGCCGTCCCTTCTCCTTCCCACAATCTTTCCCAGAATCAGGGTCTTTTCAAATGAGTCAGCTCTTCACATCAGGTGGCCAAAGTACTGGAGTTTCAGCTTCAACATCAGTCCTTCCAATGAACACCCAGGACTGATCTCCCTTAGGATGGACTGGTTGGATCTCCTTGCAGTCCAAGGGACTCTCAAGAGTCTTCTCCAACACCACAGTTCAAAAGCATCAATCCTTCGGTGCTCTACTTTCTTTATAGTCCAACTCTCACATCCATACATGACTACTGGAAAAACCATAGCCTTGACTAGATGGACCTTTGTGGCAAAGTAATGTCTCTGCTTTTTAATATGATATCTAGGTTGGTCATAACTTTCCTTCCAAGAAGTAAGCGTCTTTTAGTTTCATGGCTGCAATCACCATCTAAATATTATTTTAAAGCATGTAATAAAGACTAATCGTATAAAGCAAAATAGGGGGAAAAGCAAAATCTAAATCATAAAAACAGGGATTAGAGGATGGTAGGAAGCAGAACACTGTGTCTACTCACAAACTTAGACTTTGAAAGCCGTGTGCACATGTTCATTTTTGTGTTAATTTTAGCTTTTCTTAATTCCTGGATCTTGATGTGTGACCTATATTTGTGGGAGAAATGATTTTAAGGGGAACTTTAAGTAAGTATGAAATTTAGATCTGGTTTTCCTGATAGGCAGGGGAAAATGGAATCATGATGAATATGTATGCTACTTTTACATGAGAAAAAGGAAAAATATAACCTCCTTTTACCTCATATAATTAATGTGGACTGTTAGAGAAATCAGAATTGTAGACCAGACTCAGTTTTGTGTATCTGTGTATTAGGCAGTTCATCACTGGCTGAAGTCTTTTTGTGTCTTGTTTTGGCTTCCAGGGAAACTGACTAAATTTTCCTTGTAGCTAAATTAGTAACTGCATCAAGATAATGGTTTAGTACTTTACCTAAACACAGAGAGTCAACATGTGTCTGATTACACTCTACTGGTGTTAAGAAAGATCATCGGATTAAGTGACTGGGTGGTAGAGAAAAACTAGAAATTTGTACCGCTTATTGTTTGATTTATATTTCTCAAAAGAAAAATAAAAGTCTCTTCAAGAATGAAATTTTGTCCTAAGTCAATTCTGCTACCTAATTTGAACTTACTTCCTAACATCATAGTAAATGGTCATTGTAACCTCTGATGACTAGTGCATAACCTGGAAAGATACATTTCCACTTCATTAAATTCCTATCTGGTAATAAACTAATTTAACCAAATGTAATTCACACACTTGCTAGACCTAATTACTTTACCAGAACAATCTGTAGATACAAACACCTGCAGTGCCATAATTAGAAAAAATATCAACTAATTCAGTACAAGTAATTTCCCCTTCATTAACACAGTAAATGCCTTTGTTAACTAATCATAGTGTGACTTAAAACACTTTAAAAAATATATTAATACTGTTACATTTATCCTGCTCAGGGCCCTAAATCTTATGTTATCATGTGGGCCAAAAGGTTCATTTGGGTATTTCTGTAAGATGTTACTCCAATATTTAGGAATGTAAGTTGTGTATGTTAGCTTAGAAATATGTGGAAGCAGCAGGTAGCTAACACTGCACCCGTTAACTTTTAAATGGTTGCCCTAATCATAAAATGAACACATATGAATGGGTAGTAAAGTGGGGGTGATTATAGAAGTGTAACTTTGTTTTCCCAATAAAAATATAATTTGATATTTTATTTATTCTGACATCAATAGTTACATCAGCTGCTTTAGTTATAACATGACTTAATTAAGCTTAGCCAACATTTCTAAAAAGCAGTTATCAGAAAACTCAGATAAAGTAGTATTTTTAGCATTATGGAAAGAAGGCATTTTCCGATTTGATTTTCTCTATTCAGTGTTTGGTTTTAATCCAGAAGCCTGCTCTTTCAATACAACTGTAAACTGGAGTCTGATTTGACTTGTCTGTAAAAGCGACCCCCTACTGTACCCAGAGGCTCCTTGGTACATTCTATGAGGGGCAAAGAATGGGAGAGAGAAGCTAGATCTTTTGTATTTATAAGTGTGATTCATTTATGTAAAATATTTGTCCTTTGGATAGCCTTTTGGGAAGCCATGGGATGACACATTTTGTATTATTTAAAAAAAAAAAACAAAAACTTTTACTTTATTTAGAATGGAAATACTATTTTATCCAATTAAAAAATTGTCACCACTTCAGAATCAAGTGGTGATGAAGTTCTGGGAATTCCATTTACATTTCTAAGTGACTTTCCCACCTGGAAAATGAGAATTGTTCTAGCAAGTAACTTGCTTACGAGATGGCTTGCAAGGAAAATCCATGATAATGGGAGTGAAAATATTGACAAAACATTCTTTCTATGTATCTATCTACATACCTATCATCTATTTACCTACCTCAACTGATGGCTCCAGTCAAGCCATTAACTTGCTGTTTCTTTACATATCAATAATTTATAAGATATATATGCTCAAAATAAAATTTTACAGTCACCATGCCAGCAAGGATGTAAGAAAATGTTCACTCTTATTGTATGTCAATTCTTTCTAGCTAAAATTTTTCTCATTTAAAAGACTGGTATAATAAACTCTCTGGACACAATGTGCCACTAACTCTTTTTGCCTGCTGGCTAGAGAATAACTTAGCTATATATAGAAAAAATAACTGTGCTAGCTTTCTAACCAGAAAAATTGCAAAGTCAGGAAATGGGTTAGAGAGCATAATGAAAGTAAAGTGTAACTATTATATATGTTATAAATATTTTTCAAAATCAGTAACTTTGATATCAAAGTATTTTATTTTATACATAATGCAATTTGCATGTAATATATCATTTGCTCTTCATAGCAATGCTCTAAAAATATGGCTTAGTTAGTTTAGTTCAGTGGCTCAGTCACGTCCAACTCTTTGCGACCCCATGAATTGCAGCACGCCAGGCCTCCCTGTCCATCACCAACTCCCAGAGTTGACTCAAACTCACGTCCATCGAGTCGGTGATGCCATCCAGCCATCTCACCCTCTGTCGTCCCCTTCTCCTCCTGCCCCCAATCCCTCCCAGCATCAGAGTTTTTCCAATGAGTCAACTCTTCGCATGAGGTGGCCAAAGTACTGGAGTTTCAGCTTTAGCATCATTCCTTCCAAAGAAATCCCAGGGCTGATCTCCTTTAGGATGCACTGGTTGGATCTCCTTGGAGTCTAAGGGACTCTCAAGAGTCTTCTCCAACACCACAGTTCAAAAGCATCAATTCTTTGGCGCTCAGCTTTCTTCAGAGTCCAACTCTCGGATCCATACATGACCACTGGAAAAACCATAGCTTTGACTTGACGGACATTTGATGGCAAACTAATGTCTCTGCTTTTCAATATGCTATCTAGGTTGGTCATAACTTTTCTTCCAAGGAGTAAGCGTCCTTTACTTTCATGGCTACAGTCACCATCTGCAGTGATTTGGGAGCCTCCAAAAATAAAGTCTGATACTGTTTCCACTGTTTCCCCATCTATTTCCCATAATTTTCTGCCATAAGGGTGGTATCATCTGCATATCTGAGGTTATTGATATTTCTCCTGGCAATCTTGATTCCAGCTTGTGTTTCTTCCAGTCCAGCGTTTCTCATGATGTACTCTGCATATAAGTTAAATAAGCAGGGTGACAATATACAGCCTTGACGTACTCCTTTTCCTATTTGGAACCAGTCTGTTGTTCCATGTCCAGTTCTAACTGTTGCTTCCTGACCTGCATACAGATTTCTCAAGAGGCAGGTCAGGTGGTCAAGTATTCCCATCTCTTTCAGAATTTTCCACAGCTGATTGTGATCCACACAGTCAAAGGCTTTGGCATAGTCAATACAGCAGAAATAGATGTTTTCCGGAACTCTCTTGTTTTTTTTGATGATTCAGTGGAGGTGTACTAAATAACTTGCTAGTAATTTATTAGTAAGTTATGAAATGATGGCTTTAAGCAATCTAATTCCAAAAATCTATGCTTTGCCCCTTACACCTTTCTGTCTTCTCTCATACATTTGAAAATTTGTACAAAATCTCACAGTATGTACATTTACATGTGTTGACACAAGTAGGTTTATAAGTAAATACATATATAGACACACCCAAACTAATCCTGATTTGCTAAATTTCTAATGACTGAAATTCAAGGTTATATTTAAATTAATCAGTGTGTAATGATAGACAAAATATATAAGAACATAAGACAGGTTTTTATGTTAGTTGAAAGATAATCATGCATTCATAAAGCTAACAACTGTGTTTTAAGTACAAAATTTTCTTTTTTACTAAATATGCTAAATTTCCCTTTTTATTAAATATTATAACATAGTAAAAAGCATCAAAAGTACTTTTAAATAAGTTCAGTATACTTTTTAGCAAGTAGTACAATCTTCAATTACATGGAATTTTTAAAATACTGCAATTCACTGAGATAATATTCTGCCCTTAGCCATAAAATTAATGATGCTTGGCTTAAATAAAGAAAAAGAAGAAAGGGAAAACTAAAAATATACTGAGATCTGGGGTAATGCTTCCAGCAATTGTGGATATCAATGAAGTTAGTCCTGGCAACTTAAGGACATTTTATTTCTGTTGACAGAAATGGCTAATGCTCTTCAGTGTACTTTCTCCCCACATATGAAGAGATAAACATGTGATCTAACTAAAGAGAGCATAATATACTGAACACACCAAGATAATATTTTCTACATTTACCATCTTTCCTTTAGTTTCAGGTTATTAAATATTGATAGTCCAAGAAGAAACCAGATATTAGATCCAGACAGACTTAAACCTACACCAAAATGCTAGGACAGGACATTCAATATTTTGTTGAGATATTTACATACCTTTTAGTTCTCTATTTTACTGATGGGATAGCACTGTTTTACATATTATTCTCAGTTCGGAAATACAGAACAAGTGAGACCGGTTTAGTATTACTCAACAAATTTTAACTTTAAATCAAACAAACAACATTGCCACACTATCATTTATGGATTACACTATGAATTCTTCAGATGTTGGTATGGATTTTTTTGATAATGTTTTCAGGTATCTTATTAGAATTAATTAACCATTTACTATGAACCAGGAGATTTAAATTAGGCTTTTTTTTTCCTTTTCTTTTCTTTTGTGATTGTACAATGATCTTATAGCAGGAATGCTACTGTTGAAGTATGAGGAGGAAAGATCTGGGGGCAAGAAAATCCTCACACACAGCTACATGTATCAGTTAAGCCTTTCCCAACAGCAGGGATATTTAACATATAAGACCACTACTGCATGTAGAAATTCTGTGAAATAAGGTGAAAATAAATTCACTCTATCATTTATCAAAATGTTTCCATACACATTTTATGAGATCTTAAAAAATAAACAAATTTTAATATTTGATGTTTTGAGGACAAGATACTTCATCCTTCCTAATCATCTAAATAAATAAACTTACTTGTCCCCAAATAAAAGCATTCTTCATTTCCCCTTTCCTTTTATACAACTTTACAAGAAAAAAGAAATGTGAGAATGCTGAGATTAGTTATGAACTGATCTATTCTTAGAATACCTACTATTTATACTTCTGATAATTCCTTTACTAAGTTTGGGTTAGAAGTTTGTCTACCCTATTCTTTCCATTATCTCTAATCCAAAGTGATGTTCAAAATTTCCAGGTACTAGAAACACAAGTATAATTTATTATATTCCCCTCTTTTAGTTGCAAAATCAGCAAATCTATGAGTGTCTACTTAAAGAACACCATATAACCAACTGTCTAATGCTTGATTGTTTTCTATGATAGCATCAATTAGTGGTTGAAATACTTAGAGTTGGATAACTACAAATGTAGGACAAATCAACTTACATGGTCAGATTCTTTTCAATGAACTCTTCCAAAATATCCTTTGTTATTGAATAAAAAAGAATGGACATTATCTGAGGAATGTCTGATTTTTGTCTTCCAGGGAATGATGCTTGTCATTTAATTACAGTATTTTTTACCTTTAATTCAAAGTTTAGTTTTTGCCTTGTCATGAAATGTTTCTGGTTGTGCAAACACACCTAGTTCCTAACAAATTTTCCAACTGTTTCTAATATACTTTACATTCCTTCTTACTTAGAGAGTTGGTTGTTTTTGCTTATTTGGGTGGGACACTGATACAATAAAGGGGCAGGTTTGTTGGGGAATTCCAGTTCTAGTTATGAGATAGCTTATCTTTTGAATTAAGCTTTCTACTATAAAACAAAATAAAAGCTAAAAATTTGAAAAGGCAGTAGTGAACAGCAACTGAAGGATATATGATTCTTGAAACAATAGGTACTTTTGTGTGGAGGTATAATTCAGTCAGTTCATAGGAACATCAGAGAATAAAGCTCTAAAAAGAATATACGGACCTCTTGGAATGAGGAATAAGAGGAGAAATTTGATGTGGAGGCTGAGGCTTTGAAGGAGGAATTCCATGGTGGGAGCCTCAAATTGTGCATAGAAGTCATTTTCTACATCTAAAAATGTCCAAACTCTTCATATGTTGAGAGAGAAACATCAAGGAAACTCCTTTATAAAAGGAGGTGGACAGCTAAAATGTAAGGCAGACAGAGTTTAGAATTCAAGTCCCAGATACTACAATGTATAATTTAATTAAGGTTTTCATATCCCCAAGACAAATCATTCAATATCATGGTAATCCAAGTCTATGCCCCAATCAGTGACACTGAAGAAGCTGAAGCTGAACAGTTCTATGAAGACCTACAAGACCTTTTAGAACTAGCACCCAAAAAAGGTGTCCTTTTTATAAGGGACTGGAGTGCAAAAGTAGGAAGTCAAGAAACATCTGGAGTAACAGGCAAACTTGGTCTTGGAGTAAAGAATGAAGCAGGGTAAACAGAAGAGGGAATGCACTGGTCATAGGAAATACCCTCTTCAAACAACACAAGAGAAGACTCTACACATGGATATCACCAGATGGCCAACACCAAAATCAGATTGATTATATTCTTTGCAGCCAAAAATGGAGATGCTCTATACAGTCAGCAAAAACAAGATTGGGAGCTGACTGTGGCTCAGATCATGAACTCATTATTGCCAAAGTCAGACTTAAATGGAAGAAAGTGGGGAAACCCACTAAACCATTCAGGTATGACCTAAATCAAATCCCTTATGATTATACAGTGGAAGTGAGAAATAAATTTAAGGGACTAGATCTGATAGGGAGAAGGCAATGGCACTCCACTCCAGTACTCTTGCCTGGAAAATCCCATGGATAGAGGAGCCTGGTGGGCTGCAGTCCATGGGGTCGGGAAGAGTCAGATACGACTGAGCAACTTCACTTTCACTTTTCACTTTTATGCACTGGAGAAGGAAATGGCAACCCACTCCAATGTTCTTGCCTGGAGAATCCCAGGGACGGCGGAGCCTGGTGGGCTGCAGTCTATGGGGCTGCACAGAGTCGGACACGACTGAAGTGACTTAGCAGCAGCAGCAGGAGCAAACCTGATAGAGTGCCTGATGAACTCTGGATGGAGGTTCATGACATTGTACAGGAGACAGGGATCAAGACCATCGCCAAGAAAATGAAATACAAAAAAGCAAAATGGCTGTCTGAGGAGGCCTTACAAATAGCTGTGAAAAGAGAAGCGAAAAACAAAGGAGAAAAGAAAAGATATAAGCATCTGAATGCAGAGTTCCAAAGAATAGCAAGGAGAGATTAAGAAAGCCTTCCTCAGAGATCAATGCAAAGAGATAGAGGAAAACAATAGAATGGAAAGACTAGAGATCTCTTCAAGAAAATTAGAGATACCAAGGGATCTTTTCATGCAAAGATGGGCTTAATAAAGGACAGAAATGGTATGGACCTGACAGAAGCAGAAGATATTAAGAAGAGGTGGCAAGAATACACAGAAGGATTGTACAAAATAGATCTTCACGACCTAGATATTCACGATGGTGTGATTACTCACCTAGAGCCAGACATCCTGGAATGTGAAGTCAAGTGGGCCTTAGGAAGCATTACTACGAACAAAGCTAGTGGATGTGATGGAATTCCAGTGAGCTATTTCAAATCCTGAAAGATGATGCTGTAAAGTGCTGCACTGAATATGCCAGCAAATTTGGAAAACTGAGCAGTGGCCACAGGACTGGAAAAGGTCAGTTTTCATTCCAATCCCAAAGAAAGGTGCTGGTGCACTGAGACGACCCAGAGGGATGGTATGGGGAGGGAGGAGGGAGGAGGGTTCAGGATGGGGAACACATGTATACCTGTGGAGGATTCATTTTGATATATGGCAAAACCAATACAATATTGTAAAGTTAAAATTTATTAAAAAGAAAAAAAAAAAAGAAAGAAAGGCAATGCCAAGAATGCTCAAGTTCAGTTCATTTTAGTTCAGTCGCCCAATCGTGTCCGACTCTTTGTAACCCCATGAATTGCAGCACGCCAGGCCTCCCTGTCCATCACCATCTCCCAGAGTTCACTCAAACTCACATCCATCAAGTCGGTGATGCCCTCCAGCCATCTCATCCTCCATCATCCCCTTTTCCTCCTGCCCTCAATCCCTTCCAGCATCAGAGTCTTTTCCAATGAGTCAACTCTTCTCATGAGGTGGCCAAAGTACTGGAGTTTCAGCTTTAGCATCATTCCTTCCAAAGAACAGCCAGGGCTGATCTCCTTTAGAATGCACTGGTTGGATCTCCTTGCAGTCCAAGGGAATCTCAATAGTCTTCAACAAACTACAGCACAATTGCACTCATCTCATACGCTAGTAAAGTAATGCTCAAAATACTCCGAGCCAGTACTCCAAGCTCAAAATACTTCAAGCCAACACTCCAAGCTTCAGCAATACGTGAACCGTGAACTTCCAGATGTTCAAGCTGGTTTTAGAAAAGGCAGAGCAACCAGAGATCAAATTGCCAACATCCGCTGGATTATCAAAAAAAACAAGAGAGTTCCAGAAAAAACATCTATTTCTGCTTTATTGACTAGGCCAAAGCCTTTGACTGTGTGGATCACAATAAATTGTAGAAAATTCTGAAAGAGATGGGAATACCAGACCACCTGACCTGCCTCTTGAGAAACCTGTATGCAGATCAGGAAGCAACAATCAGCACTGGACATGGAACAACAGACTGGTTCCAAATAGGAAAAGGAGTACGACAAGGCTGTATATTGTCACCATGCTTATTTAACTTATATGCTGAGTACATCATGAGAAATGCTTGCCTGGAGGAAGCACAAGCTGGAATCATGATTGCTGGGAGAAATATCAATAACCTCAGATACGCAGACGACACCACCCTTATGGGAGAAAGTGAAGAGAACTAAAGAGCCTCTTGATGAAAGTGAAAGAGGATAGTGAAAAAGTTGGCCTAAAGCTCAACATTCAAAAAACTAAGATCATGGCATCTGGTCCCATCACTTCATGGCAAATAGATGGGGAAATTGTGGCTGACTATTTTTCTGGGCTCCAAAATCATTGCAGATGGTGATTGCAGCCATGAAATAAAAAGATGCTTACTCCTTGGAAGGAAAGTTTTGACCAACCTGAAGAGCATATTAAAAATTGCTTTGTCAACAAAGGTCCATCTAGTCAAGGCTATGGTTTTTCCATTAATCCTGTATGGATGTGAGAGTTGACTATAAAGAAATCTGAGCACCTAAGAACCGATGCTTTTGAACTGTGGTGTTGGAGAAGACTACTGAGAGTCCCTTGGACTGCAAGGAGATCCAACCAGTTCATCGTAAAGGAAATCAGACCTGGGTGTTCATTGGAAGGACTGATGTTGAAACTGAAACTCCAATATTTTGGCCACCTGATGCAAAGAGCTAACTCATTTGAAAAGACCCTGATGTTGGGAAAGATTAGAAGGCAGGAGGAGAAGAGGACGACAGAGGATGACTTAATTGGATGGCATCACCAATTCAATGGACATGAGTTTGGGTAGACTCCAGGAGTTTTTGATGGACCGGGAGGCCTGGCGTGCTGCAGTTCATGGGTTCGCAAAGAGTTGGACATGACTGAGTGACTGAACTGAACTGAATAAAATATAGGAAGAATGAATTGTTAAAATGAAGAATTTGGTTAAGAATTTGAATAGAATAGAAGCTCGACATTCCTGAGTTATAAAACAGTACTTAAGACCACCATTTTATTGAGTGGTTTTAATTAAATCTCAGATATTGCAAAATAGAATTAAATAGATTAATATAATTGAAATTTAAGCACAAAGAGTTAAGAATAGAAAAAAAAAAAACAGCAAAGATTGAAAGACAGATGGCATACTGTCAGAATTTGTAATATGTGTAAAGAAAGAATATACAGAATGAAGCAAAACAGTTGTTTGAAAAGAGTACAAGAAAATTTTATATAATTTTATAAATGTATAGAAGAGAGAAACCCACAAATTTCATAAATTCAATAAACCTTGAGCAAATCAGTCTCACACACACACACACACTCCCTATGATTAAATTGCAGAAAATGGTGTGTTGGAGAAATTAATTAATATGTAGTGTCAGCACAATATAATGTTTAGTATTATATATCTGAAGTAATATGTTATAGAAGTTGTAATATTCATATGCATATAAAGAAATACATTGATGCTTGGCATAAATAGAATGTGGTCCAATGTCTATAATACTAACATGATGGCATTTACTATAAGTATATATTTATATACTAAAAGTGTATTCAAAATCTTTTAAGTCATCAAAGAATGTAGGTGGTAAAGACACTGCCAGGAGTGTGGATGTTGATATTCCTGTGAGAAATTATCAACAAACCCAGATATGTGTATGACACTACTGTAATGGCAGAAACCAAAAGGAAACTAAAGAAGCTGCTGATGAGGATGAAGGAGGGGAGTGAAAAAGCTGGATTAAATCTAAATATTAAAAAAAAATAATTAACTAAGTTCATGGCATCCAGTCTCATCATTTCACAGTAAATATAAGGGGAAAAGGTAGAAGTAGTGACAGATTTCCTCTTCTTGTGGTCTTAAAATCACTGTAGATGATGACTGCAGCCATGAAATTAGAAGACAATTGCTTCTTAGCAGGAAATCAATGACAAACATAGACAGTATATTAAAAAGCAAAGACATCACTTTGCCAATAAAGTGATATAGTCAAAACTATGGTCTTTCCAGTACTCATGTACAGTTGTGAGAGCTGAACCATAAAGAAGGCAGAGTGTTGAAGAATTGATGCTTTCAAACTGTGGTGCTGGATAAGACTCTTGTGAGTCCCCTGGACAGTGAGGAGATAAAACCAGTCAATCTTAAAGGAAATCAACTCTGAATATTAATTGGAAGGATTGATGCTGAAGCTGAAGCTCCAACAATATGGCCACCTGAGGTGAAGAGCCAACACAATGGAAAAGACCCTGATGCTGGGAAAGATTGAGGCAGGAGGAGAAGAGGATGACAGAGGATGAGATGGTTGCATGGCATCACTGATGCAATGGACATGAACTCAGGTTAACTTTGGTACATGATGAGGGACAGGGAAGCCTCGTATCCTGTAGTCCATAGGATCACGAAGTGTTGGACGCAACTTGGCAACTGAATAACAAAGATATATTCTTTTCATATTAACAATAATAGAATTGATGGCTGAGTTTTCAACAAAAATATGGAAGCCAAAAAGACCAGAGAAGTTCCAGAGGAAATTCTTTAAGTCTTAAAATTGTACTGGGGATGCAATAAAATGATTAAGTGCACAAAACTGAAAATAGAAATTAGGAAAAAAAGCAGAATCACATTTTAATTTCCAAAATTTTAAAACATGCAAACACTTTTATATGATGAAATAATTTATTTTTCAGAAATGAAACATTCACAACAAAGTCATATGGGGAAGATTTTAAAAAATAGTTTATTTGGTCAATATCAATAAATTAAACTGCTAAAAACACCCATCAAAATTAGTAAAGAAAAAGGAGATATGTAAGATATTTCAAACATCACAATATATGAAAGCTTTATGGCCATGAAGTTGGCTACCTAGATTTTAAACACCTGAAAAACAAAACACATCATAAATAATGGAGTAAAGTATTTAAGGAGTCCTGAATCAGGTAAAGTAGTATTTGAATTGTTAAATTTTCTCCCCAAGAAAACATCAATTATTATGCCTACTTTATAAAAGCCTATCAAGATATTTTCCAAACCTTATTTTGGTATTCATATGCACCATTTCTCTATTAGGACAAATAATTTTTTCACTCTATCACCATGATTTAATAAAGCTTACTAAAGAAAATCTTACTAAATATAAATAAATGTAACTTTAAAATGCATATCATAGGAGATTTAGTCAATGAAAATTACCTTCCATGCAATTTGTGAGCACTGTATAAAATGATTTGGCCAAGAAACCTGTATTCCAGTATTAGAATTCCACTGCCTAGGGGTGTTACAGATCATAGCTTCTCTGGGTTTCAGCTCACTAACTTTTACAGTGTAGTGATTTGACTAAATGCATATATTTTCAGATGCTATTATGAATTCATGTTCTATTACATATAGATGGAAGGCAATGAAGTTAAAGTATTTATAAGATTATCATATTTATTACTCATTGATTGTTCACATTAAAATACATACTTTATCAGATATGTTGGATATGTTTCACTATCTGCTCAAAATACTGTAAATCTATTTTTAAGAAAAACATTACAGTTGGGAAGTGCATGAGCTCATGATGCTAATTTTGGTTATTAAATATCATACAAGTTAAACAAGAGAATTTGTCTTGCTTATGGAATTAGTTCTGGCTCATTATATCACATTAAGTTTCTTCAAGAAACCTATCTAACAGAGATACAAGCACTAAAAGCACAGTTGCATAAAATATTTGTTTCTATGAGGATCCCAATTAAATTTGAAATCTGGGATTAAGATATTAAAACAGAAATTACTTTGTAAAAAATATACCACATAATCTAAATGCTTTCTACTTTGAAAACTACTCCAAACTTTCCCAAACTCAAAGTTATAATTATTACCAAACAGATAGATGAAATATTACCTATGATGGCTCTCATATAGCAAGCTTTTGCCTTCCTTTAGGAGCAATGTATCTAATTTTAAGACAGAAATTGGCCAGTTGAACTGGTAGACAGTACCTTGAACTATGCACATCCCTTTTCCATCTCAGTTTTGTTGATGACATTCTGAGTTGTGTCACTAGTCTCTCTGTGGATTAGGAAAAAATACCCCACAGGACAGATTCAGTCCTGGCTACAGTTGTTACGTACATACAACCTTCTCTAATATTTGTAGAGTGGTATCTACAGTGTAACAGTGGCAGCTCTTAGTTATACAGATAGGAAAGAACAGGACTCCCCAAATGATGTGCAAATATAGAGTGCATTCAAAGCTTCTGTATTTCAATAATCATTTGGATATAAATTGAGCATAACGTGTCTCCTACTGTGAGATATAGTACTGAATAATGAGTAAAATAACAACAATTTTGTAGAAATACACAGAAATTTTCACAGGATGCCTAACACTGACAAAAAATCATTATATGATTTACATGTATTTGTATTAAATATCGTACTTTTTGTAATTGTATTCAATATTGTATTATTCAATATTCAATTGAATATTCAATTTTAAATGAAAAATTTAAAAATCACTAAATTACATATTGTTTAGTTTCTTCAAATTATGGTGAATTTCTCATAAATTTTGAAATTTTTGAATCATTGCTTCCTCAAATAAGTTGGTAACCGGAACAAGTAAATTTTAGGCTTGGTGTTAGGTGGATAAATGTCAAAGCCTATATTCTAATAAATTTGTTAAGACTTTTTTGTGACTTAACAAGTGATCTAGCCTTGAGACCATTCCATGTGTGACTGAAGAGAATAGGTATTATTCTGTTGTTGGGTGCAAAGTTCTGCTTGTATTTGTTAGGTTTATATAGTGCTATTCACATTTGCTTGAATGTTCTATTTATAATTGAACATAGGGTAGTTTTCTACTATTGTTGTACTGCTATCAATTTAGTCTTTTAGATTTGTTAGTATGTGCTTTGTATATTGATATGATCTCATATTGGGTGCATTTATTAATTAAAAAAATTTTTTTAACTTCTTTAATTCCTTAAAATTTGCCTAGACATATAGGAGATATGTTCTTCAACTAAAGATATTTGATGTGCAGATAATAAATTATGTTTCCACACACATCCCAATTAATTTTAAAATATATGCTTGAGAAATATTTAAATATTTCTTTTAAAATATAAAAGAAAATCCTTTTATACATAAAACATTATTTTGCTTTCCTAGTTTTAAAACTATTCCATTATATTGCCCAATTTTGAAGAACTATAAACTTAGCAACAGTAACATGAAAACTCGTGAAGCATCCAAAGACTTTTTAATTCAACAGATTAGGATAAAACATTAAGTAGATTCAAGAAGTAAATGATTCTGATGAATCATGAGGCCAAAAATGTCTTAATTTATTTTATACAACACTATTCCAAATTTTTTGGATTCCTGATGGTTCTCTTTAAGAAATGAACCTTGCCGTTTCAAAATTTTTGTACTTACATGTAATGAAATATATTTAACACAGATATAATGAAATAATATTAAAAGGAAGTAAAAACAAGCTACTTCTTACTAACACATTTAAAATTTTACCATTAGCATCTTTTGGCAATACCAACTTAGGTTATTATTATGTGACATGGGAGAGATATTTTTAATGTCAGCAATTCATTCCTATAGTAAATGGTAATAAAATGGACAACTTTTTATTTTCCTTTACCCCATCAGAATGACACTTCCTATTGAAGACTAATTGTGAACAAATGGTATAAATAATTCCCCAAACTCTAAATGACATTATATTCTTAAACTTCAAGTTTTCAAAAGTAAATAGACTGCTTATCTTTTGCATTTTAGAGAATCATATCACAAACATATTGACAATAACTTGACAGGCAGAGCAAATTCTCAGGCTATTGAATGAAAACATGATTTATGTTTTTGTTATCATTACATCAGTCCTAGGTAAATGTCTCTTCCTTTCTCCCATCTCCTTTGAGCCCCCCTCAACAACTATATTATTTCTATATTCTAGCAATATTTCCACTAAAAATATTGAGAAAACACATAAGCAGCAAGTCTAGGAAATACCAAATCACAAATTTTAAAATATTTTCTTCTTTACCACCCTCTCCATGGATATTATACTTCATTTATTAAGGACATACATCTTTTAATGACACATTTAAACTGTGTAATGGGATGTTTGGTTTAGTGCATAAATATACTCTCAAAAAACATGTCAATTAGAATGGTGGGAAATGGTGTTTCCCTAAGACTACTGAAAACATGATTTTAAATCAAGTGTGACAACAGCTCAAATACTGAAAGCTCTCAAAAAATACACACTTTAAAAATGAATATGCTATGGAAAAATAGTGTTGGAAAAACTATTTGGAAAAAAAAGGCAAAAAAGGCTTAGGCATCAAGGTGAAGGACTAATTTCCCAGGGCAATATTTTTGATTTTTTTTTCCTCCAATGCAATTTCCAGCTACAATCATACAGGTTTTAGTGTTAAGCTTTAAAGATCTTATCGGATAATAAAATTTAGCTGAAAAATGTTCAGAAATCACTACTGAAGATTTCATATTCAAAGTAGGATTGATTTGGTAACATATATAAAAGTGTGATCTGAGACAGAAACAATGCTATTAGGAGATATATGTTGCCCAGTGAGGTGGGAGTAAGTACTGGGTGGCTTTTATATACAATTCACAAGTTTGTAAGGTTTCCAGCTGAACTGTGGTTAGGTAAAGAAAACTGATAAAATAAGGAGGAAGGTTTAAAGACAAAAACTATCTATCTGCAAAATAAGTTGTTAAGGGATACACAAAAAGATGTAAAATATGAAGTAAAAACAGTAACTTCAGGGGGAGGAGTAATAATGCAGGGTTGATAAAATGTATCTAAACTTAAGAGGTCAATATTCCAAAATAATTATATATGTATATGTATATTAATATATATAGAGAGATATTGCTATATATAAACATCACAGTAATCAAAAATAATACATGCACACAAAAAAGAGAAAGGAATTGGAGCATAACATTAAATATAGTGAAATAAGGGAGAAGAGCAAAGAAAAAAAAAGGAAGAAAAGGAACTATAAAAGCAATCCCAAGACAATTAAAAGGGCAATAAGTACATCCCATCAATAATTACTTTAGAAGTAAATGGACAGGTGTGTGTCCATTTGACAGTCCATCTGACTGTCACACCAGTCAGAATGGCTGCGATCCAAAAGTCTACAAATAATAAATGTTGGAGAGGGTGTGGAGAAAAGGGAACCCTCTTAAACTGTTGGTGGGAATGCAAACTAGTACAGCCACTATGGAGAACAGTGTGGAGATTCCTTAAAAAACTGGAAATAGAACTGCCTTATGATCCAGCAATCCCACTGCTGGGCATACACACTGAGGAAACCAGAAGGGAAAGAGACACGTGTACCCCAATGTTCATCGCAGCACTGTTTATAATAGCCAGGACATGGAAGCAACCTAAATGTCCATCAGCAGATGAATGGATAAGAAAGCTGTGGTACATATGCACAATGGAGTATTACTCAGCCATTAAAAAGAATACATTTGAATCAGTTCTAATGAGGTGGATGAAACTGGAGCCTATTATACAGAGTGAAGTAAGCCAGAAGGAAAAACACCAATACAGTATACTAACGCATATATATGGAATTTAGAAAGATGGTAACGATAACCCTGTATACGAGACAGCAAAAGAGACACTGATGTATAGAACAGTCTTATGGACTCTGTGGGAGAGGGAGAGGGTGGGAAGATTTGGGAGAATGGCATTGAAACATGTGAAACGTCATGTATGAAACGAGATGCCAGTCCAGGTTCAATGCATGATGCTGGATGCTTGGGGCTGGTGCACTGGGACGACCCAGAGGGATGGTGTGGGGAGGGAGGAGGGAGGAGGGTTCAGGATGGGGAACACATATATACTAATTAAATAATTTTCTATTAAAAAATAAAAAGAAGTAAATGGACAAAGTGCTCCAATCAAAAAACAGAGTGGCTGAATGATATAAAAATAAAACATATATATATATATATATATATATATATATATTCTATACAATAGATCTAAAGACACTGAAATAGATCTAAATACAATCAGATCTAAAGACACTGAAAGTGAGAGGATGAAAAAAGTGTATTTCATGCACATGGAATTGAAAATAAAGTCAGGGCAGCAATACTTACATCAAACAAAACAGACTTTAAAACCAGGAGTGTAACGAGATAAAAAAATATTTTACATAATGATAAAGGAATCAAGCCAAGAATATATAACCATCATAAATATATATGCAACCAATATAGGAGCAACTAAATATAGACAAAGGGAAAAAAATTGGCAGTAACCCAATAGTAGGAGAATTTAGCACCCCAACCCACTTAATCACTGGACAGATTATCCAGAAAACAAAAAAATCAATAGGAAACACTGGCCTTACATGATAAATTAGAAAAAACAGGCATTATATATACATATACATATACATATCAGATCAGATCAGTCGCTCAGTCGTGTCCGACTCTTTGCGACACCATCAATCGCAGCACGCCAGGCCTCCCTGTCCATCACCAACTCCTGGAGTTCACTCAGACTCACGTTCATAAGTCAGTGATGCCATCCAGCCATCTCATCCTCTGTCGTCCTCTTCTCCTCCTGCCCCCAATCCCTCCCAGCATCAGAGTCTTTTCCAATGAGTCAACTCTTCGCATGAGGTGGCCAAAGTATTGGAGTTTCAGCTTTAGCATCATTCCTTCCAAAGAAATCCCAGGGCTGATCTCCTTCAGAATGGACTGGTTGCATTTCCTTGCAATCCAAGGGACTCTCAAGAGTCTTCTCCAACACCACAGTTCAAAAGCATCAATTCTTCGGCGCTCAGCCTTCTTTACAGTCCAACTCTCACATCCATACATGACCACAGGAAAAACCATAGCCTTGACTAGACAAATCTTTGTTGGCAAAGTAATGTCTTTGCTTTTGAATATGCTATCTAGGTTGGTCATAACTTTCCTTCCAAGGAGTAAGCGTCTTTTAATTTCATGGCTGCAGTCACCATCTGTAGTGATTTTGGAGCCCAGAAAAATAAAGTCTGACACTGTTTCCACTGTTTCCCCATCTATTTCCCATGAAGTGATGGGACCGGATGCTGTGATCTTCATTTTCTTAATGTTGAGCTTTAAGCCAACTTTTTCACTCTCCACTTTCACTTTCATCAAGAGGCTTTTCATTCAGTTCCTCTTCACTTTCTGCCATAAGGGTGGTGTCATCTGCATATCTGAGGTGATTGATATTTCTCCCGGCAATCTTGATTCCAGCTTGTGTGTCTTTCAGTCCAGCGTTTCTCATGATGTACTGTGCATATAAGTTAAATAAACAGGGTGACAATATAAAGCCTTGACATACGCCTTTTCCTATTTGGAACCAGTCTGTTGTTCCATGTCCAGTTCTAACTGTTGCTTCCTGACCTGCATACAAATTTCTCAAGAGGCAGATCAAGTGGTCCGGTAATCCCATCTCTTTAAGAATTTTCCACAGTTTATTGTGATCCACACAGTCAAAGGCTTTGGCATAGTCAATAAAGCAGAAATAGATGTTTTTCTGGAACTCTCTTGCTTTTTCCATGATCCAGCGGATGTTGGCAATTTGATCTCTGGTTCCTCTGCCTTTTCTAAAACCAGCTTGAACATCTGGAAGTTCATGGTTCACATATTGCTGAAGCCTGGCTTGGAGAATTTTGAACATTACTTTACTAGCATGTGAGATGAGTGCAACTGTGTGGTAGTTTGAGCATTCTTTGGCATTGCCTTTCTTTGGGACTGGAATGAAAACTGACCTTTTCCAGTCCTGTGGCCACTGCTGAGTTTTCCAAATTTGCTGGCATAGTGAGTGCAGCACTTTCACAGCATCATCTTTCAGGATTTTGAATAGCTCAACTGGAATTCCATCACCTCCACTAGCTTTGTTCGTAGTGATGCTTTCTAAGGCCCATTTGACTTCACATTCCAGGATGTCTGGCTCTAGGTGATTGATCACACCATCGTGATTATCTGGGTCATGAAGATCTTTTTTGTACAGTTCTTCTGTGTATTCTTGCCATCTCTTCTTAATATCTTCTGCTTCTGTTAAGTCCATACCATTTTTGTCCTTTATCGAGCCCATCTTTGCATGAAATGTTCCTTTGGTATCTCTGATTTTCTTGAAGAGATCCCTAGTCTTTCCCATTCTGTTGTTTTCCTCTATTTCTTTGCACTGATCGCTGAAGAAAGCTTTCTTATTTCTTCTTGCTATTCTTTGGAACTCTGCATCCAGATGTTTATGTTTTTCCTTTTCTCCTTTGCTTTTCACTTCTCTTCTTTTCACAGTTATTTGTAAGGCCTCCCCAGCCAGCCATTTTGCTTTTTTGCATTTCTTTTCTATGGGAATGGTCTTGATCCCTGTCTCCTGTACAATGTCACGAACCTCATTCCATAGTTCATCAGGCACTCTATCTATCAGATCTAGGCCCTTAAATCTATTTCTCACTTCCACTGTATAATCATAAGGGATTTGATTTAGGTCATACCTGAATGGTCTAGTGGTTTTCCCATACTTTCTTCAATTTAAGTCTGAATTTGGCAATAAGGAGTTCATGGTCTGAGCCACAGTCTTGTTTTTGCTGACTGTGTAGAGCTTCTCCATCTTTGCCTGCAAAGAATATAATCAATCTGATTTCGGTGTTGACCACCTGGTGATGTCCATGTGTAGAGTCTTCTCTTGTGTTGTTGGAAGAGGGTGTTTGTTATGACCAGTGCATTTTCTTGGCAAAACTCTATCAGTCTTTGCCCTGCTTCATTCTGTATTCCATGGCCAAATTTGCCTGTTACTCCAGGTGTTTCTTGACTTCCTACTTTTGCATTACAGTCCCCTATAGTGAAAAGGACATCTTTTTTGTGTGTTAGTTCTAAAAGGTCTTGTAGGTCTTCATAGAACCGTTCAACTTCAGCTTCTTCAGCATTACTGGTTGGGGCATAGACTTGGATTACTGTGATTTTGAATGGTTTGCCTTGGAAACAATCAGAGATCATTTTGTCAATTTTGAGATTGCATTCAAGTACTGCATTATGGACTCTTTTGTTGACCATGATGGCCACTCCATTTCTTCTGAGGGATTCCTGCCCACAGTAGTAGATATAATGGTCATCTGAGTTAAGTTCACCCATTCCAGTCCATTTCAGTTTGCTGATTCCTAGAATGTTGACATTCACTCTTGCCATCTCTTGTTTGACCACTTCCAATTTGCCTTGATTCATGGACCTGACATTCCAGGTTCCTATGCAATATTGCTCTTTACAGCATTGGACCTTGCTTCTATCACCAGTCACATCCACAGCTGGGTATTGTTTTTGCTTTGGCTCCATCCCTTCATTCTTTCTGGAGTTATTTCTCCACTGATCTCCAGTAGCATATTGGGCACCTACTGACCTGGGGAGTTTCTCTTTCAGTATCCTATCATTTTGCCTTTTCATACTGTTCATGGGGTTCTCAAGGCAAGACATATATATATGAAAGTCAGGCAGTCAGTAATTTCAGTCGCTCAGTCATGTCCAACTCTTTGCAACCCCATGAATCACAGCACGCCGGGCCTCCCTGTCCATCACCAACTCCGGAGTTCACTCAGACTCACGTCTATCGAGTCGGTGATGCCATCCAGCCATCTCTGTCGTCCCCTTCTCATCCTGCCCCCAATCCCTCCCATCATCAGGGTCTTTTCCAATGAGTCAACTCTCTGCATGAGTTGGCCAAAGTATTGGAATTTCAGCTTTAGCATCAGTCCTTCCAGTAGACTCTTTTTTTCTAGTGCACGTCAACATTTTCCAAGATAGATCACATACAGGGCCACAAAACAAAGCTCAGTATGTTTAAAACAATTGCAATCATCAAACATCTATTCTGATCACAGAAATATGAGACTAGAAATCAGCTACAGTTTTAAAACGTGCTTGCAAAAACCGTAAACACTTGGAGACTAATATACTACTTAACTTGAAGAAATCAAAGAAGAAAAATACAAAACCTAGAGACAAATAAAAATGAAAACAGGTGATGGAACAAGATGGCTGAGGAGTAGGTTAATGTGGAGTACATCTCTCTCCACAGATACATCAGGAATGCACCTTCAGACACAGAAGTGCATGCAAAACACCAGCTGAGAACATACAGGAGTACCTGACCAGTGGAAAAGAATATATAGATCCATGAAAAACTCGGTGGGATGAAGGAACTGGGGAAAAACAGGAGTCTTAGTAGGACTGAACCTGCCTTCAGTGGGTGTGGGAACTGAATCAGGGGTCCAAACCCCACATTGGGCAATTGCCTGAGTCAGAGGAGAAACATTTAAGGCTGAGAGTGAAACAGCTGATCTGTGGCAGCCTAAATGGAATGAGAATCAGACAGTTCTTGCTGCAGCCATATATGTCCCGGACAGGAAGGCTGGTACCCTGGAAGGTGCAGCAGCTGGGAGCTGGAGTTTAGGGATTGTGGAGCAATCCCAGGGCGAGGGCTGCTGTTGACTGCGGAGAGAGAGATTGAGGGGATGTGAGGGAGGAGATCATGGTGGGAAATGCCTGTGGAGGAAAGCCAGCCAGCTATGAAAGCAAGGCAATATTGCTGAGTCATGTCTAGGGAGTGGAGCCATCACCATAGCCTCTCCCTCCCTATTTGCCAGCATCTGCAGTTGAACAATAGAGAGGCTGGCCCATCAAACACCTAATGCACTACAGAGTAGGACCCCATCCAGGGTGCCCCTTAAGTGCCTGATGCACCAGTCTACAGAATAGGACCCCAGACAGGGGGGCCCCTCTATGTGCCTGACATGCTGAACAACAGAGAAGGACCCCAGGCAAGGGATCCCTCTAAGTGCCTGAATGGACAGAGCTATGGATGACCCCAAACCTTCCCACCAGCTGTACAAGCTTCAGGTTAAATCCACACAATCAACTACACTGGCCAAAGAGGCCTTCTGATTGCCAGCTACAAGAGGCTTGGAAAAAAGATGCTGATAGGGCCATAACTCCTGTGGCTGGCCAGTCCATGTCCCTGCACACCTGGTGCCACCAGAGTCCCTGCAAACCAAGCAGCTGTGCCACTTTTACGCTCAACTCTCACTGGGGCAGAGCTGTCACAAGCAAAAAAACTTGCATCTATGCATACAGGGTTGCTTCAGTCATGTCCAACTCTTTGTGACCCTGTAGACTGTGGCCTGCCAGGCTTCTCTGTCAGGGACGGGGGTTCTCCAGGCAAGAATACTGGAGCATATTGGCAAATAATGTTTGCCATACCCTTCTAGAGCACTGTATTTTCTGCTACCCTAGCCACCAACTGCCTTATGTGCCTGGTGCTGTCAGAACCCCTGCAACACAAGCAGCTACATCACCTCCACACCTGGACTGCACAGGTGCAAACCCAAGGTCTCCAGGGCAGCCTCAGGATCAAACCCCAGTGGATGACCTACATGTAGAGCTGGAAATAAAACCATAATTGAAACCGAGGCAGCGTGGCTAAGAAAAAGACCCAAAACCTTCCCACCAGCTGTACAAACTGCAGATTAAATCCATACAATCAACTAGGCAGACTCTGTTGTCTACGGAATACATAAAAGGTCATTGAAAGCTCCCACAAAAGAAAACACACTAGTTCTGATAGCTGTGGACATTGGATGCAAGAACATATAGGAGTAGGACCAGATTAGAATCTGAGCTGCCCCCATAGCAGGTCCAGAGATTGACACAGTGTTGGAGGGCATCCTAGGGAGGTAAGGTAGACTGTGGCTCCCAGCGAAGGAAAGGACTCTGACAGCACTGACTCAAGAAAAATATTTATTATTCTTATGTTTTGACTTGTTCTGTATATTCTTTGGATCTTTTTTTTTTTTTTCCTTTTTCCCCCCTCTATTGTAGTTGTTGATTTTATTGGCACTATGAAATCCAATTAAGCTTTTGAGCTTTTTTTTTTTTTCTGTCATATTTTTTACTGTTGTTATAAACCTCTGCCTCAATGTCAGGCTTCTGAAGTTCTGTGGCGTTTTCCTTTTTTTCTTTTCTTTTAAATTTTTAAACCTATTATTATTTTTTCTACATGTATTCTTTTGTTTGCTTTTCCTACTGTTCTTTTCTCCTTGCAGTTAATCTTTAATATATATAAATCTTCTTTATCTACCTCTATTTAACATTGCATATCTATTCTTTCTTTCTTCCTTTTTCTTCTTTCCTCTCAACATATTTGTTAGTTTTATTTCCATTCCTTTATCCCCAGTTGGCACCTTGCTTTAATTTTGTTTTCCAGTTTGTGCTTTAGTCAGCTTTGTTCTGGTAGATATAATTTTTGGTTCCTTTTATTCACTGGTCAATCTATTGTACTTTACACTTGTAGGACTGTTTTGATTTTGCTTATGGGTGTATATGTATATGTGTATATTCAGTAACACTTTTTATTGTTGTTATAAATATCTGCCTCTATTTTTGGCTTTTGCATTTCTATGGAGATTTCCTTTTTTTTTTTAAACCTTTTTTCTTTCTTCTGTTTTTTTTCTTTTCACTTTTTTATAATTTTAATTTTTAATTCTTTAAACTTATTATATTTTTTCTACATTTATTCCTTTGTTTCCCTTTCCTACTGTTCTTTCCCCTTGCTGTTAATCTTTAATGTATATAAATGTATATAAATCTTTAATGTATATATATATCTTTAATGTATGTAAATCTTCTTCATCTACCTCTATTTAACTTAGCATATCTATTCTTTCTCTTTTTTCTTTCTTTCCTTCCCTCTCAACATATTTGTTAGTTTTGTTTCATTGCTTTATTCCTCATTTGGTACCTTGCTTTAGTTTTGTGTTCCAGTTTGTGCTTTAGTTAGTTTTGTTCTTAACTGATAAATATAATTGTATATTTCTTTGTTGGCCATGTCAATATACTTTATTTTTGTTGGACTGTTTTGACATTGTTAATGAGTGTATATGTATATGTGTGTATTCTATTATTTTTATTATTTGCCTGATTTTTTAACTGTCATTTGTCTGGGGTTCAACTTTGGTTCCTCATTTTGTATATTTGTTTTAATCTCACTTAATGCCATAACAAACCACTTGTGAAATCTTCTTTCCTGACCAGAGATCAAGCCCTAAGCCTCTGGCGTCAGAACACTGACTCAAAGACCCCAGACTACCAGAGAACTAACTCTAGGGAGTATCAAATAGTGAGAACTCACACAAAAGAAACCACTTGAATACATGACACAGCATCAACCAACCACCAGTAGCACCCTATACAGGACACCTCATCTAAACAACAAACACAACAAAAATACAAACAAAATCAGCAGACAGAATTACCACCTCACTCAGCCTTGCCCATCAGAAGAAAGACAAACGAACAAAAGAAGCTCAGCATAAATTTCACCCTATACGAAGCTTGCAGAAACCACTGGAGTAACCTTCAGAGGGCAGAAACCAAAAGGAAGAATTCAACCTTCTTCAAGGAAAGAATTCAACTTTCCTGGAAGCATGTGAAAAGGAGATGTCAAATACAACAAGGTTTTTGTTTTTTTTTTTAATAATGAAAAGGTAGATAAATACTACATGAATGAAGGAACAAACTAGAAACAGAGAAGTCCAAATAAATGAAGAGGAAATAGGCAAACTACCTGAAAAGGATTTCAGAATAATGATAGTAAAGGTGATCAAAAGCCTTGAAAAGAAAATGGAGAAAAGGCAAGAATCAATTAACAAAGACCTAGAGGAAATAAACAATAAACATAAAGAGACAACACAATTACTGAAATTAAAAATACTCTAGAAGGAATCAATAGCAGAATACCTGAAGCAGAAGAACAAATCAGTGAACTGGAAGATAAAATGGTGGACATAACTTATGAAGAGCAGAATAAAGTAAAAAGAATGAAAATAACTGAGAACAGTCTCAAAGAACAGTGGGTCAATATCAAATGCACCAACATTAGAATATAGTGGTCCCAAAAGAAGTGTAAAGAAAGGGTATGAGAAAATTTTTGAAGAAATTATAGTTGAAAATCTCACCAACATGGAAAAGGAAATAGTCAATCAAGTCCAAGAGGCATAAAGAGTTCCATACAGGATGAACCCAAGGAGAAACATGCCAAGACACAAACTAATCAAATTAGCAAAGATTAAACACAAAATAAAACATTAAAATCAGCAAGGGAGAAGCAATAAGTATCATAAAGGGAAATCCCATATGCTTAACAGCTAATCTTTCAGCAGAAAATCTGTATACCAGAAGGGAATGGCAGGATATATTTAAAGTACTGAAAAGGAAAAATCTACAATTAAGATTACTGTACCCAGCAAAGATCTCATTCAAAACTGATGGAGAAATAAAAAGTTTTTCAGACAAGCAAAAGTTAAGTGAATTCAGTATCACCAAACCAGCTTTACAACAAATGTATTTCTTGACTATATAAGTCTGTTTAACAACAGAATTATCTACAAAATCAACCCCAAACAATTAAGAAAATGGCAATAGGAACATATATATCAATAATTACTTTAAATGTAAATGGATTAAATGCTCCAACCAGCAAACACAGAATGATTGAATGGATGAAAAAAAAAAACAAGACCCATATGTGTGCTGTCTACAAGAAACCCACTTCAGACCTAAAGTCACATAAAGATTGAAACTAAGAAGATGGAAAAATATGTTCCATGCAAACAGGAAGCAAAAGAAAGCTGGAGTAGCAATCCTCAGACAAAAAGGACCTTAACATAAAGAATATTACAAGAGATAAGGAAGGACATTACATAATGATCAAGGGATCGATCCAAGAGGAAGACACAACAATTGTGAATACCTATGCACCCAACATAGGAGTACCTCAATACATAAGAAAAATACTAACAGACATAAAAGAAATTGACAGTAAGACAATAATAGTAGGAGACTTTAACACCCCACTCACACCAAAGTACAGATCATCAAAACAAAATTAATAAGGAAACACAAGTATTAAATGATACATTAAATGAGATGGATTTCATTGATATCTTCAGGACACTCCATTCAAATGCAGAAGAATACACCTTCTTCTCAAGTGGACATGGAACATTCACCAGGATATTTGACCTGGATATTTTTGACCCAACATGATGGTCATCTTGGGTCAAAAATCAAACCTCAGTAAATTTAAGAAAATTGAAATCATATCAAGCATCTTCTCTGACCACAATGCTGCGAGATTAGATACCAATTGCAAGAAAAAAATGGCAAGAAACACAAACACATGGAGATAAAACAACACATTCCTAAATAACAAACAGGTTAGTGAAAAAATCAAAAGGGAAATAAAAAAAAATTCCAAAAACAAATGACAATGAAAATATAACAACTCAAAACATATGGGATGCAGCAAAAGCAGTTCAAAGGGGGACGTTTATAGCAATACAATCCTACCTCAGGAAACAAGAAAAACATCAAATAGACAACCTAACTTTACACCTAAAACAACTGGAAAAGGAACAAAAAAGCCCCAAGTGAGTAGAATAAAATAAATCACAAAGATCTGAACAGAAATAAATGGAAAAGAAATGAAAGAAACAATAGCCATTGTTCATTGTAGCACTATTTGCAATAGCTAGAACATGGAAGCATCCTAGATGTCCATCGACAGATGAATGGATAAAGAAGTGGTGGTACTTATACACAATGGAATAGTACTCAGCCATGAAAAGGAACTCATTTCAGTCAGTTCTAATGAGGTGGATGAATCTAGAAACTATTATACAGAATGAAGTGAGTCAGAAAGAGAAAGATAAATATTGTATTCTAATGTATATATATGGAATATAGAAAAATGGTACTGAAGAATTTATTTACAGGGCAAAGGTGGAGAAACAGACATAGAGATTAGACTTATGGACATGGGAAGAGGGGAGGAGAGGGTGAGATGTATGGAAAGAGTAACATGAAAATTTACATTACCATATGTAAAATAGATGGCCAATGGGAATTTGCTGTATGGCTCAGGAAACTCAAACAGGGGCTCTGTATCAACCTAGAGGGGTGGGATGGGGAGGGAGCTGGGAAGGAGATTCAAAACGGATGGGCTATATGTATACCTATGGCTGATTCATGTTGAGCTTTGACAGAAAATAACAAAATTCTGTAAAGCAATTATCCTTCAAAATTAATTTAAAAAATGAAAATAAAATGATCAAAAATACATGGAACAGCAGTTCTAAGAGGGAAGTTTATAAAGATATGTCTACATCAAGAAGAAAAAAAAAATCACCCCAATACAAAACCTGACCTTATACCTAAAGTAATCAGAAAAAGTACAGCAACAACACACAAAGTTAGAGCAGAAAAAAAATAGACACTTAAAGTCATAGGAAATAAAAATCAATCCAATTAACAGTTGATTCTCTGTAAACACATACAAAATTGCTAAACCTTTAGCCAGAATCAAGACAAAGAGACAATCAATAAATGGAGAGATGACAACTATACCATAAAAATACAAAGAGTCATAAGTGATTACTATGGAAAATAAAACAATAAAATGGATAACCTAGAAAAGAGAAAAAGCCCTAGAATACACAATCTCCCAAGACTGAACCAAGGCAAAATAGAAAATAGGAATAACAGTTGCCAATAAAGACATTGAATCAGTAATTAAAAAAAAAAAAATCCCCCAAAGAAAAAAGTCCAAGACAAGACAGCTTCACAGGTTAATTCTACCAAACATTTAGGGAAGAATTAACACGTATTTTTTTCAAACTATTCCAAATATTGCAAAGGAAGGACCACTTCTTAACTCATTTTGCAAGGCAACATCACGTTGATATCAAAGTCACCCAAAGAAAAATGTTACAGGCCAATATCACCAATGAACATAAGGGCAAAAGCCCTCAAAGAAGTATTGGCAAACCAAATTCAGCAATACATTAGAAGGATCATACATCATAATCAAGTGGGATTTATCCCAAGGATGCAAGAATATATATGTATGGAACATACTTCAACATAACAAAGGCCATATATGAAAAGCCCACAGCTAACATCATACTCAACAGTGAAAAGTTGAAAGAACTTCCTCTAAAAGCAGGAACAAGAGTGCCATTCTCACTACCTTTATTCAAAATAATTTTGAAATCCTAGTCACAGCAATCAAAAGAAATAAAAGGGGTCCAAATTTGAAAGGAAGAAGTAAAATTTTCACTGTGTCCCAATAACATATCATTTAGAAAATCCTAAAGATGCTAGCAGAAAGCTACTAGAACTCATCAATAAATTCAATAAAGTTGCAGGATACAAATTTAATACACAGAAATGTCTTATATTTCTATACATTAACAGCAAACCTTCAAAAAAGAGATTTTAAGAAAACAATTCCATTTAGAATTACATCAAAAAGAATAAAATACTTAGGAATAAATCTAAGAGGGTAAAATACCTCTACTTCAAAACTATAAGCCACTGATGCAATAAACTGAAAAAGACACAGATGGAAAGATACTGTGTTCAAAGATTAGAATAATTTATATGGTTTAAAGACAATACAGATTCAGTATAATCCTTATCAAAATACCAACAGTATTCTTCACAGAAGTAGAACTAATAATTCTAAAATTTATGTGGAAAAATGAAAAGATTGCCACAAAAATTCTCAGGGGGTCGGGGCGGGGGGGTGAGCAAAGCTGGAGATACACACATACATGCATGAATACATACAATGGAATATTACTCATCTAAAAGGAAAAAAATTGCAATTTCCAACAGCAAGGATGAACTGGGAAGGTACTATGCTTAATGAAGTAAGTCAAACAGAGAAACACAAATACTGTATGTTTTTGCATATGTGTGAACTCCAAAAAAATAAAAAGAAAACCAAATGACTATAACAAAACAGAATCAGACTCACAGAGAGATACAGAGAACAAACCAATAGTTAAGAGAGGAAGAGGAGGAGAGGGAGGAACAACATAGAGAAAGGGAATCTAGGTAAGTAAGATTCAAGGATATAATGTACCACACAAGGAATATAATAAATATTTTATAATAACTTTAAATGGAGTATAATATGAAACATTGAGTCACTATAATGTATATTTAAAACTAAAAAAATTGTAAATCAACTTTACTTCAGTTTAAAGAAAACAAATACAAAACTGAAACATACCTCATAAAAACATGTCAAGATCTGTATGCTAGTATGCTAAACCTAAACAGAATGACTGCTGAAATAGAAGACTTCTATTAGAACCAGAGACTTATAACATACTTGACAAAATACCCAGGAAAACAATTGTAAAATAACTGTCATTCCAAGAAACATAAAAATCACAACTGGAATGAGAAAAGACAGCTGATATCAATGCCAAGAGTAATCAGATGGTGGAATTATACAACAAGGATTTTAAAGCAGCAATGATAACAAAATTTAAACATGAAACTGCTAATCTTCTGTAACAAATAAAAATAAATATCAAAAACAGGAATTTCAAGGATGAAAAGGAAATTATAAAACTGAAAAACACTTACACTTAAAAAAAGTCACTGGGTCTAAGTATAGAGGTGCCAGAATTAGTGGACCTGTGGACAGATCAATAAAATATACCCAACTGGAACATTAGAGAAACGGTAGAATTTTAAAAATACATCCTCTACAATTTATAGGACAGTAAAAAACAACATTCACACCATTATAATCTCAGAAGGTAAGGAAATACAAAGATGCTAAAATAATGACTGAGCTCAAATTTAGTGAAATTTATAAACCTACAGATTACAGGAACCAAGAAATACCACAAATAGGATAAGTCCATACTGAGATACAGCAAAATTAAACTTCTGAAAACTAAATAAAAATAATCTTGAAAACAGCCACAGAAATAAGACATTACCTATAGGAGAATCCTAGTTCAGATCAGATCAGATCAGTCGCTCAGCCGTGTCCGACTCTTTGTGACCCCATGAATCGCAGCACGCCAGGCCTCCTTGTCCATCACCAACTCCCGGAGTTCACTGAGACTCACGTCCATCGAGTCAGTGATGCCATCCAGCCATCTCATCCTCTGTCGTCCCCTTCTCCTCCTGCCCCAAATCTCTCCCAGCATCAGAGTCTTTTCCAATGAGTCAACTCTTTGCATGAGGTGGCCAAAGTACTGGAGTTTCAGCTTTAGCATCATTCCTTCCAAAGAAATGCCAGGGCTGATATCCTTCAGAATGGACTGATTGGATCTCCTTGCAGTCCAAGGGACTCTCAAGAGTCTTCTCCAACACTACAGTTCAAAAGCATCAATTCTTCGGCGCTCAGCCTTCTTTACAGTCCGACTCTCACATCCATAAATGACCATAGGAAAAACCATAGCCTCGACTAGACGGACCTTTGTTGGCAAAGTAGTGTCTCTGCTTTTGAATATGCTATCTAGGTTGGTCATAACTTTCCTTCCAAGGAGTAAGCGTCTTTTAATTTCATGGCTGCAGTCACCATCTGTAGTGATTTTGGAGCCCAGAAAAATAAAGTCTGACACTGTTTCCACTGTTTCCCCATCTATTTCCCATGAAGTGGTGGGATCAGATGCCATGATCTTAGTCTTCTGAATGTTGAGCTTTAAGCCAACTTTTTCACTCTCCACTTTCACTCTCATCAACAGGCTTTTGAGTTCCTCTTCACCTTCTGCCATAAGGGTGGTGTCATCTGCATATCTGAGGTTATTGATATTTCTCCCGGCAATCTTGATTCCAGCTTGTGTTTCTTCCAGTCCAGCGTTTCTCATGATGTAATCTGCATATAAGTTAAATAAACAGTTCAGATTACTGCAAATTTCTCATTTGAAATCAGAGAGTAAGTGGCACAACATTTTTTAATACTGAAAAGTAAGAAATGAGAACTGTCAATTTCATCTTTCAAGAATATTCTTCAGGAATGAAGATGTTTAAATAAAGACTATCCAAATGAGAATGATCAAAGCTATTTGTTCAGAGCTTGTTATATAGCAAGTGAGTCTGACAACATCAGTTACATTTGGCAGAGACTCCAAGAAGCTAAAAACTTCATAATGGCAAGAAAGGAAGCCTTCAGGTAGGCCCTAATTGAAAACTTTTGACATGGGGAAACTAGAGGCAGGTTAACTAGTAGCAGGGGATCTTAAATGATTCTTCTTAGAAGAACACACGTGGTTTTCACCACTTAGTCCTACATTGAAAAGAGGGACAAAAAAAAAAAGCTGTCAGTTATTGATCAAGTCTTGACTGGGGCTGTCTGCTACAGAGGTTGTGGTTTAAATTCCTAGACTTATTACTTCATATTGTGGGTAGAGTTCTATCTTAAAATACTGCATGCCAGTTGTCTAGATATTCACTCTCTCAAAGGAAAAACAAAGTCATCCTTAGATGAAGGAAATTCAAAAACCTACTGTTGAAGAATGGCTAAGGAAGTTCTTCAAACAGAAACAAAATGATAAAAGATGAATTCTCAAAGGATCAGAAATAAAAAACAATGGAAAGAGCACAAATATAAGTACATATAATAGACATGTAGTAGACTATTTCCCGGAGAAGACAATGGCACCCCACTCCAGTACTCTTGCCTGGAAAATCCATGGAGAGGAGCCTGGTAGGCTGCAGCCCATGCGGTCGGTAAGAGTCGGGAACAACTGAGCGACTTCACTTTCACTCTTCACTTTCATGAATTGGAGAAGGAAATGGCAACCCACTTCAGTGTTCTTGCCTGGAGAATCCCAGGGATGGGGAAGCCTGGTGGGCTGCCGTCTATGGGGTTGCACAGAGTCGGACACGACTGAAGCAACTTAGCAGCAGCAGCAGCAGCAGACTATTTCCATCAGGTTTCTAAATAATACTCATACAAATAAAAAATAAAATAACATCTGATATCAAAGCAATGATATTTTAAAAGTGGCAAATACAAAGGAACCAAAATGGAAATAAAGTTTTTACCCTTCAATGGAAGTGGTAAAGCTATAACAGTAGACTGACTTTGTGTGTGTGTGTGTATCTTCATACTAGGAAAACTATATAAAGAAATATTATAATTAAAACATACCACAAATTAATAATCATGAATCCTAAAAATGTTTTATAATTCACAATAATCAGAAACACAGGAAACAAATATGAAATGAATAATAAAATAATTGGGAAAATTAGCAAAATTCATAAACCAATATTTCCCATAAATGAGAACACATGGTGAACATGTAAACAAAAGGCTCAACATCAGTAGCCATCAGATATGGATGGCTATCTGGCTTTTTAAGCACAATGAGGCACCGGTTTACACCTATCAGAACGGCTAAAAACTAGTGACAATACTAAATGCTGGCAAGTACATGAAGAAACTGAATCACTCATACATTGCTGGTGGAAAGATAAAAATGACCCAGACATTTTAGAAGACAGTTCAGTTCAGTTCCGTTCAGTCGCTCAGTCGTGTCCGACTCTTTGCAACCCCATGAATTGCAGAACGCCAGGCCTCCCTGTCCATCACCAACTCCCAGAGTTCACCGAAACTCATGTCCATCGAGTCAGTGATTCCATCCAGTCATCTCATCCTCTGTCGTCCCCTTCTCCTCTTGCCCCTAATCCCTCCCAGCATCAGAGTCTTTTCCAATGAGTCAACTCTTCGCATGAGGTGGCCAAAGTATTAGAGTTTTAGCTTTAGCATCAGTCCTTCCAAAGAACACCCAGAAATGATCTCCTTTAGAATGGACTGGTTGGATCTCCTTGCAGTCCAAGGGACTCTCTTACTCAGCAATAGAAAGGAACAAACTACTGATGTACTCAACAACATGGATGCATTTCAAAGGAATTATGCTGAATGAAAAAAATCTCAAAATACTACATCTCAAATGATTTCATTTTTGACATTCTTGAACAAATTAATGTTCAAGAGAACAAATTAGTGATTTCCAAGATTTAGGAAGGATTGTGAATGGGAGGAAGGTGATTAAAAAGGAAATGAAAACTCTTGTTATTAAGATAGTGAAACAGTAGACTCTGGCCTCCATCTCCACACAGATATTAACAATTAGACAGCTAACCATGACCATAAAACAGTTCTTTGAGAATTTGGGAATCTACTTAGGAAACACAGCAATGCTGTGGAACAAAAAACTTCAGAATAACCACCTAAAAATAAGAAGAATACCTTATTTTGCCTGCACCATCTCATCACCCATTCCAGCATTACCCAAAGCCAAGAAGCTCCCCTCACCTTACTTGACTTTTAACTTAGCTACAAAACAGCAAAACAGAGACATAAGTGAGATGGCTAGGAGTAAGGAAGAAAAATAGGAATTACCAATATTAGCCAAACAATGGGAATGACCACAGTTCTCAGGTATCTACGCTGCAGACAACTCCAGAGTTTCTGTCACTGAAGACAGGCAAGAATGAACACTGGCATCCTAGACTCCCTGAAGATTTCACCACTTATCACCACACAGGTATTTGTGTTTACTTTTGCCAGCAATCTAAGTCCCTCCCTGCTCTCTCCCAACTCCCTTACTGGAAACTGGACTGTGAAGAAAGCTGAGCGCTGACGAATTGATGCTTTTGAACTGTGGTGTTGGAGAAGACTCTTGAGAGTCCATTGGACTGCAAGGAGATCCAACCAGTCCATCCTAGGAGATCCGTCCTGGGTGTTCATTGGAAGGACTGATGTTGAAGCTGAAACTCCAGTACTTTGGCCACCTCATGCGAAGAGTTGACTCATTGGAAAAGACTCTGATGCTGGGAGGGATTGGGGGCAGGAGGAGAAGGGGATGACAGAGGATGAGATGGCTGGATGGCATCACTGACTCGATGGACATGAGTTTGAGTGAACTCCGGGAGTTGGTGATGGACAGGGAGGCCTGGTGTGCTGCAATTCATGGGGTTGCAAAGAGTTGGACATGACTGAGCGACTGAACTGAACTGATATGGAGGGTTCAGGATGGGGAACACATGGATACCTGTGGGGGATTCATTTCAATATTTGGCAAAACCAATACAATATTGTAAAATTTAAAAATAAAATAAAAATTTAAAAAAAAGTATAAATGAACTTATCTACAAAACAAACACAGAGTCACGGATGTAGAAAACAAAGTACGGTCACCAGAGGGTGAGGGAGAGGGATAAATTGGGAGATTGGGATTGACATACACACATTACTACATATAAAATAAATAATTCATAAGGATCTACTATATAGCACATGGGATCACAAAGCATCGGACACAACTGAGTGACTTTCACTTCATACACCTGAAACTAACACAACATTGTTTTAATATATCAACTATATTCTAATAATTTTAAAATAATCTAATAATTTCATGGTACTAGCCTAACCATGAAAAAAATAAAGTTATAAGTAGAAAGATTATGATAATCTTATCTATCTGCATAGGTTACAAAGGACATGGCTGAATCAGTCATAGCTCTAAAGAACTTGAGTTAGGTAGAAAATACACTACGAAGATTACAGATTGTCTTTTGATGGCAACGTTCAAATTACGGTATAAACAAATGTTAATTCCACAATTATGTTTACTGAAGACTTAAAATTCAATTATATAAATATTAAACAACAACTTTATGTTATGTACCATGATTGATATAAATTACCATGTAACTACATAACGTATGTAAGTTTTCAGCCCTTAAGAAGCCCAAGATCTCGGGCTTGAAAGAAAGCAACCTTTCTTGCTTCCTCTGGGAAATATATTTCCATTTTAGATTCTATTAAATTTAATTTTCAGTAAGTTATTTGAGTACTAGTAACCTTCCCTCTTCAACCTCCCTCAAACAAACAAAAAACAATGAAAAAGAATTGGCTTGGTACCATTAATAGTGAAAAGGAAAACATAGCCTCTAGTATTATATATTCATACAGGTCCCATAAGAATTAAGTTATAATCAATGCTCTATTATTTATTGAAGCATTTCTATATCTGTAAAAATAAAACACACTGATATGAATTCAGAATTCAAGCAAACACATTTAATTTGTGCTCAGTTTTATTTTTTTTTTTTCCTGACAGCTTTTAAATACTCAGTTAATCAGCAAGAGTAGGTGAATACATAAATTAAACAAAAACCTAATAATATCATGATTTAATAGTATTCCTTTTTCTCAGTTGAGGTTATTGAAATTAAAATTCAAACTTTATCCAAATGAACAGTGAATTTCATAGCATTTTCAGATCCACATTTAGCTTCTGCCCAGTAGCAAATGCATTCACTCTTCTGCAAAAATCAGTAGGACAAGAGATTCAGATAATTTTTTTTTAAGAGAGCATTTTAACTCTGTATGTGAGTTAAAACTTAGCCAATGTTTTATCAGCATTATGCAAATAATTTAATAGTAAATCAGGTCATTCTTTGAACTTCCCTGGTGGCTCAGACGGTAAAGCCTCTGCCTACAATGCGGAAGACCTGGGTTTAATCCCTGGGTCAGGAAGATCCTCTGGAGAAGGAAATGGCAACCCACTCCAGTACTCTTGCCTGGAAAATCCCATGGACAGAGGAGCATGGTAGTCTGCTACAGTCCATGGGGTCGCAAGAGTTGGACACGACTGAGCAACATCACTCACTCACTCGCTCACTCAAGGTCATTCTTCAGGTCTGTATTATATTTCTATATTTTACAGTTTAGTCGCTCAGTTGTATCCAACTATTTGTGACCCCATGAATCACAGCACGCCAGACCTCCCTGTCCATCACCAACTCCTGGAGATCACTCAAACTCATGTCCATCAAGTCGGTGATGCCATCCAGCCATCTCATCCTCTGTCGGCCCTTCTCTTCCTGCTCCCAATCCCTCCCAGCATCAGGGTCTTTTCCAATGAGTGAGCTCTTCACATGAGGTGGCCAAAGTACTGGAGTTTCAGCTTCAGCATCACTCCTTCCAATGAACACCCAGGACTGATCTCCTTTAGGATGGACTGGTTGGACCTCCTTGCAGTCCAAGGGACTCTCAAGAGTCTTCTCCAACACCACAGTTCAAAAGCATCAATTCTTTGGTGCTCAGCTTTCTTCACAGTCCAACTTCACATCCATACATGACTACTGGAAAAACCATAGCCTTGACTAGACAGACCTTTGTTGGAAAAGTAATATCTCTGCTTTTCAATACGCTATCTAGGTTGGTCATAACTTTCCTTCCAAGGAGTAAGTGTCTTTTAATTTCATGGCTGAAATCACCATCTGCAGTGATTTTGGAGCCCAAAAAAGTAAAGTCAGACACTATTTCCACTGTTTCCCCATCTATTTCCCATGAAGTGATGGGACCAGATGCCATGATTTTAGTTTTCTGAATGTTGAGCCAAGTTTTTCACTCTCCTCTTTCACTTTCATCATGAGGCTTTTGAGTTCCTCTTCACTTTCTGCCATAAGGGTGATGTCATCTGCATATCTGAGGTTATTGATATTTCTCCTGGAAATCTTGATTCCAGCTTGTGCTTCTTCCAGCCCAGCATTTCTCATGATGTACTGTGCATCCATGTTTTTAAGAATCATATTTATAGTCTTTTTATAACTCAGTAATGTCAAGCAGAGACATTACTTTGCCAACAAAGGTTCGTCTAGTCAAGGCTATGGTTTTTCCTATGGTCATGTATGGATGTGAGAGTTGGACTGTGAAGAAGGCTGAGCGCCAAAGAATTGATGCTTTTGAACTGTGGTGTTGGAGAAGACTCTTGAGAGTCCCTTGGACTGCAAGGAGATCCAAGCAGTCCATTCTGAAGGAGCTCAGCCCTGGGATTTCTTTGGAAGGAATGACACTAAAGCTGAAACTCCAGTACTTTGGCCACGTCATGAGAAGAGTTGACTCATTGGAAAAGACTCTGATGCTGGGAGAGATTTGGGGCAGGAGGAGAAGGGGACGACAGAGGATGAGATGGCTGGATGGCATCACTGACTCGATGGACGTGAGTCTCGGTGAACTCCGGGAGTTGGTGTTGGACAGGGAGGCCTGGCGTGCTGCGATTCATGGGGTTGCAAAGATTTGGACATGACTGAGCGACTGATCTGAACTGAACCGAACTGAATGTCAAGATTGCTTTTCCTTTTGAATCATATGGCTTTCCCCATGAATTTTAAATTAAATATATATTTACATCTTATATAATCTCCTCTATAAGCAACACATAATTGCTAACAACATATAAACAAGTATAATGTCAATAATGCAGAAAAACACAGTCAATATATTTAGTTTTTATGAGGCTGTAGTTCTGCATAAGATTTTAACTCACTGACATATAACAGAGCCTAAATATATGGAGATTGTGAAGACATGAATGGTAGCCAAAATTCTCTTCAAATGTGTATCAGTCTAATCATCCATTTATTAAAGAATTTTACAAACTACATTAAATAGCCTACTAGATATTTTCAGCAATATGCAAAGTTATAAAAATGGGGATCCAAAGTTTTGCACAATCTCTTTATTGTGATATCCAGATACTGTATGAAAATTCTCAACACATGAAGTGCTTTTTGATTTCTCATGATGACGTTCATCTATAGAAGTTCGAAAAGAAAGTTAAAATAATATCTTGAATGTTTTTGTTTTCCTTCTCATCTCAAAGATACAAGAAACTGCTACCATGTCAATATTATATTTGAAATATTGGACACAAAATACTATAAATATTTTTCAAATGTATCAACTAAAGAGAATTTTAAATAAGTTGCAGTTAAAGATTTTATTTTTAAAAATTTAACCTACTCATGAATTAAGAACTTACATTAATGTTATAATCTATGGCAATTCTATAGTTCATCTAATTTTTAACTTCTGAAAACACTCACTAGAAACAGTATTATTGTTCTCTACTTCTTGCTTTATGATTTTAGAAGGCAGGCAAGATATACACAAAAGTGTATTTGATTTTTACTTTTGGTTTAGAAACAGTAAGATGTTGAAATGTATTGATGTAAGTCTCTAAGTACTATCAAATTTGATAATCAAATTTCTTTATGCTGACTTAAAATATACAAGCCTCATTTTTGACTAAGAAACTTATTTTTACAAGGAATTAGGTACAGGAAAATGTACTAGTCACATATGAAAAAAGAAAGGAAAATACACTATGTGAAACATATGGAATACTTTGGTACCTTTAAGGCAGTTAATTAGAGTCTAAATAATGAGCTTCAGCATGTGCCCTATTATTGTCACATTAGAATATTAGCTCTTGAGATCTATGTCCTCACATATATTTTGTGCACTCAGCAGAAAATTATGCATTATACTGACACATATACATTGACTGTCACATGAAATAGAAGAAACAGCTTACTGAAGTTTGTGTGTCTATGTGCATGTGCATACAAATACACATATGTGGTGTATATACATACACATACACACACACAAGTGGGTATGTTTACTTCTGTTCTTCAAAATTTGTAGTAAGAACTGTGTCCTGAGAAAACTAAACAAGATTCCTCTTTGAACCATCTAGAATGGATTTACACATATTCCTCATCTGAACAGTGATATAAGATTTGGAAAACTAAAATATCAGGGCATCTTTACCTACCAGCAATTACTAAGATAAAAGCTAGAATGATACTAAAATATAGGCATTAGGTGTAACTACCTTCTTTCTTTAAAATAATACATATTTTGCATAGATGCATGATAAAAAGCTGAAGACAATCACCTCGGAATAATATCTCTACATATCATAAACTAAAAAGTTCCCTTCATCCTAGGTATGTCCTCTATAAATTACTTTTTATAATCATAAGTGAAAGTAAAAGTCACTTTTCAGTGTCCAACTCTTGGAACCCCTATACAGTCCATGGAATTCTCCAAGCCAGAATATTGGAGCAGGTAGCATTTCACTTCTCCAGGGGATTTAGCAACCCTGGGATTGAATCCACGTCTCCCGCACTGCAGGCAGATTCTTCACCAGCTGAGCTCAAGGGAAGCCCAAAAGAATACTGGAGTGGGTGGCCTATCCCTTCTCCAGTGGTTCTTCCTGACCCAGGAATGGAAGTGGGGTCTCCTGCATTGCAGGTTGATTGTTTACCAACTGAGCTATCAGTGAATTACATCAAATTTACATGGAGTTTGTTTCTTTCTTCAAAAAGAAAGCATTTCAACTGAATTTCAAAGGTCAGAATACAAGTTCATTTACATATACTTGTAAAAACATAATGGCATGTTAAAAACATTGTAAAACTGCACAGAACTAAATGCATACACAAGCATTCTCTCACACACACAAGTGGTACTGGTGAAATCTGAATCAGGTGAGTGGGTTGTATTGCTGTCAATCCTAATTGTGATATTTACTACAGCTATGTAATATCTTACAATAGAGAAAAACTGGATAGCAAGTATAGCTGATCTCTCTATTTTATACAACTGCAAGTTAAACTATAATTATCTCAAAATGAAAAGTTAAAAATCTGATTTATATATAATATATAAAGATATATCACAATTAAAATTTAAAAATTCTTTATATAAGATATTATATATATATATATGATGTGACACATAGAGTGCAGATAATGCCAAAAACCCTCTATACTGCCCATCAAACCTATCCTGTCGTTCTGGTAAACATATCCCTCCCTTAATTCTAAAAGTAGCTACATTAGGTTGTGAAATAAGAATCCATTCATTTGTTTTAAAATATAATTTGAGGGAGCACCAAGAGTGATTCTAGTTCTTTCTGAACTCCCTAATACCTGAATCCATTTTTTCTAAATATATGGGGAAAAGATTCAAAATGAGTTTGTCAGGATTGTAGTCATACATAATTTTAAGAATGTATATGTCAAGCAACAATACAATCCATTTGATACTAATATTAATTCTTTTTTGTTGTTGTTACCTTTCTTACCTATTCAGATTAAAATCTCTCAGACTCAGTCACTGAAAGGCACTACACTTATCCTCTATTTATATGATCATTTCACCTTTTAAACTTATTCATGTTCTTTGAAATGAAACCTCATTTCCACCTGAGGTAAATATAGCATTTCTTATTTAATTTTTCTGTTCCTGAAGTTCTCTGAACTCCAAATTATTAAGTGCCCACCCACATGATTCAAGAACAAAAATAGTAAAAAGGAAATAGAGAGCTAATATTCAAAAGAAAAATCTGAATTCAAGTAGGATAATTTTAAACTTCTCTCTTGGAATCTTCCTCTTGCTCTCCTTTGCAGAATGCCCTCCTTGATGTGTTGCGATTCCAAGTCCTAGTCTGAGACCCTTTCTTTCTGAGTATCTCTCCCTTCTCCCTTTGGAAAGAGAGATAATCAGGTCATGGCTTTACTGATCATATGTACACAGATAATTCACTTACCTTGACCTCCAGCACAGATCCTCCTGCTGACATTCCAAACTCAAACAGCCAGACATCCTGTCCATCTTGGCTTAGCAGTTAGAAAGAACACTCTGATGCTCTGTGAGACACCTCGTGAAGAAGGAGATGCTGAGGCTCTGCCAAATACCACGTTAGGAAGGAGAGACGTATTTATTTGGTTCCCAGGATGCCTAGCGGAAAACAACCCTCAGCTGTCAGGTCTTTTAAGAACTGGTTCATCTGAAACAAGTCAGCACTCGCAGGACCTTTCCCTCCACTCAGCGTAGCTCACATGAAATCACATGTATGAGGGCCTAGCACCCTCACCCTATATGGGGATAACTGTGGAAGTCTATCCAGCATCAGACAAGTTAGCTTATATTTTCTGCTGAGACTATATCCCATGGCAACTTTTCTCTTCTCCTAGTACTTTTTTTTATCTTCCAGAGATGGCTCTGTGCTCAGTGAAGCACAATTGGTACCAGATGTGGGCCAATTTCAGAAAAAAAAAAAAAAAAGAAAGAAAATATTTCTGAAAATGTTTTTGGCCAGAATATGTAGGTTGATAGCCCTAGATGTGTGGGTTGATGGCCAAGAAATTAAGTAATTGACTTGTCCATAACATAATATGATGAAAGTGAAGGTCACCCAGTTGTATCCAACTCTTTGCAATCCTATGGACTATACAGTCCATGGAGTTCTCCAGGCCAGAATACTGGAGTGGGTAGCCTTTCCCTTCTCCAGGTGATCTTTCCAACCCAGGGATTAAACCCAGGTCTCCCACATTGTAGACGGAATTTTTAGCTATTCTTGGGCTTCCTATCCAGAAATGGAACCAGGGTCTACTGCATTGCAGGCAGATTCTTTACCAACTGAGCTATGAGGGAAGCCCATAATAAGATAGCATTGCAGCTTATTTTTCAGTTCTTGTTTAATATCTAACATCCCACACACTTTAAATTCTGGACTATGGTTCTCTCTTACATTGCAGTGCTTTGCACATACTAGATTCTTACCTATTGAATGAATTAAAATGTCTTTTGCCAGTGCCCTCCCCTAAAAAAAAAATCTCAATATGATATCTGCTTAACATGAATTTGAGAGAGCATCTTGAAAAGGCTAAGTATGATGTAGCAAACATCTCAGAGATGTATGAGGAAGATAAGATGGGGAAAATTTTTGCAGCTTTCTATGGCACAATTCCTTGGTGATAGGAGTATTTGGCAGTAGAAGAAAAGAGTTAACTAATAGTTATTCAACCTCTTTCTAATTTGGTCTTTTGTCCATATCTCCTCCTAATTCCAAGTTGCTTACTTTATGGCCATTCGGGACCATCCCAAAATGTGGAATCTACATGTTAGCAAGTGTTTGCGAGTCAACCAATGACAGAATTGTCATTAGTGTTTGAGTGACATAGCAGAAAAAGTCAAAGATATTTGAGTCAGATTAAAATTAGTGCAACTACTGGGTCTGCAATTTACTAAATGTGTATTGGGCGGTCTTAGTTAAACTCCTTAACTTCTCTGAGGCTTAGTATGTTATTATCTACTGACTTTCCATCCATAAAAAATATGCAGATGCCAAACAACAGGAATGGAATAAAAGTGTCCTATAACTATATACTGGGCTTCCCAGGTGGCCCTAGTGGTAAAGAACCCACCTGTCAATGCAGGAGACAGAGAGACATGGGTTCCATTCCTGGAGGGAACATGGCAACCCACTCCAATGTTCTTGCTTGGAGAATCCTGTGGACAGAAGAACCTGGCGGGCTATAGGGTTGCAGAGTCAGACACGACTGAAGTGACGTAGCACAGCACACAACATATCTATATACAATGTGTGTACACATATGTGTATACACACATCCACATCCACACATATTCATCCCACATCTAAGACCAGTATTTTTTCTGCTACCTCTCAATCACTGTAAGACTTGATGAGTAAATTATTTTTTTTAATCACAATTGCCTTTTAATTGCTCATTTTTAACAGAGTGCTAACTGATGTGTCACAGTGTACTATAATCTACCTTTGACTCTGTGCAAGTGTTTGATGTCTAGGATGTGTGAAATCCTTTTCTGAAGCGTTGTTTTTACTTGCAAAATTTTGTACATGTCAATAGACTAGTCGTGTTGTGTTCAACTTTGTATTGATATTTAACAGCCTCATTCTACATTATCTGTGTTATCACAGTTAAATAATAGAGGGTACTTTCATTTTATCTTTCTTTTAAAATTACCTTTTGGATTTTATTGAATAATTCACTATTCTAATACCACAGGTGCTGTGCTATTTTCCCTCTGATATTGATATAAAAATTTGTAGTTCTTCCTTTTAAAAGTGAATTGCATTTGGGTAGGATGGCATATATTATTAAATTCTCTACAACATATACTTCAAATACTTTTAAATATCAATATATCATGACCCTTTTAGGTAACGTTTTGGTAATGTGGAATACCATAATAATATATATACAAATAATTTATTTAACATATTCAGTACCTTAGACTATAGCCAATTAAAAAAATTAGTTACTCCATTATATGCTTTCATAAATTTTATTATGATCAGAAACAACTAGATTGAGGAACTTCTACCAAACATATATGTAAATAGAAAATTAATATTTTAGTAGATTATATTATGCAAGTATATAACATATCCAAATATATCAGAGGGTAGTAGGGATATATTCAGTTTTGGAATATTTAAAAATATCTCATGTTGGAGAGGTTATTGAGAAAAATCAGAATATATGAAATTCTGTTTTTATTAGCTAATAGTATCAAATAATTTCATCCTTATAGTCTCAGATTAGGCTCTGATAAAGTCATTAATGCCAAAGTAGTAATTTTCTTATAATACTTTTCAGACAAGTTAATATTAATAATTTTTGTTATATCTCTCATTTCTTTGTTAGCTAATCACTATTTAGTAAGTTAACTGAATAAATCTTGAGTTTTTTAATACTGTCTTTGGGTTTAGGGCAAATCACATAGAATATATTATGTATAAAAAAGTGAACCTCAATATAGGAAGAAAAGGCACTTGTACCTTTTTCAATTTTATTTCAATTCACACTCTAGATACTGTTCCAATTCTTAGATAGAAAAATCAGAAATTGGAAAGAAGTGAAGAATTGCTGGAAAAATTTCTCATTCTATGTGATACATGAGATGAAAGACCTATTTTTAGTGCTTTAATTTCTTTAGATTTAGAAGTGTGGTTATCTCCAAGTTGAAGAGGGAAACCTCTATCTCTTTTCTTTTCTTTTTCCTCCTGAAACAACAACAAAAATAAAGTTGTTATTGTTGCTTTTATTTATTTTTAAACCATTTATCATTTCTTTATTATTATTATTATTATTTACTTTATAATTTTGTATTGGTTTTGCCATATATCAACATGAATCCACCACAGGTGTACACGTGTTCCCCTTCCTGAACCCCCCTCCCACCTCCCTCCCCATACCATCCCTCTGGGTCATCCCAGTGCACCAGCCCCAGGCATCCTGTATCCTGCATTGAACCTGGACTGGTGATTCGTTTCTTATATGATATTATACATGTTTCAATGCCATTCTCGAAAATTACCCCAACTTCTCTCTCTCCCACAGAGTCCAAAAAACTGTTCTATACATCAGTGTCTCTTTTGCTGTCTCGCATACAGGGTTATCGTTACCTTCTTTCTAAATTCCATATATATGTGTTAGTATACTGTATTGGTGTTTTTCTTTCTGGCTTACTTCACTCTGTATAATAGGCTCCAGTTTCATCCACCTCATTAGAACTGATTCAAATGTATTCTTTTTAATGGCTGAGTAATACTCCATTGTGTATATGTGCCACGACTTTCTTATCCATTCATCTGCTGATGGACATCTAGGTTGCTTCCATGTCCTGGCTATTATAAACAGTGCTGCAATGAACATTGGGGTACACATGTCTCTTTCCCTTCTGGTTTCCTCAGTGTGTATGCCCAGCAGTGGGATTGCTGGGTCATAAGGCAGTTCTATTTCCAGTTTTTTAAGGAATCTCCACACTGTTCTCCATAGTGGCTGTACTAGTTTGCATTCCCACCAACAGTGTAAGAGGGTTCCCTTTTCTCCACACCCTGTCCAGCATTTACTGCTTGTAGACTTTTGGATCGCAGCCATTCTGACTGGCGTGAAATGGTACCTCATTGTGGTTTTGATTTGTATTTCTCTGATAATGAGTGATTTCATACTGCTTCTGCTGCTGCTGCTAAGTCGCTTCAGTCGTGTCCAACTCTGTGCGACCCCATAGAAGGCAGCCCACCAGGCTCCCCCGTCCCTGGGATTCTCCAGACAAGAACACTGGAGTGGGTTGCCATTTCCTTCTCCAGTGCATGAAAGTGAGAAGTGAAAGTGAAGTCGCTCAGTCGTGTCCGACTCCTAGCGACCCCATGGACTGCAGCCCACCAGGTCCCTCCGTCCATGGGATTTTCCAGGCAAGAGTACTGGAGTGGGGTGCCATTGCCTTCTCTGATTTCATATTAATTATTTTTTAAAAACTTATTCTTCATTATCATATGTACACAATTGTTAGGGATTAGAATTAACACAGTATAATTACAACAAACACTGCAAATAAGAGTTGTTACTAGAGATTCTACTGATAGGAGCAACAGAAGCTTTACCCAAAAGAAGGAGAATTACCAGTCAGCCACATTGTTCCCTCAGTCTAGTAGGCCATATCCACTGTTTTAGCCCACCATTAGGCAGACATTTTTTTCATACAAATTTTGAGTTTCTTAAACGAAAGGTGTTAAGCAACTAGAGATGTATTATGAAATTGACTCCATATCACTCAGAAATGTGGAAAACTTTACAATCAGATCAAAGTAGAAAGTCCCTCTCCAATTACAATTTAATAATTTAAAACTTTGGCTTTGTACATACAATATTGTGGTGGGGGGAGTTTGATGATAATAATTGGTCATAAATTGCACCTATTTCTAATCAAAAGGAAAAAAAAAATATACTCAAATTAGCTCTATTACCTTTAAATCTAGGTCAGAGAATATTGCTTGAATCCAAAGAAAAAATAAGTTTTCTATTATTTCTTCTCAATGCTCCCAGGATAAGCAGAAGAGTATTTTAGAATTTTTTTCTGAAACTTTGCCAGTACTTATTGCATGGAAAATAAGGGAAGAAAGAAAACTATCACTTGCAGAGAGATTTCTGTCAGTATTGAAACGTAGTTGAGGTAAGCAAGCTGGACCCTATCTCAGATTCAACAATTATGAATCAATCCTTCTGTGACAAAGAGCAAGCCATGAACAGAGAAGGCTAGATTCGAGGTATGCTTCCAATGCTATTCTATTCTTCCAATAGTATTCCAGTATAATACTATACTATTCTTCCAATAATCCATTCTTGAGAGAGGGCACAATACCCATCTTTTCTATAAAAATGAGAGGGAATAAATGCTTCCCACAAAATCCATGCATATGTTTTTCTTTGCACATGTAGCTTTAAGGCTACTGCACTTATATTTGGAGAAGGCAATGGCACCCCACTCCAGTACTCTTGCCTGGAAAATCCCATGGACGGAAGAGCCTGGTAGGCTGCAGTCCATGGGGTCGCTAAGAGTCGGACACGACTGAAGTGACTTAGCAGCAGCAGCACTTATATTTGCATTTTTTAATCTATGATATTAGCTCTCCTTAAAAGTCTTTTGTTTTGAATCTCAGTGAATTTTTATGAGTTTCAAGTGGGCGATGCACTAGAATTCAACTACACTGGGGTCTAAAGGAAAAAAGTTTAACAAGTCTATTCCCTGGTAATCCATGGATAAGAGTCTGCCTGGCAGTGCAGGAGACATGGGTTCAAGAGTCAGATGTGACAGAAGCAATGTAGCGCGCACACACACACACACACACACAAACACTTCAGGAAGATTCCACGTGCTGCAGAGTAACTAAGGCTGTGCACCACAACTACTGAACCTGCACTCTAAAGCCCGGAAGTCTCAACTACTGAAGTCCATGTGCCTTAGAACCCATGATCCACGACAAGAGAAGCCACTGCAATAAGAAGCTCATGCACTGTAATTGGAGAGTAGCCCCTGCTCGCCGAAACTAGAGAAGGCCTATGTATAGAAACAAAGACCTAGCACAGCCAAAAAATAACAAACTAAATGAATAAATAAAATGTTAAAAAGTTATTCATTTACAAATGAAGTCATGACCTATGTAGATCAGCTGCAGAGTGGTTTCCTGTTCAAGGAGCATATTAATATTAATTCTGATGTTTACTTCCCTTCCCACCCCTGAAGGAACTTGCAAGAACAAAGGCAGCAACAATCTCTTCTAGCACCAGATCACTTTAGGGTTTCTCATGCCACATGCCTTTGGTTCACAATTGCCATCTCTCCACCACATCTTCCCTTCTTTTCCAAATATGCTATCATTACATGGTACCTCTTGTATCTATCATCTACTAGTAATTGGGTAATGAAAATATCTTTTTTTCTCTCAATTATTCTTGAGAGAATATGCCTAATTGTCATTTTTTCCAGTTTTTGATTTTACTCTCAAAAATCTTTAGATACCTTCTTGATTGGTGAAATTCTATCTCAAAGAAGAGAAAGGGAAAGTAAGTGAAGACATAAACCCAGAATCTTCTTTTGTTGTTTTTCAGTCACTCAGTCATGTCTGACTCTGTGATCCCATGGACTACAGAATGCCAGGCTTCCCTATTCTTCACCTGCCGGGAGCCGGCAAGAGACATTCCACTCGTGACAAAGGTCATGAGGAAGGAGGCTCGGCATACGCAAAGGCGGGATCGAGTCTCAGGAGTCCCCCTGGATATTCTTGAGCATCTACCCCCAAAAACCAGAGTTTGCCTACTTTATTGCTTTGTGCTCTCACCTCTGACTTTACTGGGGGCTGTCCCCCACCACCATCTCATTCTCTCTGTCAAAGAGTTAACTTACAGCTCCAATTAATGAAGTTCCTGGGCAATTAGGAATGTTTAAATCCAAACCCCTCAGATAGCTCTCTAACTCACCTGACAAGTTTACCCGGACTCCTACAGCTATGCATACAATTGTTTACAGTCTCCCAGCCTTGAGAGGCACGGGAAGCTTAAGATATTCAAATAGCTTAGAGCCTCTCAGAGAGTTAGAAACTGTCAGAATAAAACTAGTAAGATTTCATTGATGAGCCAATGCTTGTTGCCAAGTTTTCACATCCCCTGTATTGTATCCTTGAATGTGTATTAATTAATATAGTTGGTATGTAGAAAAAAATAAGTAGTGGCCTTGGTGTTAGTAACTTTAGACCCTTAAGGTAATAAATTCTCTTTTGTTGTAAACCCATTACACATCCGCCCTATAGGAATGCAATTTTATCTAACACCTTCGGAAGATGGCGCCAAACCTTAAAATAATTACTCTTAGAGAAAATAAGTCTTAATCAAGAGTCATAAAATGTTAATAGGCCTTCTGGCCAGGAGATGATGTAAATCACCTAAACCATTTGTATACGATAAATTTTCAGGAAAGAAATCCTGGTTTTTGATAAGGATCAAAGACTGCTGACTTTGCATCCCCTATTATCCTCTATGTGTAACTTAGGGTATAAAAGCCCCTATTGAAAATAAAGCTACGGGCCTTGCTCACCAAAGCTTGGTCTCCCCATGTCATTTTTCTCCTTAATTTCCAGCTGAGTCTCCATCTGGAGCGCGGAAATCCTCTGCGACCATTTATTTGCCTGGGCTTCTAACACCCACTAGAGAAGGTGTCTAAGGTGAGGCACCTTCCGCTATTCGAGAGGGCGCCTGCAACCTCCGTGGTCAGAGCTAACCTGGTGTCACGGGTTATATTGATTTTCCGCATAAACCAAGCTACTCAGCTTCTTTTCTGCACTAAATTTTCCTACTGAGCTATCCTCATTCTATTATTCTTTATATCTCTAATTATCATTTGAATAGGTCGCCGAAGCCGTCTCTCCTTCGAATACCCTGGATCAGCTGGGGCTGGACCCCGGCATTCACTGTCTCCTGGAGCATGCTCAAACTCATGTTCACTGAGTCAGTGATGCCATCCAACCTCTGTCATCCCCTTCTCCTCCTGCCTTCAATCTTTTCCAGCATCAGGGTATTTTCTAATGAGCCAGTTCTTCTCATCAGGTGGCCAAAATATTGGAGCTTCAGTGTCAGTCCTCCCAATGAATATTCAGGATTGATTTGCTTTGGAAATGACTGGTTTGATCTCCTTGCAATCCAAGGTACTCTCAAAAGTCTTGTCCAACACCACAGTTCAAAAGCTTTTCTTCCAAGGAGCAAGCGTCTTTTAATTTCATGGCTGTAGTCACCATCTACAGTGATTTTGGAACCTAAGAAAATAAAGTCTGTCACTGTTTCCATTGTTTCCCCATCTGTTTGCTATGAAGTGATGGGAACAGATACTATAATCTTTGTTTTTTTGAATGTTGAGTTTTAAGCAAACTTTTTCACTCTTCTCTTTCACCTTCATCAAGAGGCTCTTTAGTTCTTCTTTTCTTTCTGCCATAAAAATGGTGTCATCTGCACATCTGAGGTTGCTGATATTTCTCCCAGCTTGATTCCAGCTTGTGCTTTATCCAGCCTGGCATTTTGCATGATATACTCTGCATATAAATTAAATAAGCAGGGAGACAGTGTACAGTCTTGACATACTCCTTTCCCAATTTGGAACCAGTCTGCTGTTCCATGTCCGGTTCTAACTTTTGTTTCTTGACCTGCATACAGGTTTCTCAGGAAGCAGGTAAGGTGGTCTGGTATTTCCATCTATTTAAGAATTTTCCATGGTTTGTTGTGATCCACACAGTCAAAGGCTTTAGCGTAGTCAATAAAGCAGAAATAGATGTATTCTGGAATTTTCTTGCCTTTTCTATGATCCAATGGATGTTGGCAATTTGATCTCTGGTTCCTCTGATGTTTCCAAATCGAGCCTGGGCATCTGGAAGTTCTCAGTTAGTATACCTTTGGAGCTTAACTTGGAGAATTTTAAGCATTACTTTGCTAGTATGTGAAATGAGTGCATTTGTGCACTAGTTTTAACATTCTTTGGCTTTGCTCTTCTTGGGATTTAAATAAAAACTGACCTTTTCCAGTCCTGTGGCCACTGCTGAGTTTTCCAGATTTGCTGGAATATTGAATGCAGCACTTTCACAGCATCATCTTTTAGAATTTGAAATAGCTCAGCTGGAATTCCATCACCTCCACTAGCTTTGTTCATAGTGATGCTTTCTATGCCCACTTGAATTCTTTCTCTAAGATGTCTTGCTCTAGGTGAGTGATCATACCATTGTGGTTATTTCATTAAGTTCTTTCCTGTAGAGTTCTTCTGTCTATTCTTGTCACCTCTTCTTAGTATCTTCTGCTTCTGTTAGGTCCATACCAATTCTGTCCTTTATTGAGCCCATCTTTGCATGAAATGTCCCCTTGGTATCTCTAATTTTCTTGAAGAGATCTCTAGTCTTTTCCATTCTATTGTTTACCTCTATTTCTTTGCATTGGTCACTTAGGAAGGCTTTCTTATCTCTCCTTGCTATTCTTTGGAACTCTCCATTCAGATGGATATATCTTTCTTTTTTCTCCTTTGACTTTTGTGTCTCTTCTTTTCTCAGCTATTTGTAGGGCTTCCTCAGACAACCATTTTGCCTTTTTGCATTTCATATTCTGGGGATGGTTTTGATCACTGCCTCTTTTACAATGTTACCAACCTCTGTCCATAGTTCTCAGGCACTCTGCCTATTGTATTTAATCCCTTGAATCTATTTGTCACTTCCACTGTATAATCATAAGGGATTTGATGTAGGTCATACCTCAATGGCCTAGTGGTTTTCCCTTCTTTCTTCAATTTAACTATGAATTTTGCAATAAGGAGTTCATGACCTGAGCCACAGTCAGCTCCTGTCTTGTTTTTGTTGACTGTATAGAGCTTCTCCATCTTCAACTGTAAAGAATATAAGAAATCTGATTTCAGTATTGACCATCTGGTGATGTCCATGTGTAGAGTTCTCTCTTATGTTGTTGGAAGAGGGTATTTGCTATGACTAGTGCATTCTCTTGGCAAAACTCTGTTAGCCCTTTCCCTGCTTCATTTTGTACTCCAATGCTAAACTTGCCTGTTACTACAGGTAACTCTTGACTTCCTACTTTTGCATTCCAGTCTCCTATGATGAAAAGTACATCTTTTTTTTTTTTTTTGGTGTTAGTTCTAAAAGGTCTTGTAGGGCTTCATAGCAGCTTCTTCAGCATTAGTGGTTTGGGCATAGACTTGGATTACTGTGATACTGAATGGTTTGCTTTGGAAATGAACAGAGATCATTCTGTCGTTTTTGAGACTGTACCCAAGACATTTTGGACTCTTTTGTTGACTATGAGGACTACTCCATTTCTTCTAAGGGATTCTTGCCCACAGTAGTAGATATATTGGTCATGTGAATTAAATTCACCCATTCCAGTCCATTTTAGTTCACTGATTCCTAAAATGCCAGTGTTTACATTTTAGTGGGTAGGAATCTTCTTTAGTGTTGAAGAAGAAAAGAGATCTGGGGTACACTCAAAAGTAACTATTAATATTTATGTTTCATTACACAGGAAGTTGCATGATACAATGTAAACACAAACCTTATGGAAACATATAGGAAAGAAATGTAATCTATACATGTTTGCTATATTATGATTCTGAACTAACAGATGAAGAACAAATAGGAGTTAGTAAGGTGAGATCGAGGGTAAAGGGCACTGCAGATAGAAGTAATAGTATCTGCAAGAGGCTAGATTTGAGGATATAGATTGTAAATTTATGTATTTATTGATTAGTTTAGCAAAACTGGAGTTTGATATGCAGAGGGAATGAGGTTAAAGAACTTATAAGATTCTTGACTTTATTGGGCTTCCTCAATACTGTTAACTGAGTTTAGACTTTATGTGGGAGACAATGGAATGACATTACAGATTTTAAGTTCAGAGAGTTGCATGTGCAAATTTGCATTTTTATGATGCTCATTCTGACTGTAGGGTGAATAACTGATTGAATAGAATTACCATGTGATATATACTGGTAGGCTATTCATCAAACCAATTTCCCCTTTTTTCTGGGAACACAAATGAACTATACTTCCCAGCTTGTGTGTAGTTAGATATGATCATATGACTGAAATCTGGCCAGTGAACTATGAGTCTGTGCTATTTCCAGGTCAGAGTATAAAAGCCTTTCACAAGCAGGAATTTATAATTCTTTTCTCCTTCTCCTAGCTTAGTGTCAAAAAAGACTGAGCTCCAAGAAGAGTCTGGGCCCCTCAATTATTTTTTGGAGGGTTTCAGGAACATAACATCTTAGAATTTATATATGTGAAACCTTAACTTCTATCATGTTTGAACCATATTAAATGTTGTTTCTTACAACAGCTAGCATTATCTTAACATGTAATTTAAATTTACTACTTGATATAACGAATAACTAAAAATAAGATAATCAAGCTAGAGTCCAGCTGAATTATGTCCTGGCATTCTGAAAGGAGTTAAAGGTTTTTCAGTCTTTGTATTAGAGTTAAATAATCAGTCTCTGGGTGTTAAAACAACTGGATGTTATTTAGTGTATAATTATAGCTGTGATATAGTAAACTATACACTTTTATAAACTAGTTATCAAAGATTTTTGTAGACCAATTTGGTGAGTTCAAGGAATTGTGCTTGTGTGAAATTCAGACCTTTTCTTTTATGTTCTTCTGAATTACGTTTTGTTTTACACAGCTCTAGCATTAGTTTTTCTTAAATATATGCTGTTCTGTTTAAATTTCTTAGCTGTCAGCAAAAGGAGTGATTAGTTAACTGGATTGGGCCCTACTACTGAGGAGGAACCAAGGGAGGATGTACAGCAGAAACAGTTTGGATAGGACCTGACCATTATTATCTGATGACAATAGCATCAACGAGAATCTAATATCACACTATTCCCAACATTTTTTATAATCATTTTGCCTCACTTGCTTAAGAGAATCCTAGTAGGGGATCTACTTAAGAAAGTCTATATAATATTCCCATGCTCCAATACCCACAGACTTTGTAGAGAAAAGACCCATACCTTGTCTCCTTTTCTTCAGTTTTCCAAGGTATATGATTTTTAATGAAATGGAGCATTTCTAAAAAACAGAAACAAAAAAAAATTGGACACAGGCAGCAATGATAAATTAATAATTATTGAGAATAATTAATATTAAAAATCATTAACGATAGTTAATTTATAAAATTAACAATTGTAATCACTTATATTACCAATCTGTCGATCTACTGAATTGGAGACATATCTTCTCAGTCATGTCTATATTCAGATAATCAAGGCTACTGGCAATACCTTTAAATCTCTTTACGTGTATCACTAGCTATGAAGGCTTTTGTTAGTCTTGTTGTTAAGTCGCTAAGTCGTGTCCAAGTCTTTTTTGCAACCACAAGAACTGAAGCCCTACCTGCCCTGGATTATTGTTGTTTAGCTGCTAAGTAGCGTCTGACTCTTTTGCGACCCCAAGGACTGTAGCCCTCATGCTCCTCTGTCCATAAGATTCTCCAGGCAAGAATACTGAAATGAATTGCCATTTCCTTCTCCAGATGATCTTCCCAGCCAGGGATCAAACCTGTATTCTGCATTGGCAGGCAGATTCTTTACCACTGAGCCACCAGGAAAGTGCTACCTCTCCTGGGTACCCCTCTCATAATTTGAGACACACTGGAATGAAGAGCGCCTTCAGATCAATGTTCCTCACACCTACCGTCAAGTCCCAGAACTTCCAAGAGCTCTGCCCAAACTTTTCACAGGGTTTCCACAACCATAACCACTCCCAACAGGAACCTGTCAGTCAGCCTTGTCAAGAATTTCAGAGCTGCGCGCACTGGCACTTGGAACAGGTTGCTGGTGTTCTGCCAGACGCCATTAACCTTGTGGCGGTAGCTGTTCTTGACACTGCCGGGCCGCGCCTCCTGAGCGCTCAGAACCACCAGCCCGAGCAACTGCAGCAGGAACCCAATTTCACCCAGGGTCCGCTGGAAGTGCGCGCACCCATCCTGGAGCCGGGGAATGCAGGGCGGTGAGAAGGATGAGGGGCCCACCCCGGGACGCACCGGCTCTAACCAGGCTAGCTTTAGCCCGCTCAGGGGCCGCGCAGCCCTTCTGCTGAGCCGCGATGCTACGTTAGTTTAGCTAGCCTTTAATATCCCAGGGTTCTCTTAGGTACACTTGCTATTTAATTTTTTAAATTAAAATTTTATCCTCCAAGAATGTATTGGGTAGGTGCAGATAAATGAGAGGAAAAAAAAAAAAAAATACCACATTTAAAAAAAAGCGGTATGTTACATTTGAGAATTTAGGAAGCTTTACTAAGCATAATGGCTTTGTGAAACTAATCACGACAAGGTAATACTTCATTTTTGAAAGTTACATATTTAATCAAGCAGACCAGTTTGAATGTAACCACACCTTCTCTGTAGTTTGACTTTTTCTGTTTTGATCTATGGCTCAATATTCCGTTTATGCATGACTATGAATTTCAATAAAGAGAAGTGTAGCTTTCAACTTGGAGGAACAATTTCTAAAACAGCAGTTGTGCTAGGTGATAGCAGTCTACTTCTTTCTGTTTCTAAATATATGTTTATTTGAAGTTGTTGCTGTAGCTTGAACTGTGACATATATGCTGTAATTCGTTGCATTTTTCTTTTGTTTCTGTTGTTATATTTCCTAAAAATTAACTTGACAACTCTAGGTGTCACTACTTATAAAGGCCCTGGTTTTATTTAAACATTTTTGTCATTCCTCTACTTAAAATAACATGCTATCCTATGTTTGAAAGAATATTCTGTTAGGTTAGTATGCTGGAAAAGTAATCTGATCATATTTGTAATTCTTATCTTTCTTATATCGTGTTTAGATACATGTGAACTAAATTACGCTGTTGTAATGAATAACCTTCCAGTTTTACTAGCTTAGACTAGAAGGGATTCATTTCTTACTTGTGCTACCTTTACATTTTTGCCTATAATTTCCTTAAAAGTACTCCCATAATCATTTTTCCCTAAAATATACTCTTTGAGAATTTTTCCTGTAAAGCCATGAGATTTTTCTATGTACTATGAAATTCTTTTTTTTTTTTTTTAATCCTGGCTTTTGCACAAAATTTTAAACAGTTTCAAATAAACAGATCTTGGTTTAATAAAGATGATCATTTCTGTAGCACCTTCTAGAGTTTTCATTCTATCTCTAAGAATTTATGCAGCAATGCTTTTCTGTGAAGAAAACTGTTTGAAATTTATCAGAATTTCAGAATTTTTTTTTAATATTATAATAGAGGCAACAACTCTCATAGAAAACCATTGATGGGCAACCTCAGTATAAATGTCAACATAGTTTCTCTTAGAACATTTCTTTTCTGATATAAAGAGAAAACTTTAAATATATCTTGCCCTTTGCTTATTTCTGTCAACTCTTTATAACAGAAAACATTTTCTTTAATTTCACAGTCATTTACAGACTTTATTAATGTTACAGGATAAAATATATTGGTGAAATTTGTTGATAATCAGCCAAGATAAAGGACCTGTTGTTTTTCAGTTTAATATACAAAACATTTCCAGCATATGTGACATATTATTCACACACTGATTCATTTTATTGTTTGAAAAAGGAAATCTTTCAATTTATCATTCTGCACTGTTCCTAGTATTTCACTCTTCCTAATTTTACACGCTAATAAGTATGTTTTAATTCTTCATTATGTACCTATCATTCACCTCACTAGAATTGTCCATGTCTTAGGATTAGAATTCTCCTTTTCCAACTCATCAATTTACTTCAGAAAATATGTGAAATGGATTTTGTTTACTTTCATGTTGTTTACATTTGAATGGTTAAATATTTTATAAAATATAAACTTCAATATCATATAAAATATAATACAAATGAAAAGTTAATGAAAAATTACAAAAAAACATAACAACATTACACTATATCTTCTAACCTACCCATTCTATGCTTTGCCATATCTGCAAAACAGCATTGTTACAGGGGAGGAGCTGAGTTGCAATAGATAAACATTCCTTCTTTATAATAAAAGTTTCCTCCAGTTTTCTATTACACTAGTAGAGACTGCTTACTGTAGTGTGTCTCTCAGTTGGATATAAGAGACTGGTGAAAGAGGCAATTTAGGAGGCAGCAGCTATGTAATAAGCTTACTATTTTTCCCTCTGTGTAATTCAGCACTTACCCATTATTTGTGGTCTCTCCTTTTTCATGTCAAAAATAAAAATAGATTCAAATACAAGAACATGGTCTGACTGTGCACAGCCATATGAGGATGAAACATAAAATTGTAAGTAGGACTGCATAGTTACTATACTAGCATCATGTAAGCACTTGAAGTTCAAATGTTAGGTTTTTTTCACATCAGGATCACCCATGTCACCTAAGGACATCTAGAATCCTAGCATTAGGCAGAACTCTTCTTGAAAAATCCTATTTTCGAATAAATGAATAAATTGCAAGATGGAGTTTGTTTACTTTCCTGTTTCTTACATTTGTAAATTTCACAGGACTATGAGATATGTCTATTTCTAAAAGAAAGCTTTTTATCATAGTGCAAATGCATTTGATAATTATTGGTATAATTGACCATGCACAAGTCATAATTTTGGTTAAGCCAGAAACATCCAAATAGTTGATTGGCTACTGTAATTTCTGTAATATGTAGTTTCTGTAACTTGTCTCTGAAGATTGATGCTACAAGTCAAGTCAAATAGATTCAGTGCCCATTAATTCTTCTATGTAAGTTCTGAAATGTTCTCTGACATCTTTTTCATTATTCAAATTTTATCTTCCATCTCATATTTCTCAGATTCTTCTCTTCAGTTATTTTGTATAGCTGTCAAGGAAAAAATGTGCCAGGCACATTAACAGGCAATGAAGTCTTCATTCAATATTATTACAAGAAGGGAGAGAGATTAAACTCAAGCAGGAGAGTTTTTAAACATTGAGTTGAGCTAGTAAAAAATGTTCTGGAGGATTTTAGCAGGGAACTTTGTCAATGTGATTAGGCCACCTGCCTTTGCTAATTGGTGGTTACCAAAGTGAGGCTTCTATTGTCCAACAAATACTAAAAGATAGGGGCCATATATTTCTTTCTTATTTTTTCCCAGCCTTGAGGTATAATCAAATAATAAATAAAAATTGTATATGACTTAAGAGGATGAAGACATTTCAAAAGGATGGTTCCAAGTTATTTGAGAAAGACATTCCTGAGTTCTAGAACTAGCAAGGTGCTGAGAAAAGATGCAAATCTCAAAAAAGTAGAGAATTAATTTTTGATTGCAAGTTTTCTAAAGTAAGGACTCTTATCAAAAAAAAAAGAAAGAAAGAAAGAAAAAAGATATGGAATCTAGAGTAAGGAAGAAACCTGTCTATAGTTTAACCAATCTGAAGAGAATGTTAAGGCCATCTTAGTCATATTTGTTCATACATAGTTCTCTTTTATACATGCTGAGATTTCAACAATCTAAGTGACTGCTACCTCCTTAATTTGATGTTTGTCAAAGGTTTTACAAATTGCAACCTATTGTGTCTTTCCCATTTAAAATGTCCCATAATGTCTAGATCTTTTCTATTTTCTCTACATTTCTTAAATTGAAACATCTTCACTGAACTCTGGAGAATTCCTCTAAAGCTTGCAATTTTTTTTTTCAGGTGTAGCCTATAGGAATCAGTGGATATAGTTAGCTTTTTGTCTTCCAGTATCTACCCTTGAAGGTAGAAGTCCATTGGCTATATTAAATGGCTTCCATATTATCATGTGTAAATCAATATTCTGACTCAAAAGTTTTTATAACTGCATAACACAGATAACTATCTTTCTGTTTTGCAACAAAAATATCCTTTATTGCTCATTGTCAATCTCCAAGCCAATTCTATAGATTGTAGAGTGTGTTTGTTATGGCAGTGCAACAATTCTAGTAATTAATCAGCTGAAATAGGGTAGGTTTTGTTGAGATAATAAACAACACCATCATCTTACTGGTTTAAAGCAGAGTTTTCTTTCTTGGTTAAACTACATGCTTTTTTTGTGTCTTCTGGGCACTATGATACACATTTCCTTAATAGAGAAAGTACAGTACAAAAAAGAAAAAAAAAGTTCTGGACTGCCTCACACTGATAATTACAGTATCCAGGCTGAAAGTTACATGCACCACTCTATACTCACAAACCATAGGCCAGAACAAATCTTGTAACTACATCCAAATATAAGGGACCTGATCTTTAACAATCTAAAAAAGAACTATTACAATAGACAACAGTAATTAAAACATTTGTGTGCTAGTTTCTCATATTGAAAACTGTAAATTAGCTTTAAATTACAGAGGTGTGGTACTGGCCCATAATGCACAATGAAATTGTTTTGTATAAAAGAAGTAGAGGAAATTTGAGTTCAATGTATTAGTGCTACTGTTGACCCTGGAATATTAATGAAACTTCTGAATTTCAATGTAGAACCATTTTCAATTGAGTGAACCTGTTAGCAAGGTGGATTTAAGAGTCTTCTGCTTGCATTCTTAAAGCCATACCTGAAAAATGTGACTCTATATATCTGCCATCAGACTGAAAGCCAGAGGAGAATGGGCTTCTAAAATCAGATGCAAGTCCTAAAACATGATCTCCATCTTGCTAGCTCAGGATAAATTTTATGAGAGATTTTAGGGCTATGACAAGTCATATCTGTTATAGTTGACTGAGTGAAATTTCCATAATTTTCAGTTTTTGAGTTTGTATATGAGACAATACAAAGTAAATTTTATTGTCCTTTTAAGAAAAACATTAAAGATAACCTCAACAACTAAAGTGTGACTAAAATAAAATATTATAGGAATGGCTTTTCATCTCTTTAAAAAACTTTGATATGTATGTGGTTAGGTGATTAGATTTTAAATACTGTCAGTATTCATTTAGTCAGAGAACATCTCATGATTGAGAATTATTGAGATTAATATAAAAATAAAAATAGAAGATCTGATTTTTTTTCAAGTTATACTTTCAAATATGCAACTCTGCCTAACACAGTGCTAAGATGTTAACTTTCTAATATTTGACTTTTGAAGGGTTCAAATTCCTAGAAATATGAGAGATACATGCAATATTTCTTATGTCATCCAACAAGACCCTTGTTAGGTAATGCATGGTTTGTTTTCTAAATCGACTAAAATTCAGTCTCCATCTCTGGTGTGCACTATGCTCAAGACAAAAAGAGGTTGTATCAGTTACACAGAAAAACAAGTTCTCATCTCATGTGTGACTGAAAGTGTATCATCATTATACTATTAACATGCTACACTTATCTAATATTTTCTAATAGGCAATATACTTCTACTTCATTTCATTTTATTGCCATGGAAATTATGTAAGTTCCAGGAATGACTCCATCAATATTAGAGAAACAGAAACTCCAAGAAGTTAAAAGACTTTTGCAAATTTGGAGATCTTGTGTCACAAAATTAATTTCATTGCTCTGACTTTAGATTCAAAATTCTTTCAGTTATACACCATAAGCATATTACATTCATTAAGGCATCCACTTATAAGTGATTGGTTTGAGTTATGTGGTCAAACATTAATTCAAGGAATCCAATCCAGGGATTAGGAGATTCAGAAATGCAAATATATTTGACTACATCAACTATTTAAGTAACCATTTTTCACCTGTTCATTATTAGCATGTAAGAATGACTAATACTTCTGGGCAATGATGGTGAAATAAATTATAATCATAAAATCACTTTCCCAAAATACATACACATCTTGCTATTGAAATTCTCAATATCAAAATAATTTCTTTCTTTTTTTTTTTTCAAAAATTCAATGTCTGAATGAAAACTCAGCTGTAATCAACCTGCATGCATGCCAGGAAGTAAACATTTTGTGTAAGTCCACAAAAAGAGCATGTATAGTGCACTGTAGTTACATATCAGCTTTTCTCCCAGTAGGCATCTATTTGTTGTTCATGCCATTTAAATACATTTTGTGTTATTATCTTCTTCTCCATCTTTTCCCTGATGTTTAGTCTTTGATAGATTTCAGAGTGTACTTCTAAGAATAACATCAATCTGTACCCAGTGAAGACACTATCTTTAGGATCATTATTACTTTTTTTTTTTTTCATTTTAATTACAATGCATGATGATGTGCAAAGAGAAAATACAATTTGTATTTGATAATGTACAGGAGTTTGTAATATACAAGAACTACAAACACAGTCACTAATGAGTTCATTAAGTGTTAATTGGGTTATTGCTGTTTTAAAAGTTTAATATTATGCTGAAATAGGGCAATCTTTATCTTTAAATGTTCTGTTCTATTAAGTTACCCCTTTTTTCATCTTTAGCTACAGAGCACACATTTGTTGGGGATTTTTTTGTCTGCAATAAATGTTTCAGAGTTGCCATTTTCTTTATCTTCAACTCTGGGGTATATGAGACAGAAAGAAATACTAGGAAATCACTAGGGAAATCACTGGAAATACCAGGGAACCACTTATTTTTCCTTGGATCCTGAGATCATTAACCTGTCTTCCTCTCTTCACCTTTAAGAGTTCAGAGTCATCTTCTATTTGTTTTATATAGAATGTACAGGGATTTCAGTTGTACTTAGTAGGAAGCATAGGGAAAAGTATGCCCTCTTCATCTCAGAATTGGAAATCCTATGGCAGCATTTTATTTTGTTCTTGTAGCATCAAACAGAAAACAATCTAAATGACAATTACAATCAGCAGTGGAATGGATAAAATATGATCTATTCATATTATATAAATCTTTCATCTTAGTATAGTTTCAAATCAATACTAAGGTGGAAGAGAATAAAATATGAGTTATGCATTAACATGGGTCACTCAGACAGATATAATATTAAGGACTATTAAGGAAACCAGCCAAAATAAATGAATATTTAGTGGATGATTTTACAGATATAAATGTTAATAAAGCTAAAAATAAATACTTTGTGATAAAACTAAAAAAATAAATTCTTCCATTTAAGGAGATATAAAGATTGAAAAGTAGCATGAAGGAAGTTTTGGGGGTTTTAGAAATATTCTATATCTTGAATCATTAGGTTGCTGTACAAATGTTCACTTTATAAAATTTTCACTAATATTTGTACACTCTACCATATGTATCTTATAGTTACATAGAGTTATAATAAAAATTTTAAAAAAATCTACCAGAAACATTATATTTAATTTTCACTAATTGAATCTTTTCACCAAGAGACTTGAAACAAGAGAATGGAACCTGCCATTTGTACTTCTACTAATAATTACAATGGACTTCCCTGGTGGCTCAGATGGTAAAGTGTCTGCCTACTATGTGGGAGACCCAGGTTCAATGCCTGGGTTGGGAAGATCTCCTAGAGAAGGAAATGGCAACCCACTCCAGGATTCTTGCCCGGAAAATCCCATGGATGGAGGAACCTGGTAGTCTACAGTTCATGGGGTCACAAAGAGTTGGACACGACTAAGCAACCTCACTAATAATTACAATAGAAACTCTAGCCAATGTAAAACAGGAAAATAAAAGTGAGAGGGAAAAATAAAAGATAAAATAATGGAAAAAAATAATTTAAAAGTTAACTACTAGAAGATATATTTGTTTGCAAAAAAATAAAAAAGAATGTACACTCTAAAAATTGGTTCCAAAATAGAGAAATCGGTTTTATACACTATTACAATATTAGAAATATTGAATAAGTATTCAATATCCTAAAACTACTAAGTATTACTTACAGAAATTAATAAAGACATAAGGGAAAAATATACTATTTACTATCTCAATATCCATATATAGAGTCAACAAAGTTTAAGTAAATCCATGCATGAGACTTTTGGACATGAACAAGCTGATTTCTAAGTTTATACTGAGAAACACAAGGTGAAGAATAGTCAAGCCAACCTTGAAAAAATGAACAACTTTGATGACCTATGTCTGTGGTTAGTTGCTCAGTTGTGTTCAACTCTTTGTGACCCCATGATCTGTAGCCCGCCTGGTTCCTCTGTCCATGGGGATTCTCCATGCAACAATACTGGAGTTGGTTGCCATGCCCTCCTCCAGAGTATCTTCCCAACTCAGGGATCCAACCCAGGTTTCCCACATTGCAGGCAGATTCTTTATCATCTGAGCTACCGGGGAAGCCCAGTAAATACCACATTCTTTGCCAATTCAATGAGAAGAACATGCACAGACTAGCCCAATGGTTGGTTTAAAGAATAGGGATGAGAGACATGTGGAGCAGAAGCCCCCTTAGTTGAGCCTAGCTAGGTCTGGTGACCTCCAGCCCGCCTGCACAAAAGTGAGAATAGACCAAACATAGATTAGCTGATTAGTAAACTGAGCCAACTATAAACTCATCTACAAGTACATGATTTACTATTAATATGTGGCATATCAGTGAGATTTTGTTTGATACATAATCATATTGTGGCCTGTTTTATATATATATATATATATATATATATATATATAGAGAGAGAGAGAGAGAGAGAGAGAGAGAGAGAAAGATAGATGTATATAAAGACAGAGATACCCATATACTTATATACATATATCTACAATAAAGAATAAAGTACTTTATTCCATAAAGATATCATATAGTTACAGTCTTAGATTTAAAGTAAGCAGACCAAATATGAACTTGCTAATAAAGTCAGCAATTGTTAATGATTCATTTCCAAACATAAATTTAGAGCTTGCCAAAGGAGTTGCAGAGTAGTCAGATCATCCAGTTCACACTTCAAGGCTGCCAACCACTTCCAACCTTCCAATTTGTTATTATTCCACTAAAATAAGTTTTAGCTCCTTAGTCTTGTATCCCAGGAGATCTAGAACATCTATAGCAGTAACATTCCTAGTCTCATGCACAAATGCTAAGACTTTGCCAGCAGCACTTGGATAACAATAATAATAACAGTGTGCTATAACAATAACAATAAGCTCAGCGTGCTGCAGTCCATGGGGTCACAAAGAGTAAGACATGACTGAGCAACTGAGCAATAACAATATAGTGGCTAGGTCACATGGTCAAGTGTGAATGTTATTTTGAACTTAAATTTCCTTTCCTATCCTCTAGCTTTAAATCTCTGGATATCCCCATGTTCTCCTTCATACCATGAGCAGAATCCCTTGAATTTAAAGCTAAAATGAGTAAATTTCTAAGATAAACTTTATTATACAGTTGTGGAAACAGTGACTTCTCTAAAAGCATTATGTTGGCTAGACACAGAGCTAATGTTAATAACCAAGATATTCTTATTCACATCTGTAGGTCTTTTAGGATTCCCTAATACCTTGGTCTGATATCTTGGATTCCATAATATCTTGGAATAAGCTGACTCATTAGAAAAGACGCAGATTCTGGGAAAGATTGAAGGCAGGAGGAGAAGCGGATGACAGAAGACGAGATGGTTGGATGGCATCACCGACTCAATGGACATGAGTTTGAGCAAGCTCTGGGAGTTGGTGAAGGACAGGGAAGCCCAGTGTGCTGCAGTCCATGGGGTCACAAAGAGTAGGACTTGACTGAGCAACTGAGCAATAACAATATCTTGGTCTACCACAAAGTACTCCTGACATTTATTCTGAATTCCTGGCCAGAAATTTGGAAACCGGTGCTGATATCTTTGATGCTTAGCAACAGACAAAGAGGAAACTTTCTGAGATCATTGCTAATTTAGCTAATCTATAAAAATAAGTTCAAAAGTTGACTGTACCCAGGTATCAAATATAAATTTAAGTATATTAAATCTTACAGAGCTTAACTAAATGCTATATTCTGTAACAGTTTAATATACTTTACATTAATTCCTGTCAGGCAGCAAAGTGAGATTTCATTTAAGTTTCAAACACATTGTTCTTTAATATGTGACTTACCAGTGTCATCAGTAATTTATAAAGAGAATTTGATTTTTCTAGGATAAAGAACTGCACTTATATATTAAATCAAAACTGTAATGTTTTATGACAAGTGCTGCATCTTATAAATATTGCTCTTTAAAAGTGGACTAAGCCCCCATACTTTTCAAAAGAATATTCTCATTTTTTCCCTGATAAGAAAAACTGGGGATAAAAAAGTATTGAAAGCAAAGTTGAAATAAGTAAAGGACCAGAAACTGCAGAGCTCTTCTTTTGAAGATGCTTACTTAAAAGGAAGGCCAAAAAAGCAGAAGTATCAAAGATATTAAGTTTTAAATGATTCTGTGGGGTATATAAAATGTTGTCACAAAGTAATTTTTTAAGTTACACTGAGAAAATGTATATGAATACTTAGATATTACATTGCACCTTAAAACTGATAGTGTTTTACAAAAATTAATAAATTTTATTACATCTCTTTGAGGTAAATGAGTGTTATTAAACACTATAGGTTAGAAATGCATTAGCTCTTGTGATAATAGTTATTGCCATAGTAACATGGGCACCACAGGCCTGGTACCAAATTCCTTACTCGTGCAAAATGTTTAATGGTTTTAATGAGTGTTCTCTGTGAATCCAGATCCAAATTCTGCCCCATGTGTTCACTTCTTTGGAAAACATTTGAATTCAGTATTGCTTTATTCTTATTAACTGTGCATCATACAGCACATGTGAGTCACCACAATAGTATGGGGTAATTTAGGCTAATACTGCAATTACATTTAGACTTTATCATTTGGGTCAAGCAAATGAACTATGTACAAATAAGCCCAGTCCCTTATGAGGGGTGGTCTGTCTAACAAAGAATAAAGGCAAAGAAAGTCATTTTTTTGAACATGTGTTTTTGATGGCTACAATTCAGTGAGTACACCACTGGTGTGTGTGCAATATTAGAAAACACTCTGCTGTTATAGCTAGATAAGTGCTTTATTTCAGTTAGAACTACCACTGGGGCATCCTTGGACATCCTCAAAGGAGTATACATCCTCAAAGGCCATCTTCCTTACTAAATTCAAATACAGCACAACTGAATTTAGAAATTTTGCAATAATAATCATGATAAATGCAACAATGATAATCTGAGTAACAATACAGGATATTATATATATAATATATTAAATTTTGCACACATCTTGTTGTTACACAGTATCTATATATTATATATATATATATATATTAAATTTTGCACACATTTTGTTGTTACACAGTATCTAATTTATTTCAGTTAGAACTACCACTGGGGCATCCTTGGACATCCTCAAAGGAGTATACATCCTCAAAGGCCATCTTCCTTACTAAATTCAAATACAGCACAACTGAATTTAAAAATTTTGCAATAATAATCATGAGAAATGCAACAATGATAATCTGAGTAACAATATAGGATATTATATATAATATATATGTATTATATATTAAATTTTGCACACATTTTGTTGTTACACAGTATCAAACTGTGAAATAGATGATGTAGAAATTGTTTTCATCATCAATCTTAAAAGTACAGTTCAAGTGTAATGTCAGGGAAGTAAAACAAACAAACAAAATAAACACACACACACATATGCAGAGGAAAAAAACTTAAGTGCTTTAAAACTGGGACCATGACCTCAAACCCTAACTTTATCATTTATAAATTGTATGCAGGCCAGGGAAACTCTTTCAACCTCAGTGTCTTTATCTGGAAAATATGGATGAAAACAGCTATTTCTATTATTATGTGTACTTTATAATGAAAAAAAGGTATATTAATTAATTTCAATTAAAGTATTCTTAGGTTGGGCTTCCCTAGTGGCTCAGCGATAAAGAATCTGCCTGAAATACAGGAGCTGCAGGAGCCATGGGTTCAGATCCCTGGGTCAAGAAGATCCCTTCAGGAGGGCGTGGCAACACATTCCAGTATTCTTGCCTGGAGAATCCCATGGACAGAGGAGCCTGACAGTTTACAGTCCACAGGGTCGCAAAGAGTCAGACATGATTGAAGCAACTTAGCACAGCACAGCACAGCATTCTTAGGTGAATTTTTAAAAGACAGAATATTTAACTTTCAGATCAGGATCAATATATATAGAAAGAAAATTAAAAAAAAAAATCAATACAAAAGATGAGATGAAATTAAAGAGAAGTACATATAGCAAAGGGCTTCCCAGATACATCTAGTGGAAAAGAAGCTGTCTGCTGATGTAGCAGATATAAGAAATGTAGGTTCGATCCATGTGTCAGGAAGATTCCCTTGGAGGAGCGCATGGCCAACAACTCCAATATTTTTGCCTGGAGAATCCCACAGACAGAGGAGCCTGACAGGCTATATAGTCCATGGGGTTGCCAAGAGTCAGATGACTAAAGTGACTTCACAGCCATGCACAAATAACAAAATTATGGCAGAGGCAACACAAAAGAGAATGACACAAATATTCCAAATACATCAATATAAATTTAAATATTGAAATATTTAAAAATATGTATAAGTTGGCTAATTTGATTAACTTGGATAAAAAAGTCATTTATATGCCACTTATGAGACACACTGTGATGGTTACTTTTGTCAACATGGCTGGACCACAGGGAACTCAGATATTTGGTTAATATTATCCTGAATGTATCTGTTAGGGATCTGTTTTGGATGAGAGATTTAGCATCTAAACTGGTGAACTGATTAAAGAAAATTACCCTCCTTAATATGGGATTGCTTAGCCTTCATAATTGTGTGAGTCAGTTTCTTAGAACTGATAGATAGGTAGACAGATACATACATACATACATAAACATCCTGTTGAGCCAATTTTTCAGGACACATATGTAGACATAAGGACTCAAACAAAAGAATTTGAGAGAATATATATATGGAAAATACATAAAATCAAAAGAAGCTATTAATCTTTAATAATAATTAATAATTTTGTTATCAGCTAATATTACTGTCATTAATAATTAAGTTAATAATTAATATTTAAGTTAATCAGATTAACTTTATGGCAAAAATTTTTATTCAAATTAGAGAGAATCAAATATCCAGTGAAATTCTAACCTGTATAAAGCTTATATTATCAACTCAAATTATATGAAGCAAAAAGTGACATATTTACAAAAGCTATTGACAAAGCAATAATATAATTGAATAATTTAGCACTCATTTCTCTTTAAAATAATAGACTTCAAACATAAAATATTGCTAATGGTATATAAAGTATAAATAATATAATTAACGATTATAACCAAATTAACATGTACAGTCTTCTCCTTCAACAATTAGGTAGAAAATGCATACTTGCTTTTCTCAAGTACACACAGCATTTACAAAAATTTACCACATTACAGGCAGTAAAGCAAACAAGAACACATTTCCAACAGTAGATAACATATAGGATACTCTATCAGGTAAACAGCAACATTTTTGAAAAACTATTTAATGACACAGCCAGAAATCTGGAAACTAGGAACATATGGGCCAAAGAACCAATACAACATAGTAGAGCAATTTTCCTCCAATTAGAAAATGAATTAAAGAAAAAGAACATATGGGCCAAAGAAAAAGTTGTAACAGATATTAGAGAATAATCTGAACTTTAAAATATGAGAATGGCATTGAAACATATATATTATCATATGTGAAATGGATGACCAGTACAGGTTCACTGCATGAGACAGGGTGCTCAGGGCTGCTGCACTGTGATGACCCAGAGGGATGGGATGGGATGGGAGGTGGGAGGGGGATTCAGGATGGGGAACACATGTACACCCATGGCAGATCTATGTCAATGTATGACAAAAGCACTACAATATTGTCAAGTAATTAGCTTTCAATTAAAACAAATAAATTTATATTAAAAAATAAATAAGTTAAACACTTCATATAAATATTTTTGGGGAAAATGTAAAACAATATATCAAGAAAATATATATCCCAAAATGCTTATTTTAGAAAAGAAGCAAAATTAAGCACTTATGTGCTATGTTATTCAACATAAATTCACAATTTGAATAACTGTCCTGTATTTAGAAGAATATTTCTGACTTTAAGACACTATATAAACATATTTTAAAATATTTACAACCAGTGAATCACATCATTGAGAAAGTAACCTCTCAGTTGGACAGGATGATGGTATAGACATTTGTGATCTTAGTATAAGAACTTTTGGGGGCTTCCCTTGTGCCTCAGCTGGTAAAGAATCTGCCTGCAATGTGAGAGACCTGGGTGAGATCCCTGGGTGGGAAGGTCCCCTGGAGAAGGGAAAGGCTACCCACCCCAGTATTCTGGCCTAAAGAATTCCATGGACTGTACAGTCCATGGGATCGCAAAGAGTCGGACACGACTGAGCAACTTTCACTTTCAGTACACTGAAGGAAAATGACTGAGCTAGGAACTTACACCAATGCTTGATTTCATAATTTTGCCCAGCCCTTTTAAAAAGAGACTTCCTGTATAGGTTTTTCATGGAAGGGATTTTCATACCTGTACTATGCAACTTGAACTTTGTTTCTTTTGCTTCTGAAGAAAGAAATACCGTTCTTGAGTGATAACAGCAGGCTTGGGAAGGAGGACTCAAACTATTGAGCTAGGATAAACTGTCAACCCACTCCAGTACTCTTGCCTGGAAAATCCCATGGACGGAGGGACCTGGTGGGCTGCAGTCCATGGGGTCGCTAGGAGTCGGACAGGACTGAGCGACTTCACTTTCATGCATTGGAGAAGGAAATGGAAACCCACTCCAGTGTTCTTGCCTGGAGAATCCCAGGGACGGGGGAGCCTGGTGGGCTGCCGTCTATGGGGTCACACAGAGTTGGACACGACTGAAGCGACTTAGTAGCAGCAGCAGCAGGATAAACAGTGCATTATTTTCTGAACGCCATCCATATCAAGTGCCATGTTTTGGAACGTGCGTAGAATGAGTTCCAAGAAAAAATGATTTATGTGAGAATTAAACACACAAAGGAAATTTCTAAAAAATGGAACATGTCAGAAATTGGAAAAATGTATAGAATTTCAAAGCTCTGTCTCATTATAATATAGGACATATATTTCAGTTTTTACATGTACTCGTGGATTTTCTCACTTTTCAGCCTTTGCACATTTGTGACCACATTGCTCAAATAGTAATGTAAACAAAAAATATTTGAGATGTATTGATTAAATAATACATATCTAAGGGAATAGAGCTAAACACTACATTAAAATAAATCTGTTTCATTTTCTGTTGGTGTTTTACTTTTATGAGTTATTTTCAACTAACTTTTCCAATGCACATTAAGAACACACTTGGCTTGCACTATTAAAATAGCCAAGGCATAGAAGCAGTCTAAATGTCCATTGACAGATGAATGGATAAATTCTTCTTGAGTGATAACAGCAGCCCTGGGAAGGAGGAATCAAACTATTGAGACATGGCTAGGATAAACAATGGACACACACATACACGCGCGCGCACACACACACACACACTGGAATACTACTCAATCATAAAAAGAATGTGTGCATGCTTAGTTTCTCAGCAGTGTCTGACTCTTTGTGACCCCATGGACTGTAGCCCTCAAGGCTCCTCTGTCTATGAGATTCTCCAGGCAAGAATACTGGAGTGGGTTGCCATGCCCTCCTCCAGGAGATCCTCTCAACTCAGGAATTGAACCCAGGTCTTCCGCATTACAGGCAGATTCTTTAACGTCTGAGCCACTAGGGAAGCCTGTACAAAGAATGAAGCAGTGCCAATTGCAGCAACACGGATGGACCTAGGGTTTGTCATTCTCATTGAAGTTAGAAAGACAGACAAATACCATATTCCACTTAGATATGATCTCTGAAATATCATACAAATGAACTCATTTATAAGACAGAAACAGACTCACAGACCTAGAAACCATGTTTATGGTTACCAAAGGGGAAAGGGGAGGATAAATTTGGAGTTTGGGATTAGCAGATACAAACTACTTATATATAAAATAGACAAAGGAGGTCCTACTGTGTAGCATAGGGAACTATATTCAATATCCTATAATGCTTATAATAACTGAATCACTTTGCTGTACACCAGAATCTAACATATTATAAATCAACTATACCTGAATAAAAAAAGAACACACTATGTTTCATTTGATTTATTTACGGTATCAGTCATTTTATAGTCCCTGTCTGGGAGCACCTGTGCTTCACTTGTGCATATTCATTTTATGTATCGACTAGCAGAATGTGTCCTCGGGTACCTGCTTCTTTGCTTTATGCTGCTTTGGCTTATGAAAGGCTTCCTAGGAGTGCTCTGCTTTCAGATAGTGGGAAAACCTGGACTAGGCACTGCAGGTGGGATCTGCCCTTTCCATTCTCCAGACCCCTCAGTCAGGTCACTATATTACTTTTAGCCACTTTGTGATTTATCCTGCCTTTAACCCATGTGTTGATCATGTCCAACTCTTCTGTGACCCCGTGGATTGTAGCCCACCAGACTCCTCTGACCATGGGATTTCCCAGGCAAGAATACTGGAGCAGGTTGACATTTCTTTACCCAGGAGATCTTCCCAACCCAGGGATTGAACCCACATCTCCTGCTTTGACAGGTGGATTCTTTACTACTGAGCCACCAGGGAAGCTCTTTATAGTTAATGCTTATGATGAAAGTGAAGTCACTCAGTCGTGTCCGACTCTTTGCAACCCCATAGACTGTAGCCTACCAGGCTTCTCCATCCATGGGATTTTCCAGGCAAGAGTACTGGAGTGGGTTGCCATTTCCTTCTGCAGAGGATCTTTCCAACCCAGGCATCAAACCCAGGTCTCCCACATTGTAGGCAGACACTTTACCGTCTTAGCCACCAGGAAAGCCTTTAGCCCATTATAACACCTCACATAAAATACTTAAAATATTTCTATGCCTGCATAGTTTTCTATTGCTGCCATAAAAAGTTGTCACAAAATTAGAGGCTTAAAAAATACCCATCTACTATCTCAGTTTTTCTGGGCTAAAAGTCCTAGCACAGTGGGACTCAGCTGTTTCCTTTGCTCTGTTTCTCACAAGACCAAAATTAAGAGTTCCTTGGCTACATTCCTTTCTTTAAGATCTAGAGAAGAATATACTTCCAATTAGTTCACATTGTTGACAACACTCAATTCCTTGAAGTCAAAGACAGATCCTCATTTTCTTTCTGGCTATCAGCTAGGGACTGACTATGTCCAGAGGAGTCCCCAGCCCATGTCTGCAGCCCTGTCCATCTCAGAACAAGCAACAACATTTGGAACCCATCTCCTTGACCTTCCTGCTACTGCATCTCACCAGACTTCTGCTTCATTTCACTGATTTTCTTCTTTCCCAGATGCTTTCAAGGGCTCATCAAATTAGACTGGGCCTACCTGAATAATCCAGACCACTCTCCTTATTGTAAGGTCCTTAACATTTATTATGTTTGTAAATTTCCTTTGCCATATAAAGCATTATACTCATAGCTGCCTTGAATCAAGCCACGGACATCTCTGGTCATTCATTAGTCATCTATGTTTAAGTATCCAAATCTAAAGGATTCAATATATTTAAGCTACTTACTTGAAGAATAATGAAAGACTTTGAGGTATCTAGGTTGTTTTTGTTATTTTCCTGAGACAAAAATCCTATAAAACAATAGATATCATATCACTACTAAATTTGTTTAGCATAATGTTATAGGCAAATCCAAGAATGTAAAAACTATACTAATTTCTTGGTCATTAATTACATGGATGATATTATGAGTTGATACTCAATATTGTTTCTCAGATAAGAAATGTGAGAAAGATGTGCTATTCCTGTTTTCTTCTTAGTCAGAAATTCCAGACACATGAAAGTTATAAATTCATACATTATCTTGTCCCAAGGCCTGCAAATTTTGATCTTTAGCCATATTACTTACAGTCACTAACTTAAAGGAAGTTACTTATCAATTTGCCAGTATTCAAATTCTTAGTACCTGGTTGCTTTGTAGGTAATTCTAGTAAAGCTAGTTTCTGTAGCTAAAATTAAAAAAAAAAATCTTGCAATTCTTATAGCACAGAGCTAAACAAAATTTCAAAATACTTTACAAAAGATCATATATTTTAAAATCAATAATACTACTCTTTAGTGAAATAATAATCAGATAATAAATGTTATTTTGATGATATGTGTTAAATAGAAAGAAGAATGGGGATTTTGCTTTGCTGTTTTATTTGCTGTTTCATTATTACGCCTTATAGAAGTAAGTAAACTGAGACAATCTAAGACAAACAGCCCATACATTATGACTGAGGAAAAGACTAACTTCACATTAATGAAAAGCTGGAATGTACAAAACCACTGACAAGTTAAAAACAAAAACAAAAACAAAACAACAACAAAAAAAAAACAGTAACAAGGGACCATTTCTGAGAGAATGTAAAATTTATCACAGATTAAAAATATTTTGCTTTACTCATCTAAATTCTCAGAATTTTTTAGTAAGTTGTTGAGACCCAAGGGAAATCCTGAAGGTTTTAAACTTTAGCATTTATCACCATGACACCCCTTAAGTGGGTTTCCAGTGTGGAATTTGCAATACTCTTTTCCTAATCAATTTCACCCACTGGCCAAAATGGAGTTTGCTACACTACAGTCTATTTCAGTGACTAGCCAGTAAGAAAACTAATATTAAAGCTAAGCTAAGAAGAAAGAAAATAATGATTCCCCAAACATTTTGATTTTCTTAATGGGAGTAATTTCAAATTTTTTATCTTAGAAGTTTAGAGGGCCAAAAGTACCACATTTAAATTTATCTGATTATGTATCAGGACCAATAAATAATAAGTATGATATTGTTTTTGTATGATATATTTATTTTAACACTATGAGAAATGCATAAGTTTTCTTTTTACATTTTTAAAAATGTTTTTATTTTTATTTGGAGGATAGTCGCTTCACAATGTTGTGTTGGTTTCTGCTATACATCAACATGAATCAACCATAGGGTATACACACAGGGTATACACAAGTCCCCTCCCTGTTGAACTTCCCTTCCACCTCCCATCCCATCCAACCCCACTAGGCTGTCACAGAGCACAAGGCTGAGCTCCCCGGGATATACAGCAAGTTTCCATTAGCTACCTATTTTACACATGGTAATGTACATATTTCAATGCTACTCTCTCAATTCATCCCACCCTCTCTGTCCCCTGAGACCTTTGTTAGAGAACCAGGTGGCATCAGTGGTTAAGAACTTGCCTGCCAATGCAGGAGACGAAAGAGACACGAGTTTGATCCTCGGGTCAGGAAGGTCTCCTGGGGTAGGAAATGGCAACCTGCTCCAATATTCTTGCCTGGGAAATTCCATGGACAGAGAAGCCTGATGGGCTATAGTCCATGGGGCCACAAAGAGTCAGGCACGACTGAGCAGTTTCATTTTTTTCTCCTTCCCTTGCTATGTCCACAAGTCTGTTCTCTGTCTGAGTCTCTTGCTGCCCTGCAAACAAGTTCATCAATACCATTTTTCCAGATTCCATATACATGCATTAATATATGATGTTTTTCTCTTTCTGACTTTCTTCACTCTAGGCTTATCCACCTTACTGGAACTGACTCAAATTCATTCATCTTTATGGCTGAGTAATATTCCATTGTATACATGTATCACAACTTCTTTATCCGTTCATCTGTCGATGGGCATCTAGGTTGCTTCCATGTCCTGGCTACTGTAAATAGTGTTGCAATGAACATTGGGTATGGTGTCTTTCAATTATGGTTTTCAGTATATGCCCAGCAGTGGGATTGCTGGGTCATATGATAGTTGTATTCCTAGTTTTTAAAGAAATCTCCATACTGTTCCCCACAGTGGCTGTATCAATTTACATGCCCACCAACAGTGTAAGAGGGTTCACTTTTCTCCATACCTTCTTCAGCATTTATTGTTTGTAGTTTTTTTTTATGATGGCCATTCTGACCGTGTGAGGTAATACCTCATTGTAGTCTTCACTTGCAGAGAAGTGCATATAATCCCTTAAGTATATCATTTCTATTATAGCACTGAAGCCTTAATTCAAGCCATGAGGGAATTAATGAAGAAATATAGGGAGTAAATGCTTTCCTGAACCAGACTAAGTTATTGCATTATATAATTCAGTTGCTACTGCCCTCTAATCCCAATTACTAATCAATTTATTGTGTTATGACTAAGGTTTAAATGAGGATTAATTTGTATCTACTTAAGAGAAACTTTTCAAATAATAGCAACAATCAATACAAAAATTCATTTTTATGTAGTTTAAATACTTAATCATTTTAATTGAATGCCTTAAAGAAAGAATGCCCTGTTAAAGATTAGATTTTATTTTTTAAACAAATTTTAGTTAGAAGATCAAACTAAATTTTCTCTTAAAAACAGAAATGGGAGGTACTTCCCTGGTGGTCGAGTGGTTAAGAATCTGCCTTCCCAATGCAGGGGATACAGGTTTGATCCCTGATGGGGGAACTAAGATCCCACATGCTACAGAGCTACTACTGAGCCTGTGCTCTCTAGAGCCTTTATGCCACAGCTACAGAGAAATGGTGCCACACCAGAAAATACTGCATGCCACAACTAGGACCCAATACACCCAAATAATAAGTAAATAAATAAATAATTTTAATAGGAGGTAGGGAATCTGTTTTGAATATTCAGGTTATCTTAGAATGATCATCTTGGAATGGCAGGTCATAATATTTCTTAGGAAAGCTATTGATGTTGAAATTAACTCAGGCTATTCTTTGTAAGCACGGGCGGCTGTGACCGGTGAACTAAGCTACCCCAAGTCCGAGGTCAGGGGCAGAAGCTGGGAGGACTCCTGGCCAGAAGGGTGGCAGCCAAGAGGAGTTAACCCACGTCCAAGGTCAGGGGCAGCAGTCGGGAGAAGATACCTCATGTCCGAGGCCAGGGGCGGCGGCCAGGAGGACCAAACCCACATCCAAGGAGCAGTGGCTGCGTAGGCATAGGACGGCCTAGAGGAGCTATCCCACGTTGAAGGTCAGGAAGGGCGGTGGTGAGGAGACACCCCTCTATCAAGGTAAGGAGCAGAGGCTGCACTTTGCTGGAGCGGCCATGAAGAGATACCCCACACCCAAAGTAAGAGAAACCCAAGAAAGATGATAGGTATTGCAAGAGGGCATCAGAGGGTTTCAGACACACTGAAACCATACTTACAGAAAACTAGTCGATCTAAGCACACTAGGACCACAGCCTTGTCTAACTCAATGAAACTAAGCCATGCCCGTGGGGCAACCCAAGACCGGCAGGTCATGGTGGAGAGATCTGACAGAATGTGGTCCAAGGGAGAAGGTAATGGCAAACCACTTCAGTATTCTTGACTTGAGAACCCCATGAATAGTATGAAAAGGCAAAATGATAGGATACTGAAAGAGGAACTTCCCAGGTCAGTAGGTGCCCAATATGCTACTGGAGATCAGTGGAGAAATAACTCCAGAAAGAATGAAGGGATTGGAACCAAAGCAAAAAGAAGAATACCCAGCTGTGGATGTGACTGGTGATAGAAGCAAGGTCTGATGCTCTAAAGAGCACTATTGCATAGGAACCTGGAATTTCAGGTCCATGAAGCAAGGCAAATTGGAAGTGGTCAAACAAGAAATGGCAAGAGTGAATGTCGACATTCTGGAATCAGCGAACTCAAATGGACTGGAATGGGTGAATTTAACTCAGATGACCATTATATCTACTACTGCAGGCAGGAATCCCTCACAAGAAATGGAGTAGCCATCATGGTCAACAAAAAAGTTCAAAATGCAGTTCAGTTCAGTTCAGTCACTCAGTCGTGTCTGACTCTTTGCAACCCCATGAATCGCAGCACACTGGGCCTCCCTGTCCATCACCAACTCCCTGAGTTCACTCAGACTCACATCCATCGAATCAGTGATGCCATCCAGCCATCTCATCCTCTGTCGTCTCCTTCTCCTCCTGCCCCCAATCCCTCCCAGCATTAGAGTCTTTTCCAATGAGTCAACTCTTTGCATGAGGTGGCCAAAGTACTGGAGTTTCAGCTTTAGCATCATTCCTTCCAAAGAAATCCCAGGGCTGATCTCCTTCAGAGTGGACTGGTTGGATCTCCTTGCAGTCCAAGGGACTCTCAAGAGTCTTCAACACCACAGTTCAAAAGCATCAATTCTTTGGCGCTCAGCCTTCTTCATACTCCAACTCTCACATCCATACATGACCACTGGAAAAACCATAGCCTTGACTAGACAGACCTTTGTTGGCAAAGTAATGTCTCTGCTTTTTAATATGCTATCCAGGTTGGTCATGACTTTTCTTCCAAGGAGTAAGCGTGTTTTAATTTCATGGCTGCAGTCACTATCTGCAGTGATGGCTGTCTGGGGAGGCCTTACAAATAGCTGTGAAAAGAAGAGAAGCAAAAAGCAAAGGAGAAAAGGAAATATATAAGCATCTGAATGCAGAGTTCCAAAGAATAGCAAGAAGAGATATGAAAGCCTTCCTCAGTGATCAATGCAAAGAAATAGAGGAAAACAACAGAATGGGAAAGATTAGAGATCTCCTCAAGAAAATTAGAGACACCAAGGGAACATTTCATGCAAAGATGGGCTCGATAAAGGACAGAAATGGTATGGACCTAACAGAAACAGAAGATAGTAAGAAGTGGTGGCAAGAATACACAGAACTGTACAAAAAAGATCTTCATGACCCAGATAATCACAATGGTGTGATCACTGACCTAAAGCCAGACATCCTGGAATGTGAAGTCAAGTGGGCCTTAGAAAGAATCACTACAAATAAAGCTAGTGGAGGTGATGGAATTCCAGTTGAGCTATTTCAAATCTTAAAAGATGATGCTCTGAAAGTGTTGCACTCAATATGCCAGCAAATTTGGTAAACTCAGCAGTGGCCACAGGACTGGAAATGGTCAGTTTTCATTCCAATCCCAAAGAAAGGCAATACCAAAGAATGCTCAAACTACCGCACAATTGCACTCATCTCACATGCTAGTAAAGTAATGCTCAAAATTCTCCAAGCCAGGCTTCAGCAATACATGAACCTTGAACTTCCTGATGTTCAACCTGGTTTTAGAAAAGGCAGAGGAACCAGAGATCAAATTGCCAACATCCTCTGGATCATGGAAAAAGCAAGAGAGTTCCAGAAAAACATCTATTTCTGCTTTATTGACATGCCAAAGCCTTTGACTGTGTGGATCACAATAAACTGTGGAAAATTCTGAAAGAGATGGGAATACCAGACCACCTGACCTGCCTCTTGAGAAATCTGTATGCAGGTCAGGAAGCAACAGTTAGAACTGGACATGGAACAAGAGACTGGTTCCAAATAGGAAAAGGCGTACGTCAAGGCTGTATATTGTCACCCTGCTTAATTAACATATGCAGAGTACATCATGAGAAACGCTGGGCTGGAAGAAGCACAAGCTGGTATCAAGATTGCTGGGAGAAATATCAATAACCTCAGATATGCAGATGACACCACCCTTATGGCAAAATGTGAAGAGAAACTCTAAAAAGCCTCTTGATGAAAGTGAAAATGGAGAGTGAAAAAGTTGGCTTAAAGCTCAACATTCAGAAAACTAAGATCATGGCATCTGGTCCCATCACTTCATGGGAAATAGATGGGGAAACAGCAAAACAGTGTCAGACTTTATATTTTTGGGCTCCAAAATCACTGCATATGGAGACTGCAGTCATGAAATTAAAAGATGCTTACTCCTTGGAAGGAAATTTATGATCAACCTAGATAACATATTCAAAAGCAGAGACATTATTTTGCCAACAAAGGTTCGTCTAGTCAAGGCTATGGTTTTTCCTGTGGTCATGTATGGATGTGAGAGTTGGATTGTGAAGTAGGCTGAGCGCCGAAGAATTGATGCTTTTGAACTGTGGTGTTGGAGAAGACTCTTGAGAGTCCCTTGGACTGCAAGGAGATCCAACCAGTCCATTCTGAAGGAGCTCAGCCCTGGGATTTCTTTGGAAGGAATGATGCTAAAGCTGAAACTCCAGTACTTTGGCCACCTCATGCGAAGAGGTGACTCATTGGAAAAGAGTCTGATGCTGGGAGGGATTGGGGGCAGGAGGAGAAGGGGACGACAGAGGATGAGATGGCTGGATGGCATCACTGACTCAATGCACATGAGTCTGAGTGAACCCCGGGAGTTGGTGATTGACAGGGAGGCCCAGTGTGCTGCGATTCATGGGGTCGCAAGGAGTCGGACACGAGTGAGCAACTGAACTGAACTGAACTGAACTGATTCTATGTAAAGATTATATAATCAAATCTCTTGTTTTAAGGAGGATGAGATCAACCAAGCTAAATTGACCAGCCAGGGAAACACACACACACAAGAAAACCAAAGAACAAAAATAAGCAAACAAATTACAAATCTCATGCTAGGAAATTATTTGATGGAGGGGAGAAAGAGAGTGTAATACTGGTATATCAGGGGTTAATTGCCTAAGAAAGCCTTGTTCTACATTCTGGGCTCAGATTTCACTTGAGTAGGTAGTTCATAGATTAAAAAAAGAGAATGAGATGATCTCTAAAAAAAAAAAAAAATTGTGCTAATTTTTAATGAAAGTGAGACATACTGAGCAAGATATGGGGAAGAAAGTTGTCCCCAGAGAACCTTAATAATAGTTTCTATTTCAACTTATATGGGAGAGGAACTATACTTCCACTTTCAACCACTTTGATACCAACATTTCAACATAAATAACAAATCTTCCTGTAGTCTGCATCTTCAGTTAAGAGAAAATCAAAACAGAGCCAAATACTGAGAATTCCCTTACCGCCTGTTGGAAAGAGTCGGTAATCACATCTTCGATTTGTATGTTTTTCTCAATCCTCATCATTCATGGATGTCTAATTTGCAACTTCACCTACTTGCTAAAATGTTTTTGTAAGGTTCAAATTAATACTTACAGGTGGTTTTGCAATCATTCATGGATATGCACAGAGTGGCAAAAAATTTGTGGTCCCTGGTTTGTGTTTCAGTGGAGGACAAACAAAAGCCTTCTTATTTCAGTTTTCATGATCTAAGCAAGTGTCCTTTTCATGGTCTATTTAGTGCTATGTTTCCCACATTTTGGGGCTTTTGGTTGGTGATTTTGCTCTTGAAAATATGCCCTCCCCACTGCGCTGAGGTGCTGGTTAGCGTCCTAGCTGCAAGTCAGAATGAATCAACAATGTATATTAAATTACCTTTAACTGAAACACATATAAAATGAGGTTGTGCATTGATCAGTTGATAAAAAGGTTGTGACCAGAGTTCACAGGAACCTAGTCCTTCATTCTCTTAAGATCAATTGTTTGCTGCTGCTGCTGCTAAGTTGCTTCAGTCGTGTCCAACTCTGTAACACCACATAGACGGCAGCCCACTAGGCTCCTCTGTCTCTGGGATTCTCCAGGCAAGAACACTGGAGTGGGTTGCCATTTTCTTCTCCAATGCACGAAAGTGAAAAGTGAAATTGAAGTCGCTCAGTTGTGTCCGACTCTTCACAACCCCATGGACTGCAGCCTACCAAGCTCCTCCGTCCATGGGATTTTCCAGGCAAGATAACTGAAGTAGGGTGTCATCGCCTTGTCAGATGATCAATAGTTTAGTATTTGCTAATTCAGTGTACAAGGCAACTTAATAGAATACAACTACTGCAGACAAGATTTGATTGTGTGTGTGTGTGTGTGTTCATGTATGTATTTAGAAAGATAGCTAAATAGATAAATAGATAGATACAGGGTTTTGTAATTATTTGTGGTATAATTTTCATAGAGTAAATCATCTGATTGTAAATATTTAATTCAGTAAGTTTTGACAACTATATACTCTTTGTCCATTATACAAAAACTAAACATATTATTATAGAGGATCCTCTTGTGTTTCTTTTCAGTAAATTTTTTGAGAGATAGCTCCGTCATTGAAGATTACTTTTGCCAATTCTAGGACTTCAGAAATGAAAAATACATTTTGTATTTTTCTATATTTGGTTTGTTTTACAAATCATGATTTCTGCAATTCATCTATGTTATTGCATGTATAAATATTTTGGTCCTTTTTAATGAGTGGAAGTCTATTATATTAATGTTCCACAATATCTTTATCCATTGCCCTATTAACAACTTCTAGTTTTCTACTCAGTTATTTACTGTTTTAGTTTGCCATTCTTGTAGACTAATTGTATTGCACAATTTTCATGGATCTATTACTCAATTTATGTCTTCTTTTGTGAAGCATCAATTCAAATATTTTTGCACATATTTTATTTTTGCTTCTGATTCATAATTCTTATATACTAATATATCCTATAAGAAATACTTGTATTGTGAATATCTTGCCACAAGTTGTTACATGCAGCATCATTTTCTTTTTGGGGTCTTTTGATAAGAAATTGCCAATACTTAATGTTAAGTTTAGTAATTTTTTATGGTCAATTTCTTCCATGTTCTAAATAATAAATCTTTTTTCTACTTCAAAAGTCTTAAGACACTTCATATTTCCTTTTACAAACTTTATGACTTTGCCTGTTATGATTAAGCCTACAATACATATTCATTTCATTCTTGTGTGTGGAGTGAGTGATGAGTAATTTTTTTTTCCCATTTGGTATCCATTTTTAAGCACCATAAATTAAAAAAATAAAATAAAACTTTTTTTCCCTATTGAACTGAACTATCTCTTTTAAAAATATCAATAGATTGTCTATTTTTAGCCTTTCTTCTGTTCCATTGATTTGATTGCTTGTGTTCTGTTTTCCAGAAAGATTCATTATATAATTAATAACTATTTTAATTGATATATTAATCTATGCCACATACATGGGATAAGTGTCAAATCTAAAAAATATTTTGGATGTGGTATCAATTGTGTCCTCTTTGAGACACCTATAAGACATAATCTAGTGGTGATACTTTCACTTCTTTCTCAAATATTATGTTTGTTATTTCATATCTTTGCTCTCATACACTGGCTACGATTTCAATACAGTGTTGTATAGAAAGGATTATAGTGGTTATCTTTGTGTTATTTGCAATCTTAAGAGAAATTGTTCAGTATTCCCCTACTACATATGAAGTTACCTGAGAACTTTTAAAAATAGATGCCCTTTATAAAATTGATAAAATGCCATTCTATTCTGCAATTGCTAAGATACTTTGAGTAGATGTTAAATTTGGTTAAATATATTTTGACATTGATTATAACTTTTTAAAATTTCGGATTCTACTTTATGAATGACTTTTTACCATTTATTCTTAGTGTTATTTATAGTAATTGCTCTAGAGATTATACCATGTAATAGTTACTTTTCACAGTATATTCAAATGAGAATATATTACTTTAGACAAAAGCAAGAATCTTATGGTAGCTACTATATAAGTGCTATATATCTGCAATGACACTACTTCGTAGTAAGTGTACATTTTGAGGTTCTAGGGGTGATGACGTTAATATGTGAATTTGGTACATGTGTTCATAGTCACTTCAGTTATGTCCGACTCTTTGTGATCCTATGGACTGTAGCCTGCCAAGCTCCTCTGTCCATGGGATTCCCCAGGCAAGAATACTGGAGAGAATTGTCATGCCCTCCTCCAGGGGATCTTCCTGACCCAGGGATCAAACCTGAGTTTCTTATGTCTCCTGCATTGGCAGGTGGGTTCTCTATAACTAGTACCACCTGCTGCTGCTGCTGCTAAGTCACTTCAGTCATGTCTGACTTTGTGCGACCCCATAGACAGCAGTCCACTAGGCTCCTCTGTCCCTGGGATTCTCCAGGCAAGAACACTGGAGTGGGTTGCCATTTCCTTCTCCAATGCAGGAAAGTGAAAAGTGAAAGGGAGGTCGCTCAGTCATGCCTGACTCTTAGCGACCCCATGGACTGCAGCCTACCAGGCTCCTCTGTCCATGGGATTTTCCAGGCAAGAGTACTGGAGTGGGGTGCCATTGCCTTCTCCGAGTACCACCTAGGAACCCCAAAACTTTAAGACATGATACTGCTTTCCTGCCACACACCTGTCCTTCAGAGAAATGATACAACACACTCATTGCAGTCTTGCAGAGATTTGGAGGACTGCATTTCTTTCAGGACTCCTGTTCTGTTCCCATCTTTGGTCAGGTCACTGCATTTTAATTGGAGGGTCATTTCTTTAACTATTGGGGAGATATTCCTGAGATAAGGATATCTCACTTACCCTTCTCCAGCATTCAATGGGCAGCTGCCTTGCACTCAAAAGAGCTCTCTGCCTTCAGTTTAAGGGGGATAGTCATGAGCTTGGAGTGATATCTTGTCCAGTTCCCATGCCTCCCCCCATGATTGCTTACCAAAGATGTTGCCTTTCACTTGATTAGAATCTTGTCAGTCACTCGGGTATGGCAACTAGATATAGTCATTATTATTATTATTATTTTTTATCATTTTGACACTCTACTAGAATCAGTCATGGGTATCTCTTTTCTCTTAGGAAGGGTGTGCCACTTTCTGGAATTCAGTTCACTCAGGTTTTTTTCTTTTTTTTTTGCACCTTCACCTCCAATTGTCATGAAATTGATTTTTTTTTCCTCATATGTTTTGTTATAAGGTTGGTAGAAACATTCTGTTGTGATTTTTACATTCTAATTAGTACGGCATCCCTCCATCATGTCTTTCTTGACAAGTCTCATATAGAAAATGTGAGACTGTGGCATTAAATAACTCCAGTGATGCCATTCCCATCATAGTCTATGTAAATACTGTCCCCTGGAGCCATAGAGTTCTCAAAATACATGGCTAACATAGTATCTCAGTATTAACAGGTCTGAATCAAGAAAGCCCGAGTCAGTTCATAGTGACTATGAACTGAGAGAGAATTGAAGCAATTTATTTGAATGATTCAAGCCTTAGGTATTCTCACTGGGAACTTTTCTTCCCTGAGTGAAGAAATAAAAAGTACATTACTCTGATGGGCTCTAGTGTATTTTCTTGGGAGAAGTTGACATGGTTTAACACAGAGTGATGAGAAGTCCACCACCTAATACTTAGCATCTGAAGTGAGCAATGCATTCCTAATATCCCAAGGCAATTATGGTAGTCAACAACTTTACCTCAACATTCAAAGAATCAAAAACCAAATTTTGTGTACAGTAACTATCTTTCCTCAGTTTGACAGAGGACATGAAATCCTATTTTAAGGTTCTTTTTAAAAATATTTTTCTGTAGAGTATATTAAATGGTGGATTAAAGACATGAAAAAGAGTAATTTGAAATTCTATACGTCTATGCTTTCCAATAGTTTAAGATCTAAACATTTTACTTTTTAAGTTGGACCAGGATATATTATTTGCACTGTCAAACTTTGTGTAAGAATACCTGATGTTTAAAACTAATTTAGAAAATTTAAAGAAAATTAAATCATATAACTCTTATATTTTAACTTTAATAGCCAATGAAAGTATTTTTGTATTTTTAAAAGCCAAAAAAGTCCTTTTTAGTAGATCTACAAACAGCTTTATAAAATCAAATGCAAACTATTGTTCTAATATCTGAATACTATAGGAAGAAAACAATATAACTTCATATTTTCACATTTTTAAATATGCAGGAAACAAACACATATAGATATACACAAACATTTGCATATTTGCATATATAAACACACACAAATACCTAGCACCAGAATTTATGGCCAGTTAATTAAAACTAAAAATAAGACAAGGACATAAGCTAGAGTGATGATCTATTTAAACTACATTAATTGTTATGAATTATTTTCCAGTAACATTGTCATTATTTTTGATACTTTTGGTTCAGCTAAATGAATTTACTTGTATTATAAAGATTCTGTATTTTGGTAGAGATGATTCATTAATAACAGTGAAATAAACAATATATATTACACAGAGAAATCAAACTCACAATATTTAAAACACCCAAAGTTTTCTGTTGTTTTTGAATGGGATATGGTTTACCACTTTCTTTCTTTGTATGGAGCTGAACTCTTATTTTTTCTTGCTTTCATATCTTAAAAAAACAATTAATTAATACATAATATGTAACAAAGCATTCTCATGTTGGCATTCCACACCAACTGAGTATTATTACAAATAATTGATAAATTTGTAAGATATTACATTATACAGCACACCAATTAGAATGTGAAACTGTGCTATAATTCAATCAACAGAAAACAGTCAGCACTTAAATTTTTATATTCTATCTTTACTTTTAAGCATAAATAAAATATATTACTTTTCAAATTTTTAAGTAATGTAAATCACCTTAAAACATGCCATAAGCATTACTGTGGGATAGTCAGGTTCTAAATTGTTTTCCAGGGGAATATAGAAGTCTCTGTTTATTTTATGATGTGACTATATATCTTAATATTGATCTGAATCTACTTTCAGGAGTATACCAAGTCTCTAGTTTTCTGAAGTATCATCAATGTATTACTCCTATCTATGATGTCTGTGATTTTTATACATTGTAATGTGCATTCTTTTTACTAGCAATGGAGAATAAATCCTTTTACTGCTTGCATTTAAATTCTAAGTAATCCATTTGTTCACTGTATTTAATTTTAATATACTTTCCTGAACACTCGAGTTTTGATTATGCAAACAACAAAATGCAATACAGAAAATTTGACTGCGATGTATCCCTTTTAAAAAAATGTGTAGATTTCTCTCCACTTTCAAAAGAAAATTAAATTATGATTTTATATAACTTCATCATATCTGTGTTGAGAGCTACTGTGTGTATGTGAAAGTCACTCAGTTGTGTCTGACTCTGCGACCCCATAGACTGTATGGAATTCTGCAGGCCAGAACACTGGAGTGGGTAGCTTTTCCCTTCTCCAGGGAATCTTCCCAAGCCAGGGATTGAACCCAGGTCTCCCGCATTCCAAGCGGGATTCTTTACCAGCTGAGCCACAAGGGAAGCCCTTTCAATACATATTCCAATACGTTATTCAGTGAAAGTTTAATTGAAACTAGCATAATTATATCAAAGCTTCTGTGTACTTTGTTTCCTCCTTTTCTGTAGCCCAAAGGTCAGAATTATTTTAATTAATTGGCAATCATTGGCATCAGCTAAGAGCTATACAGTAAGACTTAAAAGTACCTAAGGACCATTGACTGATGAAATTGTGACTAAAATTCATTTTCCAGCGAGGTCAAAGCACTTCAAAACCTAGTCTAGCAGAGGCTGTCTCTTATTTTCTTTCACAAAATAAGTAAAATCTGTCCATTTATTCTTCATTTTTTGTTGTTGCTACGTTCTCTTGCAAATGTCCATGTTTGTTTTCATATTTGAGGTTTCTTATCTAATTTTGTGACATCCTTCTTCAATATAATGCAAAGGTTATCCATAACACCTTTTTTTTCAACAAAGAATTCATTTACCTCCACAATTGGTTTTTATGTCTTATTATACACCTGGAAGTAGAAACATCCTGAATGTAATAACGTACTTGGAATTTCATAAGAAAAGACTGTGCAGAAGATTTTAAGTTTAATTAGGTCCCATTTGTTTATTTTTGCTTTTATTTCCAATATTCTGGGAGGTGGGTCATAGAGGATCTGCTGTGATGTATGTCGGAGAGTGTTTTGCCTATGTTCTCCTCTAGGAGTTTTATAGTTTCTGGTCTTACATTGAGATCTTTAATCCATTTTGAGTTTATTTTTGTGTATGGTGTTAGAAAGTGGTCTAGTTTCATTCTTTTACAAGTGGCGGACCAGTTTTCCCAGCACCACTTGTTAAAGAGATTGTCTTTAATCCATTGTATATTCTTGCCTCCATTGTCAAAGATAAGGTGTCCATATGTGTGTGCATTAATCTCTGGGCTTTCTGTTTTGTTCCATTGATCTGTATTTCTGTCTTTGTGCCAGTACCATACTGTCTTGATGACTGTGGCTTTGTAGTAGAGCCTGAAGTCAGGCAGGTTGATTCCTCCAGTTCCATTCTTGTTTCTCACTATAGCTTTGGCTATTCGAGGTTTTTTGTATTTCCATACAAATTGTGAAATTATTTGTTCTAGGTCTGTGAAGAATACCATTGGTAGCTTGATAGGGATTGCATTGAATCTATAAATTGCTTTGGGTAGTGTACTCATTTTCACTAGATTGATTCTTCCAACCATGAACATGGTATATTTCTCCATCTATTAGTGTCCTCTTTGATTTCTTTCACCAGTGTTTTATAGTTTTCTATATATAGGTCTTTAGTTTCTTTAGGTAGATATATTCCTAAGTATTTTATTCTTTTCATTGTAATGGTGAATGTAATTGTTTCCTTAATTTCTGTTTTCTCATTATTAGTGTATAGGAATGCAAGGGATTTCTGTGTGTTGATTTTATATCCTGCAACTTTACTATAATCATTGATTAGTTCTAGTAATTTTCTGGTGGAGTCTTTAGGGTTTTCTATGTAGAGGATCATGTCATCTGCAAACAGTGAGAGTTTTACTTCTTCTTTTCCAATTTGGCTTCCTTTTATTTCTTTTTCTGCTCTGATTGCTGCACAACAAAGGAAACTATAAGCAAGGTGAAAAGACAGCCTTCAGAATGGGAGAAAATAATAGCAAATGAAGCAACTGACAAACAACTAATCTCAAAAATATACAAGCAACTCCTACAGCTCAACTTCAGAAAAATAAATGACCCAATCAAAAAATGGGCCAAAGAACTAAATAGACATTTCTCCAAAGAAGACATACAGATGGCTAACAAACATATAAAAAGATGCTCAACATCACTCATTATCAGAGAAATGCAAATCAAAACCACTATGAGGTACCATTTCACGCCAGTCAGAATGGCTGTGATCCAAAAGTCTAAAAGTAATAAATGCTGGAGAGGATGTGGAGAAAAGGGAACCCTCTTACACTGTTGGTGGGCATGCAAACTAGTACAGCCACTATGGAAAACAGTGTGGAGATTCCTTAAAAATTGGAAATAGAACTGCTTTATGATCCAGCAATCCCACTGCTGGGCATACACACTGAGGAAACCAGAAGGGAAAGAGACACGTGTACCCCACTGTTCATCGCAGCACTGTTTATAATAGCCAGGACATGGAAGCAACCTAGATGCCCATCAGCAGATGAATGGATAAGAAAGCAGTGGTACATATACACAATGGAGTATTACTCAGCCATTAAAAAGAATACATTTGAATCAGTTCTAATGAGGTGGATGAAACTGGAGCCTATTATACAGAGTGAAGTAAGCCAGAAAGAAAAACACCAATACAGTATACTAACGCATATATATGGAATTTAGAAAGATGGTAACGATAATCCTGTATACAAGACAGCAAAAGAGACACTGATGTATAGAATAGTCTTTTGGACTCTGTGGAAGAGGGAGAGGGTGGGATGATTTGGGAGGATGGCATTGAAATATGTATAATATCATATATGAAACGAGTCGCTAGTCCAGATTCAATGCACGATACTGGATGCTTAGGGCTAGTGCACTGGGACGACCCAGAGGGATGGTATGGGGAGGGATGAGGGTGGAGGGTTCAGGATGGGGAACACATGTATGCCTGTGGTGGATTCATTTCGATATATGGCAGAACCAATACAATATTGTAAAGTTTAAAAAATAAAATAAAATTTAAAATAATAATAATAAAAGAAAAAAATAAAAGAAAAAAAGAGAAAAGACTGTGATGAATACCTTTGGCTTTGACTGGTTATGATTCTTTAAATTTCATCCTAAGAAGTTTATTTTCTAAGTTAACATGTTTTTTCTTAGAAATTGCAAATGTTTTGTGATTGGAGGTATTTTAATTAGTTGACCTGTTAATAGTGATGCAAATGTTTTTAAAGCTTTAAGCACAAGTTGAGGTTACTATCTTTAACACATAGCTTTCAAGTGATCAAAATTAGAGAAATAAATTATGCTATAAATAGAAAATCATGGAAAACTCAAAATTGAGTAACAAAGAGTTAACATGTCATAAGTCTTTGTTATGCTTTTATACATTGATAATTCTATTCCAAACATACTGCTTAGTTTGTATTCACTAATTTGTTAAATGGGCTTCAATTAATTCTTACATGAATAAACCAGGCCAAGCATCCTGGTAGAAACTTCAGAGACAAAGGTAGTAAAATTATGCTACAATATTAATGTACCCTCATTCAATCCTCACAAAAATCCTGTTAGGTGCGCATGAATTATTTTGTATTAATATGCTGTGATTGCTGAAACAAACTACCACAACCTGGGTGCATAAACCACAGACTTTTTTTTTTTTTTTCTTTGCTTCACAGTTCTAGAAGCTAGAAATCTGAAATCAAGGTGTCAGCAGGATGAGTTATTTCTGGGCACTGTAAGTAAGTCTTGGTTCTGTGTCTCTCCCAAGGTTTCTGGTAGGTAGTCTGAGCTTAATGAGGAGTTCTTAGGGCATCTGTGTTTGCTAACTGGCTTTACACAAAGGGAAAGTGAACATTCTAGTATATTCATGACCCAGGTTAGGTTGACAACTTGGAGAAGAGGTGGCCAAAAAAAGTTCGCCTCCTACACTTCTAGAGACTTGGAGATATGGGCGCTAATTTCCCTAGTGCTTACATTTCAAAGAGATGGTTCCTAGGTCCTTGAGAAAAACCCTTCTGGATTGTAAAACTAGCAGGAGAATTTTAAAATATTTTTACATCTCAACAGGTGGAGGAGGGATTTAAAGTTGTGAGTTTTCCACAATGAATGCTCTAAAGAAGGGAGATCTGGGCCTTAAGGCAGGAACCCGGCTGCCAAAATTTAATCAACCTGAGAGGCTGTCTTGGCCTTCTGTTTGGTATGATTAGTAAACTCCAAGATAAAAGTAAGTTCTTTGAAGGAAATAGTTTATCTGTCTTGTACAAGATTTCAATCAGTAGATATAGGACAGTATCTGGCTAAAGAAAAAAAGAAAGCACTGTTGGAAGGATGAAAGGAAAGTATTTAATAATGCTTTCCTGGAATGAGCTTTTGGCTCATATTCACAAATGGAATTGTCTAGAGTAAGAGAGCAGACATGATTCTTGTTTATTTGAATTTCTCTGATTACAGTACTACTGAGGTTCTACTATATCTCCATGAGGTCTTTTCTGCAATGATGCTTACTTACTACAAAAGACCTAACCTTTGTATTTAAACAGAGGGATTTAAGTACTCTTTCTAAATTGACCCTTTTTGCTATGCATTAGAGTATTTTACACTAAATCATTGCCTGGGGACATTTTCTTGTTTGTTTCATTCTCTGTTTGCTGAATACCACAACTAATGTCTATAAGCATTTCATGCTCTTTATGATCATTGTTTTGCTAACTTTGCATTCTTGGCATGCAGTTAAGACGTCTTTTTCTATTTCATTGAGGTCTAAACTTGAAAATGTATTTTCTCACTTGAAGGAAAACACACAGTCAAAATTTGCCATTTTGGCATCCAGATATGCTCCCAGCAGTGTTTTCTCTATGGTCACTTTGTATTCGTGTTGCATTCTTGCAAATTATATAAATTTTTCCAAATTGCGCTCTCTTCTGATGTGCAACACAGAAATTAGGATTTTTTTCTCTCCAATAAACTGACTGTGATACTATATGTATGATTTACAAAATACCATATTCTTTAAAAAAACTTCCAAATAAATTAAATCAGTTATTTTTGGTCATTTTTTCCCCCTTCAGTAATTGTGCCATGTTATTCAACCTAACTTCTTTCTCTCTTTCACCCATCACATTTCCTACACAGGGACAGACAAGGCCCAAGTAATGAGTGCCAAATATCTGTCTAGGAATAAAATTTGCAAAACAGGAAATAAGAATTTAATTTTCCTGATTGACAGGAGTATCTGTTGGCTTCTTTCTTTAAATTTTTGTTTTGCATCCTTTTGATCTCAATATTTGGTTAACATTTGAAACTAAGTCTTAGTATTGGTCTCTTTGTTATACTGTCAGACATATGGTTGCAGTATCTAAAATCGGGGGAAATGTGTTTGAGGTCTGGGAAAGCAATGATTCTGTTTTGGTAAAACAGTAGTTATGGGCAAACTACAAAAAGGGAAAAAGAAGATAGCTGTTTGCAATTCCAATCTCTGCTGCTCACCCAAGCAGACCCAAGTATCCGCTGGCTGTTAAAGCAACCGCTAGCTCTATCACTTTGAGTCACCAAGTGGGAATCGTCCTTTGAAAAAAAACAGGAAATAAGAAAAATTGCTTTGAGGGCTTGGAAAGGAGAAATAACACAAGAATCAGCTGCTATATATATATGTATATATATAAAGAAATCTACAATAAAAGTTACTTTTAAGGAGACTTTAGCTCATCATGATGCTTTTTGAAATTCACTTTGTATTTCTTAAAAGAAAATACAACAGTAAAATAAGTGAAATATTTACAAAATACCATATTAATGTCTACATGGTAAGTATATAGAACTTAAATGGAATAATGTATAAAATAATAAAAGCTCTAATAAATACAATGGTTTCTCTCTCTTGTTCTGTCTCTCTCCACATGAGTTCTAGCAAATCTTTTGTTATGCGTTTTCATTTCTAATATCATTTATTACCTTTCCTAACTTGGCTTTTCTAAACCTAAAAGGCAAATTTCCAATAGACCTTGACATATTTTCACTTTCATTTAAGAGGGATAAATGCTCCAGCATGCACACTGATGGAAATAATTTCATCTAAATGCTCTTAGGCTAGTTATGTGCAAATATAAATATTCCTACTGTAAATTTTGTTGCCAAAGGTTTTCCATTACTAATGGCAGCTCTGACTAGATTGTAAGAAAGCAGCAAAGTCCTAATTAAAAAAAAACAAAAACAGGAATCTGCTTTTTTATCAAATTATCCATGAGCATTAACAGGAAAGTCTATCCATCTTCCACAAAGGTTTCCTTTGTAGCTTTCTACTAACATCAAGTGATGGAACAATGATCACATTCAGTGAGTAAGATTAAGCCCTAGAATGAGGTCTATGAATGATGATGAGTATTGTGCATCCAGCAGGGAATTCACAACTGCAAAATTAAGCTTCAAGCAGCGTTTTGGTCCCACAGAAAAACAAAACAAAAGCTACAGGGTTTTAATAGGTGAACTTTCATTACTGATTCCATCAGTTCAGTTTAGTTTCTCAGTCATGTCCAACTCTTTGTAACCCCATGGACTGCAGCACTGATTCCATATAACCTATATATTTTGAATTGTAGTCTATATCATGATATGTAACACTAATCTTTTTCTTTTCCTGTCTATTTATTGACATATAAGTTATATAAAACAAAATACACATTTCCCTCTGTATTTTGATGAGTTTGGGCAAATATCAACACTCACATACGCACCCTCTCAATCATTCTAGGTATGTCCATATACTCCAAAAGTTTCAACCCCACCAGAAAAACACGAATCTGTGTTGTGCCATTATTTATTTGCTTTCCCATTTTTAGACCTTTATGTAAAGAGAAACATACAATAAAAGCTCTTTCATTCCTGGATTCTTATACCAAGCACAGTATTTTGGGGATTCATCAAAAATAGTTCTATGAAATGAATAATGTGCTTTTTTATTCCTACCTCATATTTTATCATATTAATACACCAAGATGTGTTTATTCACTTACCTGATATGAACTTTTGTACTCTTTTCAATTTGGATTAACATGGATAAAGCTGTTATGAATATGCATTGTAT